>NC_081824.1:45594881-45905714 GCF_030867095.1 Alligator mississippiensis
TATTTTTAAGGTAGAATTTTAAGACTGGGAAAAATTTGAGAGGGGAAAACATTTCTACAAAAATAATACATTTTAGTTAATATCTAACCTATATCGGCATAGATTAGATAGGTTCACTCCCAATCTAACCTATGCTGCTTACCGAAAATGGTGCAACTTAAATCTAGTTTGCCTCGGGCTTTTTGAATGTCTGTACTTAGCCATAGTGTGTGTTTACCATAGATTTAAATTTAAACACTGGCACAGTGACGTTATCTACTTTGATTTTAATTTCATTCTGAATAACTCCTAACTTTCCATTTGCTTTTCTGAATGTTGCTGAATGTTGCTGAATGTTGCTGCTTTTAATTGTAATATCTCTTTCTTGGATAGTAACAACTCATGTAGAACCTGTTATTGTTTATGTTTTCCTAGTTTTCTGTTATTATTAAAAAATATTGGTCTTTCTTCTTCAAAGTTTGTTTCTCCTCCAGTTATACCCTGAATTGGATGACGCTAAAATCAAGAATTTCTGGCATCATGGCCATTTCCCATGAAAACTGCTTTATCATAAATCCTGTGTTCATTACAAGGAAAAAGAAGTTGCAGCAGATCCAACTGCCAATTCTTGGGTTAGTTTGTAACTCTCTGATCTTCCTAATGTAAGGGACCGTTCATACGTGCAAGGTAAAAAACGAGTATTATCTTCATTTTATAAATGGAGAATCCAAAACAAGGAAATTAACTATCCTAGTAATATAAGGAGTGAAGATTAAAATTTTGGAATTCTTGGCTTTCACGCTTGTGTTCAGGCCACTTTTCTATGTCTCAACCACTTTATTTTCATACCTGCTCTCAGTGTGCATTATGATGTTGATGTTATTTAAGTATAACATATTTAGTATATTTGTTGCACACTTGCTAACATAAAGTGGTCTGTGCAAAATGTCATTGAAGTTAATATCTATGAAATAAATGCAAGTAAGACTAACTGCAATTACAGGATAATCTAGAGGCTATTTATCTTCTCTGACATGTCTTTTTGTATTCAATAGCATAAAGCATAGTATAGCATAAATTTGCAAGTTTATGCTACCTATTCACAATGGGTAGTCTTTTATGTAATCACAAAATAGACCCAAGTAAGACAGATCCTAATTTAAACAAGAGTTGGTTTTGATTACTGATGATCAGGTGCCACAGACTTTTGATTTATAACTAGAATTCAACAAAAGAGTTAAAATTCAAATTGGGTGGGGGATGTGGGGCGCAGTCATCATTTTCTCCACTATAATACATTTATTTATTTCAGAATTCTCAGATGAATGATATCCAGGATTGTGCAGTGATACAGTAGAAAAGTTATAAATAGAATCATGAATGCTCGACTCCCAATTCCTTGACTTAAATTACTATACTTTATGGTCTTTATAGTTTCATATGACAAAACTTACTAGTTAGTAGCCTTATTTCCATAGACTGCTTAACAACCAGATACAAATTTTAATAGTAGTCTTGTGTAGTATCATTTATTTAGAACTGCTGTATCAACAATTCACTGAAAAATATATGATGCAAAGTACAATCTGATCTGCCTTTATAATGTTCTATTTTATGGTTATTTATTCCACCTCTGTTACTGTCTTTCAACTCATCTGTTTTCCTAGATTATAAAGTATAAATCATGGGGAGCGTAAAAATAGGCAGCCATTTAAAGAAGAGTTAAACAAAAATAGGAAAGCCACATAGACATATTTTACTGTGAAAATTACAGAACCTTTTCACAATCAGTATGATTGTTTGCAGTCTCCAGGTTGCTGCTTTTTTCAGTACCTAGTAACAAACCATTCTATATGCTGCTGAATTGATTACCATTTTGTTGTGAGTCATCCTCTTCACAATTTTAAGTCTCCAGATAGTCTCTATCATTGCCATTCATACCACAAAGGTTATGTATAGAATCAGACTGTGAAAAACATCTTCCTACCTATTGTGTTTACAGTTGTAGAAGTTTATTGTTGAGATCTAGGTCAAATGTGGATATGATGAATTTTAAAAAAGTAAATAAAACCATGAAAGTTTCTGGAATGATCAATGAAAGAAAGGTAATCTGATGAGTTAGCTTTTTCTTATGAAGTCCCTGAGTCTAAAATGTCCCTGCTAAATTCATATCTCGCTATAGCGTCTATTTAGTGATAAAAAAGAGTTAGATTTATTGGACTGTTGAAAGACCTCTTTTTCTGTCTCCTAGTCTTCTGTCACCTCCCATAACCTGCTCTTTCAAATCTATCTCAGTTTCTACTGAAACAATTGTTTCCCTTATTCTGATCCTGATCGTTCACTCTCAATTACACTGAATATTTCCCTAATATTGAAGCCATTTATATTGCTAAACCACTGCATATGCTGGCCAGTTCATATTGCTGGTGGTATTCATATCTCTCAATCTTTGAGTCTTGTCTGATCAGTGATTACAAAGCATGTGTAGTGTCACTGATCGATTTGTGCAAAATTAGAATTAGAAAGAAGAATTAGATTGAGAAAATCAGTGGATTTTCTAATGAACTTGAGAACAAATTAGTGGGATAAATAAAGGTGGCTGAAACTATAGCCTTTTAGTATAAAGCTAAAGCTTTTTAGAGTAATTTTTAAAATCTAAAATTGTTACTCTGGCTAATGTTTTGTGAAAATGAAATTCAGTGTTTTTAGCATTAGTCCACTTGATATGAAATGAAAAACTCTACTAAAGCATGTGACCAGGTTTCAATTGTTCAAATGTGTAAAAGTCAATGGGATCACATTCATAATCAAAGTTAAGCATAAGTGTAAATGTTTGTGGTTCAAAGCCACAGAGGCTTAAATGAAAATAATACAGTAACTGTGCCAGTTTTTTTCTTTAAACTATAGTGCAGATTATGTCCAACATTTATTCAACAGGAAAATGCATTTTATTTTTTGTACAGCATTTTTATAGTACTGGAAGTTGCATTTATAGGCTATCCTGAGGCTAAATTTCTTTGTTCATTATTTTTGAAAGAGAGTCTCTTTTTTCCAAGAAAGCAATCTGGGAAAGCACTCCTCTTTTTTTACAGAGATTTAAAACTGAACCTCTGCATATTCATGAGCTGAAGCCTTCTTCCCTAGAGTAATCAAAGTATAAATAAAGCTCAAGAAACAATTGCCCCCACAAACATACTCTCAATTTATTGATAGATTGGGATTTATTTAAAGTAAACAAAACTCACAAGGAAGACATACTAGTCTAACATCTAGTGTTTTATTCATCTTGTGAATAATTATCAAAGGAGGTAAAAGTAACTGTTGTCATTTGATGCATCTTATAAACTGATCTGTGCTACTCTAAGTCTCTTTAAAATAAGTAACAATGGCACAGCCAACAGTGACATATTTATGTTTGTTTGTATGGGCATAAGGGAAAACGATATTTCATCTATTTTTAAATGCAATATGGTTGAGAATAAGAATTTAATGTGAATTTATACAATCTGGAAAAAGATAAGCAGGATGAGATCCAGGTTAGTAATTTAGGTATGTAAACAGACTGGAATGGAATTTAAATGACTAATCCACAAAAAAAGCCAATCCAGAATGCCTCTCTCACACAGGGAGATACCATCCTTGCTGGAGGAATTTACAAACTGAGAGAGAGATTTTATCACCTTTGCTCAGGTTAAGTAATATTTAACTCTGTGCATAGTTCATTATTTTAATGATGTTAGGCAATGAGTAAGGTATTACTGCATCTTAATAAAGCTGAAAAATCTATCCTTAAGAAAAAAGCAACATATTAAGTCTGAACAATATGAATGAAATATTAAATAAAAAACGTAATAAAAAATTGTCCACGGTTCTAAAATGTCTATTAATATAACCAATGATATTGGCTACTTTGATGCATGGTGTAAGAAATAAGGTAAAATGGGTATCTGTTCTGCATGTAGGAGAAAAAAGACGACAAAGTTCTTACAGGTAAAGCAGGCAAAAGAGAAAGTTTGGTTTGAGGAAAACAATATGATATTGTGTCATTCGATTATTTGAATTATTTCAGCACTGCACTGATTTCTGCAAGAACAATTTTATGCTTCCATCATCATGTGCTTAAGAGATAGTCAAGCATAGAAAGGAAAAAAAAAAATGTGTATATCTTGAGAATCCTAGAGCATTGACTATATTTGAAACATACCAGTATTCATGAAACTATAACTGGTACGCATGGTTCAGTCAAACGTATGTCGGCTCATGAACTCAAATATTTAACATTAAATGCTTGTTTGACCCACTGGTTACATGGAAGACCATCTGTGCTCACTACCAATAAAAGATATTTTGCAATTCACTTACAGAATACCATTGCTATTGGATTTGCTATTTGGAAGCAGTTTCACCTACAGTTGGTTAAAGAAAGAACAAAATATGAAGTGAGGTCAGAGACATCCTGGAAAACATTTTGCTTGGTTATTTTATTAAGGTAGTTTCCTTACTGTTGTATTTTTTTTTTTTTTTTTATAATCATGGCTAAACAAGTTAAGTTGCATATGAAAAATCAGTAACCTTTTGTGGAAAAAAGTCTCTGGCAATGCACTTGGGAGACTTCCTTGCTCCTTTGAAATAGCAATATGATAACTAAATCATTAGAAACAAGATGATGTTTGAAGAGAGATGATTTGCTATGGGTAATATGGGTGTAAAGAAGCAATGTGAGTTTTATCTTTTATTCATTGTGTGCTGAGAACTCACATTGATTTGAGTAAAAGAGTTGAATTGAGCCTTTTTTGGATATTTTAATGAGGTAATTAATTACAACATAGATAAACTATGGATCACAGCTCTGACATCAGGTAAGGAAAGTCTCACAAATACAGTTTGTTTAGCAAACACAATACTAATAGGAATCAAATAGTCAAAAGGCTGTCCTATCTCTAGTAACAGGCATTAATCAAGGGGGGAGGTTGGAGAGAGAGAGTACTATACTGAAAGAAGAAAAAAAAAATTGTTGGGAAAAGAAAAAAAGAGAGACATAATTCAGTGCGAATTTCTACCAAGGAACAACAAAAAAAAACAACAAAGTATCTTGAAGCATATACACAGTATTGCCTAATCCATAAAATAAAAAAAAACTACTAAACTACAACCAGGGCCATTAATACATATTGCATTAGCAAGGCTTTTGTGGTTTATTATGTTTTCACCAGAATCCCTTTAGTGTATAAAAAACAGCACTTTGCTAATCCACATACTTATAACTCACAAAACTCTCTAATGTCTTTCTGCACTTTTCAGCACAGATTTAATAGCAGTGTTGTAGAAAGGTCTCATATTAAGACTTCATTACTTTTGCAAAATACAGGTATATCGCTCTACATTTACTAGCCCATTTTGAAGTATTATACATTTTTAGGCTCAGATCCTGAAATCAATGGAGCTCTGCTTAGAAGAAATGATCTCAGGATCTCCAGTTTTAAACTACAACTGTCAGAATAAATAAATCATTTTTAATTAATTTTTCATCTGTGGACAAAGCCAGACTCAATGTAACTATTCCCATTATTTTCAATGGGTTTCAACCAAGCTTTTATGGATAGATTAACAAAAGGGACCATGGCTCAGTGACTATCTCAAGTAAGAGTCCTGCTACCTAATATAACCTCCAGCTCTGAATTAGGTGCCAAGGCTCTCTGTACAATCCTTCAGAAGGGGTGGGTATCTACACATGGGGTACATAAAAGCCAGGAAAGTGGCTAGAGATTTTCCTGGTAATTTGGCTGGAAGGGAAAGCCAAAGACAGGAGTCAGGCCAAACTCTGAGGTGGAAAGAGGGACTTCCCTCCATTCAAAATTCAGTCATAAATTGGAGTTAGGCCAATCCTTTCTTGTAGAAAATGCAGCAACAAACCCATTTATAACAAATGGTGCTTTGTATACTGGAGACCCAAATTTAAGCATCAGCTCTGCCTGGTTTTAGTGTGTATTTGAACCCAATTCTGCTACCTCTCAAAACAAACTCCTATCCCCTGAGCTGAACAGCAGTTAGCTGTTCCACTTTCCATGGTTTAATCTTCATCATACCAGGGAGTTGATCTTAAATATGCCACACCTTGGATAAACTTCTTGACTCTTTTCTTCCCACGTTCCCTCTTTTTCTGCCCATCCAATTAATAATTCATTATTAATCAGAAGTGAAAATGCTTCAACATGAGCTTGAACGTCTCTGCTTTTCCTACTAGTCAGATAAGTACTCTGACTAGAGGGCTATTTTATAAGGAAGACACAAGAACCTTCTCTTTACTTAACCCCAACTCTTTTCTTATGTGAAGCTTGATCTGTTAGGCATATTCTGATAATACCTACTAGAACAGGCGAGATTGGCTCCTACTGTAATTAACTTGTGGAAATGTATAGACTTAGATCATTTAGTTGCCTCTAATAATAGATGGAAGATGAATGGGACTACTGAGGATCTATATTTTAAGCTTAAGCATCTAAGTAGCAGTCGGGTAACTCAGTCTGTTCATAGATATACTACTCAATTAATTAATTCACAATGGGTTTTCATATCACTGTAAATTAAGATTTTGTTGCATATGTGATTTTTATATATAAAAGTAAATATCTATGTTCAGTAGGATAAAAAAATTAAATATATCAACTATCCAGTGCATCAATGGATTTATACATTAATGTTGTATATTTGAGAGAACCCACCGAGCTAACAATAATGACACAAAGTTACTATAATAAGATTGCTAAATGGACAACTCTGTACTGTTTGTAAGAACTGTTTTTGATTCATATTTAAATTAGAATTTCAGAGGATAGGGGAAAATACACATTAAATTAATATGTCGGGACAGACAAACACAGGGTGAAAAATTATGAAAGAACATTTCTTTTTATAATTTTCTTTAGTTCATGTCAATGTCTACTTTCTATCACTTGCCTTTGATAGTGTGCAAAATAGAAAATTCTTAGTGCAACACTGATTCACATTTTAACAGATCAGCATAAGGACTGATATTATGCTCTTTCAAAACAAATTAGTGTGAGTTTTGGACTTCATTTCATCATGGGTAGAACTGCAGCCAAAGGATGGTTTCTCTGTATCAGACTATATTAAGCAGCACATTGACTTGTAGACTTGTGCCTATTTGAGATAACACTGAATATGGAAACCTTTATACAACAGAAATGTATTTCAGCTGTTAAACAATTTAAAATTTAATTCGTATGTGTCAGATACTGCATGTCACAACCATGTACAAAGATGCTTGCACTCTGGTTCTGATAAACAGACTTTGTAAATGAAGTCATCAAGAAAATCCTGAAAATCAAAACCATCTCACTCTGTAATTCATAACAACTTAATGAGTTCTTACAGAGAGGATATTGCCATATTTAATGTATTCCTGTGAGACTATTTTAATGTGAATAAATATTTTAAAATCCACTATTTAATTTACTGTTTAAAGGGCAGATTTTGTATTATTTTCAGGTGTATTTTATGAAATTTGTTCTGGCTATTTTCTGACCAAGGTGACAATAGTAATTGTGATAGGATTTTTTATGTTGATGTTTGTGGAACAATTTAAAATGTCCCAAGATACATTAATTTGACAGATGACCTCCCTTCCCATGCCAACCTGCTACAGTGGAGATCAACACTGGTGGCTGCAGTTTGGCCCATTACTTCAAATTAGGGCCTCACTTGCACTTCTCCAACCCTGAACATTCTGTATCACTCACTTCTGTAGGATTTCCACACATCATGTTAAAACCAAATTTTTGAACCCTCAGTTTTTGAGGTAGAAAGCCCACAATAAAGCCTTGATTCTTCATCTGTTATTTTGTCAGCTAGAATTTCCTAATTTGGGACAATAGTTTGCCAATTATTTTGTTTTAAAATTATTCTCTTAAATATATCAAAGGTGCAGTGGAGCATAGAAATATACCCATGTCAGAAATAGAGATTGGGGAATGAGTGGGAGGGGAAAAGCAGATGAGATTAGATCCCTCTGTCCATTTCTCAGAAGCCATTCTGTTTTCATTGATATCATACCCAGGTAGCTGCACCCCAGGCCAGTCCTAAATGCTAGGAATTACAAGGAACCATAAAAAGGACTCAAGACAATATTATTCCCTAAGTCAAATTCTTAGATACTCACTGAAGGATTAGGAATTCAATATAATTGTCTGAATGGTAATAAGGGCTTTGAATTTGATTCTCTACATTTTGTAAAATGTTGTTCAGTGCTTCAAACAAACTATCAACAGAAGTAATGTTTATTGTCAGCTCATCTTCCTGTTTATTCATCTAATTAAGTCATAAACTTTTCTCCATGTGATATCACAGACATCTCTCCTATAACAGATGGTGACCTCTGAAAGCATTGGGACTTTACTGTATGAAAAGGAGAGGAGACCTGACGAGATGAACCAGCTCAGGTTCAACAGCATACTGTGCAGATTGCCTAGTGTTTTATAAAAAGTGCTAATGGGAATATTAGCTTCAATGCTAATCAAAGATTTATTTTTTGTATAACAATGGTAATGTGAGATGTATCTTTAAAATGCAATTATTCACTGAAGACTAAATATAAACTAGCTTTATTTGTTTATAATTTTACGTGTTTAACATGCCAATCCAAGTGAATATGAAACACTATTCTAAATTAAAAACCAGACAAATACAAATACTATTTATAAAAGAAAAATGTAAAATATATGGGTGAATGAGTAATTGGCCTCCTGCACGTTCAATTATGGAAATCCTTGTGCAAATAGCGTAAAGTCTACCAACTGGTCAGGAAAGCACACTAGTAATCCATATTCAAACTAAACTGGTATCAAAGAATAGTAACATTATAATTTTATAATGCATAATTTCTCCTTTACCCAAGTATAAACCAATTTAGCTGCCTCATCAAGATGTATACACATCTACAATATAAAGCCAGGTAATCCTTATTGTTATTTTCTGGTTGGCAAAAAAAGTGAATGGTTCTCAAATGTCACGGATTGAAAACTGATTCACATTTGTGTGAAGTGCTGTAGCTCCAACACCAAGGGGTAGAAGTGAACACCCAACCCAGCATGCTTTGCAGGGGGTGAATGGTAGGAGAGGAAGCGCTTACACCCATACTTTGGAGATTCCAGGAGGTGGAGATGGCTAACCTATGGCTGGGCTATTTTCACTTTGCTGCTTTCTCTTCTCCTCTAAACATGTGATCAGTAAGCTTCAATAGTCTGCAAATGACCAAAGTCTGCGGTTTTCTTGCCTAATGTCGGGGACGGGGGAGCGGTGCTTAGACCCAAGGTGGGAATAGAATTCCTGCTGTATACCACAGTGACTAGTTCTACCACTCAGGGAGTAGCTGTAATGATGTAATTTGGGATTCCTGGAGACCCAATCAGACCCATGCCACAGACACCAAGTTAAGTGGCAGTGTGGTCACATCAGAAGATAGGTTGCAGATACAGGCGGACCTGGACAGGCTCAAGAGTTGGGCAGAGCAGAGCCACATGAAGTTTAACACTTCCAAATGTAAGGTGCTCCATCTGGTTGCAAATCCTCAACATACAAACAGGCTCAGTGGTGACAGCTTGACTTGCACCACGGCTAAAAGGGACCTAGGGGTAATGATTGACCATCACATGAATATGAGCCCTCAGTGTGAGGTGGTGGTCAGCAGGGCAAACAACACACAGGCATGCATCAACTGATGCATCTCGTGTAAAACTAAGGAAGTGATACTCCCGCTGTACAAAGCACTGGTGAGACTGCAGTTGGAGTATTGCATCCAATTCTTGAAGCCGCACTTCAATAAGGACATGGAAAAACTTGAGAGGGTCCAGAAAAGAGCCACCCGTATGATCAAGGATTTGCAAGGCAACCCGTACGAGGAAAGGCTGAAGGACTTGGGCCTCTTTAGCTTAAAGAAGAGAAGATTGAGAGGGGACTTGAAAGTGGCTTACCGCTATATCCAAGGAACGCATCAGAAGCTTGGTGAACAACTGTTCACTAGGGCACTCCTGGGGAAGACCAGAACAAATGGATACAAACTCCTGGAAGGCTGCTTCAGGCTTAATACCAGGAAAAACTCCTTCATAGTCAGGGTGTCCAGACTGTGGAATAAACTCCCTCCAGAGGTGGTGCAGTCACCTATCCTGGAGGTTTTCAAGACAAGACTGGACAGTCACCTTGCTGGAGTCACTTAACTCCAGTTCTCACTCCTACCCAGAGTGAGGGAGGGGCTGGACCCAATGATCTGCAAGGTCCCTTCCAGCCCCTAACAATCTATGAATCCATAAGTCAAGTCCATATCATTAACTTATCACGCTAGACATGCTATCCCATGCATGCTCCTTCCCAAATCGGAAGAAAGATGTGCGCCTTAGGGCAGCATATGGGTGGGCTAATTAGCTCTCCTAAAGATAGAGTTAATTAGCTTGGGTGCAGTGCACAAAAAACACAGCTACACTGATTCCTTTTTTAGGAGGCAGTTCATGTCTGTTTCAGCACAATTCCACCTGACATAAGTTGGAGGTACTGACATGCATTCTTTCAAAGAGCTTACAGTGTAGCTTCTGCATATATTTTCTATTTACTTAAATGTAGGATAGTCAATGCATGTGGATATGGTTACCTGGACTGCTTTTGTAACTTCACGGCTTTAGTAGCCTGTGTTGAGCCACCATATGCCCTTCATCCAAAATGGGCAGAGTTGGCTGATGTACTATACTTGTCATTCCTTCTTGTATCCACTCCTGGCACATGCTGCTGTGTCCAAGTTGCTGTTCAGGCCAATGGCATAACTAGGCAGTTCAGTGCCGTGGGAGGTAGCAGTGCCTGGGGGCAGCAGCTGCAGCTGGGCTGCCTGTGGCAACAGCCAGGACAGTATGGGAGCTGTTTTTTCTGCACCTAAGATGGCGGCTGGGGCTAGCAGCTCATTTGCCCTCCTGTAATTCAGCCGCTTGTTCAAGCTCCTCCAAGCCTGTCCCATAAATACTCATGAGGGCAGGATTCACAGTATCTCGCTAAACTGCACAATTCATAGTTATTCATAGGAGATTTTTTTTAGAGGACTTGCTCTAGGACAGTGGTTCTCAACTTTTTTAGACTTGAGGCACCCCTTGCATAATGCTAGCTCTTAGTTTTCACTCATTTTTGGCTACAGAAAAAAAGAGCGGTTTTTGTGTTGCAAAGAACTCAGACAACTATGGACTTCTATTTCAAATCTCTGGGTTTATCTCGCAAATTGTATTTGTAAACCTAACAGCACTAACATTATGTGGCACACCAAGACACCCTTGACAGGACCTCATGGCACCCCGGGGTATCATGGGTCCCTGGTTACAAATCACTTCTTTAGGGGGAAAAAGAGATTATTTGTTTCTAGCAGCTACCCCGGTCAAGATGAGCTGCAGATTATGGTTCCTTCATTCATGAAGTCTAGAGGACTGATGGATATAAAGCAATGTCCTTGATTTGTGACTGACACCTAGGAAAACTGTATGTATTTTCTGGTGAAACCAGAAATATTTTACCAGGAATATAGAAAGGATATGTATATATATATATATATATAGAGAGAGAGAGAGAGAGAGAGATCTATGGATATCTATACTTATCTATAGATACCTATAAATCTATAGATACCTAGAGATGTAGGAATCTATATCTATATATCTATAAATCTCTCTCTTTGTGTTTCTCTCTCTCTCTCTCTCTGTATATATATATATATATATATACACACAGGAAAAGGGACCTAGGGGTAATGATTATACCCCTATATCTATATATATATAGATATAGGACTGCTAGTGAACATTCTTGTCTGGCCAGGTTGATGATTGTTTATCAAGAACTGGAGAAAAGCTGGAGAAGAACTTTTGAGGAGATTGGTCAAAATATCAAAATAACTCTTTCCCACTGCTTGGCTAATTCTACAATTATAATTAAGATCCTATTCAAGAGAACTGTATTGATTCAGCAAAGTACTAGAAATGTATGGGAATGTTCATATGCTTTAATTTAGGTATATTATTTTCTTGAATAGTTGCTTAGGCTTTTTGCTCCATACAATATTTGTTTATATACTAATTGCACCGCAGTTTTCTTTTAAGTTAATCCAAGCATATCAGGTAGCATGCTGTGTCAAGTAAGAGTTAAAAATAGTATGTGAGTAGGGCAAAAGTGTGACATCCCAGTGTACAATTGCTCTTAACACCTAGTTTGTGTCCCTATGCATCTCCTTCACAGGACATAGTTTTACTGCTTCTTTCCCAAGTTCAAAATATTGATATTGTAATAGCCATATCATCTAGGTATTGCTAAATAAGGGAGACTATACCTCTAGCTTCTTTTTACAAACTTGGGCAGGGCAAAGGACTTGAAGAATCTGAATGGGAACAATCACAGTATATCACAATAGCACTGTAGAAGTAAATAGCTTGCATTTTTTAAATTATGTTTTCCTCCACCATCAATATCCCTACCCCCATTCCCAGCCTGGCTTTTTTATTTTTTGACTGTACAGGATGCCTGTAGCACAAGCAACAGATTTACAGAGATTTGTTTTCCCCCTAAGTTTGACTTTGGCTGAAAGGGTTTACATTTGCCCTTCACACAGTATGTTTGATTTACTTATTTGCAGGAATATAAATGGCACAATGATTAAAACCACTGTTTCTCTCCTTAGTGACCCAGGTTTAATTATAGCTCATCTGGTTTTCAGTAACACTGCCAGGAAAAAGGGCATGTTCAGCAAGCTGTTTCTAGGCAATGCTCATATGGGTTATATTAGGTAACTTCATAAGCTTCATACAGTGATATACTGCCCTTCTTTTCTACCACCTGGGTGCTAGTCAGTGTATTCATTAAGTATATTTAGGTTTAGTATCTATGCCATTATACTACTGGCCAATTATAAGTCAGTTTTACACGATGTTCTTTTTCTACACTGTTGCCAGCTCACCTAATCCATTTTAAAATCCTCAAACTTTACAACTAGTTTTGGAAAGGTGCAATCGTAAATCACCATGAAATGATTGACTAGACTGCTTTGAGGACTAGTATGTCTGTGATCTTCAGACTTGAGACTGTCAGAGCTGCAGATGTCCATGAATGCCACTTATTTAATTTAATGGTGCATTTTTACACACTGCAACATTCTACTGCAAAACATTAAGTGAATAGGACACTTCAGCATCTCAGCCTCTCGTCTTGTTTGACAAATGTTTTCAATACTTATTAATCTTTTTTATTTTATAATTGCCCCTAGCTCAAGAAGATTATTTTATGAATTTATAATTGTCAACTCTGGAGGTTAATTTATTAATATATAACTGCTTCCAAATCTGGGAGATTACTTTATTAATTTTTAATTGTCCCTGATTATGTAAGCGGTAGTACAAAAGTCTCCCAGAACTGGGAGCAGCCAGCTTCTCTGTATTGTTTTGGAAAAATGAAACATACTAAAAGTTAAACTTGTGTCTTATCTAATCCCTGGTTAGTAAAATTTAAATAACTTTCCTTCCCCCTCCCCCACCTTCCCTTTCCTTAGGCAAGTTCAGGTTTTTTAAAGTTTCATTCTGGAAAGCTGTAATGGATTGGAATGTTGGCATTTCCCATGGATCAGGAATTCGGGGTTTTGATCAATTCCAGAAGTAATCTACTATCCAACATGAAATGATAATCAACCACCATTTTCCCATGCACAGGCATGCATAAACCTCAAATAAAGCAAACTGGGTCTATAGCTGTCCATCATAAAGACTGAAAAAATTAGGCCTTTGGCAAGCTTCTATCTTGCCTTATATTTAATTTACTTATATTTTACTTTTGGTCATTGGCTATTTTTATCTGTTGGGTGAGGAGGAAGGCACAGGTTCTGTGATTTCTGATTTTGTGTAAATCAGAGGATTGACTGGACCACTTAATCAAATAAACTTCAAAATGGCAGGGACTCATTGCTTGTTAGAGTGTTATTTCCTGCTGTCACATATATGTGTAATGTGTATGTTGCCAGGATTATGCTGCTGTAATACTCAGTGGGAGTGTCTACACATTCATTAATATGCCAAAGTTGCAGAGCATTAATTTTAGTACATGTATAACCTCATACTAAATTAATGCACAATAACCTGCACTACTGTGCCTGTGTGCTGGTGCATGGCTTTTTAGTGACGCTACTGCACAGTAGCCTTTTAGCACTGTTTTTGATGTGATATGCTAGAGAAGTTTTGTTTTATGTATTTATGCATTTCCTTACTTTTCACTTTTCTTAAAAAACTTTGAGCATTCCTGTCATGCATATTGAGTTCCGGTCCTAGCTCCAATGATAACCTTTTGACAATGAATGTTACAGATTTATTACAGATTTTAAAACAAAATTTCAAATTCTCAACTTTAAATATTTTGCCTTAAAGTTACAGTGCCTGCCTTCTTCCCTTAGAGCATGAAAAAGGATACTTAGGTACTCAACTGATCTTATCCTGAATCATTTATTAATTTGTCTATACCAGGCATACTCTCTTTGCCCAACATATTCAATCTTTTTTTTCTTTTTTTTAAATTAAAATGTCCAAGTCATGTAAACTCTTCTCATCTAGGTGGTCTTTCTATCCTATCTTTTGGTGCAAATTTTAGTACCATTTCTATTGATGTCTTTTTTGAATGGAGACCACTAGACCTGAAAGCAGTGTTCTAGGTTATAATATATCACTGTCTTCATATGCTGGGATTATAATATTTTCAGTGGTATGTTTTTCTGCCATTCTTTATTCCACACTAATTACTTCCTTATTCTTTTATCTACTGCTGTACATTGAGAGGATATTTACAGACAAGAGACATTTTTGACAACTAAGTCTTTTCCCCCAAAATGTATAGCTCATTTAAAGTAGTGATATCAAGAAGTAATTGAAAGGTGCACTACCTTGCATTGGTCTACATAATTTCACCTGCCACTAGCCTGCCTATTTTATACTGTTTTGGTCAATCCCTCACAATCCCCTTTAATTTTAAGTAATTTCTTGTAATTTACCAATTCAACCACCTCAATACTGTTCGCTTAATGGTGTCCATCGACAAAAAGATTGCTACAGAAGGCAACAGTTAATCAACTGTTATACTCTGACCAATGCATATTACCTAGCTAATAACTGTGTAATTGTTAACCCTGTGGTTTTCTATTTGTTATATTCCTCTACTGTCTCATCTTTTGGGTTTGGCATATCTACTCTTAAAAAGTTTTGCTGGAAAATTTACATTATTTAGAGAGGAGGGGAATAAAAATAGAAGAAAAGAAATATCGCACCTAACCAGCACAGTTAAGATATACATAGTTATACTGGTAAAACAGTATAAGATATACATAGTTACATTAGTAAAAAAAAAAAAAAAAAAAAAAAAAAAAAAAAAAAAAAAAAGGCCGTTATCTGATGTAGTTTTTCCACCTAGGGAATCATTAAGCTATACTGGAAAATAAACCTTTTTGTTGGTATAAGCACTAGTCTCTACTAGATTCACTTTTTAAAAATCTTTATTTATTAATTAATCCAACCCATAAAATAACAGATTTAACATTAAAAAGCATATCCAATACTGCAAAATATATACAAAGACAGACAATAATCTTCTACCAACAGTGCTACCACAAACTAAATTACTGTCCATAGAAGTCTTGTATTCCCTCCTCTCCTCCCCCAAGTCCCCCATAGTTCCTCAGTGTTTCTGATGACGCCAAGCCCCTGTGTCATTTCGATACAATAATTCAGCCCCCCCTAGAACTCTGCATAACACAAATCTCACCTTCTTCTCGTCTTCTGCTTTTAATATCTAAATTGATTTTAAATTTATCCCTAAGCATTCACTCATAGATCTTGCACTTCAGCATTCAAAAACAGTCTCTCAGATTTTCTGGTTTGGATGCAGGTAATGTTTATTTTATAGCAAATTCCAAAAGATTCCACTAGATTACCAGTCTTTTTGCTTTCAGCCTTGCAGAACACTGACTTGATAGGATAACTTTTCCATCACTAAAACTTCCAAAACTTTTAAAAACCAGTCAGTGATTTTAGGAGTGTCACTTCTCTTCTAGCTGCTATTGTAATTCTTGCAGCCACTAGAAGATGAGTGATCTATTCTCTGTGACACATGTATGTTGCAGAGTACTCAGGAAGGTTCAATAGAAACACTAAGGGTTATTGATAGTTGGCATCCTATTATTTTCCTCACCATGTCTCCAACCTTCTTCCAGAGCAGTTTAATTCTGGGACATATCCACTACATGTGGTAGAATCCTTGCAAATGACCACGCTCCCTGCAATGTCTGCCTTGTCCTGTACCATAAACGCATTTAATTTTGAGTGGGGTGAGATACTATTGATATAAGATTTTAAAATAATTTTCTTGTAAGCTCTGTGGTTTTATTGCATCTTTCACAATAAAGCTCTTAAACACTTCTACAAGGCAAATAGGGCTAGAGCTTCATCCATCCAATAGGAATCAAAATGGCATTCAGGCATTTAAGTATGATCCTACTCCAATCCTACTCAAGCCTCTGAAAAAGCATTAATGTGTAAGCTTTTGCAAGGGCCTACTTTTTAAACTTAACACTAAGTCATAAAAAAGGAAGGGGAGGAGAGGGACTCACCCATTTCTTGCATTAACATTTTTTTCAGGGCTTCCAGAGCCATTTAAAATAGCATCATATTTAGATGCCTAAGTACCATGTATGGATATGTGGAATATACCTTGTCCATAAATGGGTGGATATTGAAAAATGTTTAATCATTCAAAAAAGGAATGATTTAGATATGCAATGTAGATTATTAAATAAGTACAATTCCCCCAAATATAAACTCTTTTATTTAGCTGGAATGATAGATTTCAGACAATATAGGCTTTCTTTCTTATAAAAAAAAAAATAAATAATAAAAGCAGTACTTCAATTTTCTTCCTAGCAGTATAAATCTTCAATTGAAGGAGTATGCAATGGCACCCCAATTCAAAATTCAGTGAGGGCAATAATCATTCAGGCTAAGTACAAATATTCAAGAAGCCCGAGGAGGAAGTTATAGCGCTTTACTGAAAACGCTCTAGATTAGGTCAGGACAGAACCAAAGACACGTGCTGTTCTATGGGGCGTGGTTTGGAAGCTGCCTGAACAGGCTGTGCCCAGTAACTTGGGTACTCCTGCACTCCTCCCAGGAGGCTGTGGGAGCAGGAAAGGAGCCAGCCACCCCTGAGTGGCCAGTAGGGCCCCTCTCCCCAGCTCTGCTCCCTGCCAGCTGGCTGCTGTCAGCACCAGTGGCTGAGGGGGGCAAAGAGGGGGGAAACTGAGCCTCTCAGTCCTGCAGACCCAGCCTAGCCCCCAACCAAGGCCCATGCCTGCAAGCTTGCAGAGCCCAGGGGGTCCATGTGGCTGACAGACTCTGTTTCCCCAGGGCTCTTGGCTACAGCTGGTAAAATGGAGTGTCTCTGCCAGGTAGACCCAGCCCATGCAGTAGCCTGGAGGGCTGTGCAAAGCTTCAGTAGCAAATTTGATTTGGAGGAGATTTGGCCCAATTCGGCGGCCGAATCTCCAAATCTAAATCTAATCAGGAGACCCATTAATCTCTCTGAATCAATTTGGAAGCCTCTGAATTGATTCAGAGAGATTCAGAGAGATTTGGAGATTTGGCCATAGACTGTACAGGCAGACACTGGGCAGCGCAGGCGGGAGCAGCTGGGGGAGCAGCTGGATGAGCCCCAGATTAAGCCGGCAGCCCCGGGAGAAGCCACAGGGGCTGGGGGGAATGATTGGGGAGCTGGAGGGGAATGATCGGGGGCTGGAGGAATGAACAAGGGCTTCCCCTCAGCTCTCACTTTGATCCCCCAACTCCCTGATCATCTCTCCCCAGCTCCCAATCATTCCTACAGCTCCCCAATCATTTCTCCCAGCCCCTTGTCCAGGGCTGACAGTGCTGCCTGCCTTGCCCTAGCGAGGGCGCATCTGGGGGAGCAGCCAGATGAGCCACAGCTTCTCCAGGGGCTGACAGCTCAAACTGGGGCTTGTCCAGCTGCTCCCCCAGCTGCTCCCACCGGCACTGCCTGCCTGTATAGTCTATGACCGAATAAGATTTCGCACCGAATATCTTTGGATTTGGATTCAGCCAAATTAAATCTGGACAGTGATTCGAATCATCAAATCAAATCATTGTCCCTTCAAATTGTCAAATCCGAATCCAAAGTGAATACTTTCCACTTTGCACAGGCCCAGTAGCCAGAACAGAGATGCCAGACTCCTTCCCCTGCAGCACGCCCCCAGCCAGACTATAATGTGCCATGGGGTTGGGCTGGCTGCAAGGACAGAAAGCCCAGCCAGGCTGCATGTGGGGCTGGGATCAGAGACTGTCACCAACTTCAGTTAGTGATAGGCAAAGGGGCGGGGCCCAGGCCTGTACTTGGCCAGAGCACAGAAGCTCTGCCCAAGGCTTGCACTATGCAAACCTTGCACAACGCCACTTGGGATGGCAGTGATTGCATTCTAAGTCAACCCTTGATGAGATCTGACACAGGTGTTTGATAAAGCACTCTAACAGAAAGCGCTTTAATCCAAGCACCTCATCCATCAAGGGTAAACAGAATGCAATTAACCATTTTTAAAGCATTCTAAGAGCTGTGAACATCCATTCAGTTATAGTTTTAGAGCGCTTTCTGCTTGTTTAAAGCAAGATAGGTGTAATTTCTGCACCTTGCCTCAAAGCCTAAAATGGGAACAGTGGTCCCCCAAAGGGAATGCAGCTACAAGTGAAAAAGTTAATTATAAGTAGACTGAATGAGGTATGGTAGATACCCAAAAAAGCATTTTTACATTTTCACCTCTGCTGACATGTAAATTGTTAGCGTGCATATGATTGCATTTATTTCTCCCACCAGGTGCTTGTTTAGCTAATGATTGTATTCACTGCTGTGATAATTTTGAGATTATCTTTGCAACTGAAAGATGCAAAGAAACCTGACATAGATATGTGTCCTCTTTGAAGATTATCAATAGTCTTACATTTAAAATACAAAAATTGTAACATAAATCTAAAATACATGCCTTTTGGCAAGTTACTGGCTTTCCATGTTTCTTGATGATGACAAATTCATCAAAGGCAAAAAGTGCCCCAAGGGAAACCTGCTAATAACATGGCACAATGTTATCTCCCCCAAGGAAAAGAAAAAAGCATGGGAACCTTTCTCTCTAATTTAATTAAAAATGAAAACTAACATTAAATTAGAACATATCTCATAATATTTTCAGAAAAGTAATCTCTGTTGTGTTCAGGAATCACTGTTGTGCACAATACAATAAAATAAAATTAAATTAAATGATAACAAATGGGTGCTTTATGCAAGCACTAAAATAAGCGTAATGTTTTTAGAAGTTTATTTCTTACTGATACAAGATTGTAGTGTATGCTACCTCTCTTTCTTTAAGGAAATGAAAAGCAAAGGAAATGTTAAAATCACTTCAGTATAATAAAAGATAAAAGGATAAAAGGCTTCCTAGTGGAGATAAATAGAAGATTTGCCCCAAATTTAAACAATTTCAGAAGGTTAGTTTCCAGCCTCTCCTCATTTGGTTGGGCATATTATTTATTATTTATGTAGCACTACTAACAGTATGTCAGACACTTTAGTTACAAGTGAAATGACACATTCTTAAGGAAAGTAACAAACACTTTAACCACGTAATGAAGGTACACTAAATATTTTCTCCTATACTGCCCATAAAGATATCTTGCCCCCAAAAATGTGTACATTTTATAAAAGTATACACATGCCCTCAACTGTGCAGTTGTTACTGCACAGTCATTTAGTATTGTGCAGCAACTCATTGCTACTGTGCAGTAATGTCAGCATCACAGTTTGTGCCCAAGGATGCTAAGTCACCATAGTGATGAGCTACATTGCTGTAGCTCATCACTATGGTGATGTAGTGTCTCGAGTAGATGTGCCCATTATGAAGAAGTGATGTCTGGGAATATTATCAATCAACATATTTATGCATGAGATACATTCTAGGAGAATGCTTGGAATCTTGTCTTAGTTCAAATACAAAGCAGACTGCTACCCACATATGGGTTTACTCTCACCCTTGAAGACACATTAATACTTTAAACAATTGATACATAAATGCAAAGTATCATCCCAGGTATTTTGGATGGCCTAAAAAGTCTGCCTAATGCTGCTCATTATTTATAACATGAAACATATTTATAAGAAGCCTTCCATCCAAAAATATCTAAAGGCTTCATAGCATGATTTAGTTAACATCCTGTGAAGAGAATATGGGGACAATCCCCATGATATATATGTGGAAACTAAGAATCAGGAGATTAAGGGTCTGATTAAAATGACCATCAGATTGAAAATAACCTTCTAAGTCACCTGCTTATAAAGCTTCATTTGCTTTATAATAGTATTGCAGTATTACCTGAAAGTCTGATAATCTTTCTTGTTTCTTAACCTATGGAGTTTTACACACACTCCTTAGGTTGGGTCAGTGCAAAATATTCAGCATTCACTTCAAAAAACAAGGATTAAAATGAAGGATGCTTCAGTTATGAAAACTTAAATAGGTATTTATCCTCCGGATCTTTTTCTGAATCTTTTGCAACTGTTTTAACAAGTTTCAACATAATACTCTCTGCCTATAAAAATCACTATTAATTTTTTACCCTAATTTTTCATAAGCTTGTATATCTTCAGTAATAATGCAAACACTCCTGGTAAAATACACACACACACACATGCACAAAAGCAAACACCTGTATTCTTTTTGCACAATTAGGGGTCTAAATACTGTCAATCTCATAGAAGATGCAAAATAAGGACTATAGCTTGGAAACAGAAGGAACTTCAGTACAATGTCAGTTAAGTATAGAAGGTGCAGAATTATCTTGTAGCTAGAGTACATTTGCCAACCTTATTAAAGTTTAATGATATACAGTTGCAAAAGAATATTTAACAGCATGCACTGAAATCAGTTTGGAACTACATTAATATGGAGCATATACCATGTATCTGAAACCCCTAGTACTATAATTTACCTTTACTCTTTTATGATGAGGCCTCCCTCCCCCAATTTGCTTCCTCCTCTCTAGCTTCATTCCTGGACAATTTATAGTCCCTGCATTCTAAATTTGTGTCTTACTTGTATTTTGGTGTCAATTTTGCAAAAGTGGGCATGATGGACAAAGACAAACCAGGTTAGATGGAAGTAACTGAAAAGGAGGAAGAGGGGATGCTTTCCTCAGTTGCTTATCCTTGGCCTTTTAAAGTTAAACCAGCTTCTTTCTATTTTCCACATTATCACTAGAAGAAGGCTCTGCAGAGCAAACAATCTCCTCTATGACACTCAGGCCAACTATCAGCCTTCATTATGTTTGTTGATTGACCCTATCCTACAATTGTAAATTAGTTAACAGTTGCTGTGTGGAAAGAAACAGAAGTCAGACCACTCTCAGTTACACTGTTTCCACAGTGCTAACAGAAGTAAATATATAATCACCACAATAAGTTGATTTTAGTCAATTCACAAAGAAAGTAGATCTGTCTGTTGTTATTCTTAGAGTGTTATTTTATATAGTATTATCATACTTTAAATAAAAAGTAAACTTTCCAAAAGATAGGTAAAAATTTTATGTGCAAAAAGTTCTATCTCAGGAACAGTAAGTTTTTTTTGTCCAGAATCTTTAGCATGACATATACTGTTGAAAATATGTGAACATCAACTCCAATCAATGACACAAAGCTGTTTTGCTGATCACAAACAGTAGTTCTCTTAATAGACCATCTCATTGTTATCATTCCTTCTGTAGGAGGGAGAGCAGGGATGATATATTCCAATGGTGATTCATTTATTCAGAGAACTGTTTTCTTGCTGCCCACAAAAATGCTCACTTCAAGGGGCATTTGGAAGCAGGATTTTAATAATACCCTCCATGTAGGGCACTTGGATAGTGATGCAGAAACCACTTGAGCACATAAAAAGTCAGTGACATATGTTCCATAAGGGCATAATGGGGTAGGAGGCAATTTGGATACAAGCCCTTCCAAAATCAGAAGAGAAATAAACATGTTCTGCTATTTCAACTGTCACAACAGCTTTTTTAAGAAACCTGTCAACCCCTCTTTGGTTTCTCCTAGAAATCAAAAATTTAAATCAGAATTAGAATGAACGTACCTTGCCAGATGGTTTATAGCCATTTATGTTGCAACATGTGAGTAAATACAGAAGGCTATTTGCAAAGCAGCTTTAATATGGAGTGTACATGCTGATCCACCAACCATTATTTAATCTACTGATAAAAAAGAGGTACAGTAGAAATGTACATTTCATGTCTTAAGTTATGAATTCAAGATTCCTAACACATCAAATGATAAATTCTCATTTTAGGGTTCATACACAATAACCTCTTAAGCCCTCATTTTTACCACCTCTCCATTCTAATTCCAACTACAAAAGAACATAAGAACTCCTATTTATTGGGTCAGACCATAGGTCCAACTTGCACAGTATCCTGGGTCACACAGTGGCAGAAAATGGATGGTCAGAGTGAATGAAGTATGACCTGACCTTTTTCCCCTTGTTCCTATCCCACTTGCAACCTCCATGATTTAAGCTCTAGGAAGTTCTGATTCAGAGACTATACCCATAACTCAATAGCTACTGATACACCTTTCTTTCAAGACTTTGCTCAATCCCTTTTTGAATTTGGTTAAACTGTCAGCTTCCACAACATTTTGTGGCAATGAGTTGCACACTTTAATTACACAGTGTGTGAACAAGAATTTTTTGTTGTTAGTATGAAACTTACTACCTTCTAGTTTCATTTTATGACCCCTAGTTCTTGTATTGAGAAAGATGACAAATTATAAATCTATTTACTTTCTCTTCACCATTTAATATTTTGTAAACCCTTATCATGACCCCTGTCTAAACTGAATAGACAAAAACCATAGTTTTCTCACTGCACCTTAGATAAATAAAGAGTAGTTGATTGATTCACACTTCTGCTAAACCCTTGTCTACTGAGGGCAAAATGTTTGCTGTGTTAATGGACTAAAGCTGCCTTTGCCTGAATCCTTATCATGTGCGTTGCTGATTGATTGCCATGATCTCTGCATGTAATCATTTACTGTTACTACTTGTGGAACAGATGTGATAAGATCCAGAGGCTTTCTTTCATTAGTAGCTATATGTACATCTGAATACAGTTTCATTAAAATTAATTTCTGTTGCAGATATTTTGTGATGTTAATTGGCTTCCAGCAGAAGTATTTTTGTTAGGCATTGATTAGTGGCTTTTATTTGCTCTCTCTGTCACTTTGCATGTGCTGTATTACAAGAATGTTTTGCTTAACATCTTATTTATTTTTACTCCTTTCTGACATTTCTTCAATGCCTTTAAAACAGCTAAATTAAATTTTCAAAATGGTGTTAGCTGCACAACACTGCTGCACTTCACCAGGAAATTGCAAGGCAGAAGTTATGATCCCTCTTGGAAATTTAAACCATTGTGTTCAGATGTTAATGGAACATAGCTGGTTTGCTAATATTCTTAGGGTCCAAGCTCAGCACTAATGAAGCTGGTGGGACAAATTCCATTGACCTCAGTGAGACACAGTGTGGATTGTCTACAATGTATCTTTGATGCTGTCAAGGATAAACCATTGTCAAGGATAAATTGTGCACACATTTCCACTCACATGCATCAAACCCAGAAATGTGGCAGTGAAGGCAGTAGAATGGTAGCTATCCCACTATTCCCTAGCAGGCCAGACTGAGAAATTGAGAGTGGCTGTAGGAGGTGCCCCAGAAATGGATTCACACATACTTTAAGTTTGGTCCTCATGAGAGTGAGTTGCTAGGATGTGTTGAGACACAAGAGCCGACAGTGATGGGAACTGTCCTTAGTGGTCACTGCCGTATGTTTTATTGAGATAGACTATACTAACATATCCTTGTGGTAGGTTCCCACCAGCATGTTTGCCCATGTGGACCATGTGTCTCATAGTCATACTCAGTGTTGACTGCATTTAATCAACATCATAGTTGGTTTCCCTTGCTGAGACACGCTGCTTTTTGGCAGCATTTAAATGATAGAGAGTGTATTTAGTGAGATTTTGTTGTATGTGCTTATAAGACAAGCAAAATTTTTCCCCATGCTAACTGAGGAGGAAACTTGTCTTGTATTTGAGTAAATACAGTAACTAGATGGCTGTCCAGGAAGAGCTGTCAGAATTATTCTTTAAAAAGGACAATGTAATATGTGGTGCTTAATATATACATCCTGGAGGGCTGGGGGGGGAGGTGGGGGGAGGAGGAGGAGGGGGGAATCGTTCTTTGAGGAATGATATTAGTAATTGAGGTACCTGTCCCAAACACAACCTTATATCTTATCAAAATTCTGAAAAATTAAGGATATACACCCTACACAATATACTCTTTGAACAGAAACCAAAGTAATTACTAAGGAGTTACCAGCATGGGTAAAACTAATGGGTTCACTCTTGGAACCTGCCCACCCTCCAACCCAGTCTCAGAGCCATGTACTTCCCCGTTCCCTTCTTTGCTCTTGGAAATGTGCATCCCTACACGTGCACTCAGAACTTGTGTGGCCCTCCTGCTTTCCTCCAGAGTTTGCCCCAGGTGCTAACTATGCTTTTTTTTTATGACACTGTACGTATTTGGAATTACTGTTGTGGGGTGGCTTAGGTTAACATAGAGCAGAATACCATGGAAGTGACATTCCATGAATGTCCTTCAGAATCACACACAGCCAACTTGTTTGTAAGCTCATTCACTTGCCCTTCATTAAACTATTGCACAATACACAATTTGATTAGAACATATTTGTCACTCGGGAACAGAGCTTACCAGAAATGTACTGACAACATGTTTTTCCATCAGAAAATGTAGATTTTTCCAAACAAACGTTTTGTAGAAGTTTGTTGTTTCTACCAAAACATTGTCAAAGTTTTCTCAATTGCAGAACAGAATTCCAAGTAGAAAGAGAAGGGGGGAAGGGGGGGGCACCTTCCTTGCACACACACACACACACACACACCTTACAGATAAAACTATTTACCTAGGAAGCAAATAATTTAATATTCATTGGACAAAGTTTCATACTGCCAACAAGAGAAATTGACAGAAGCAAAATAATATTAAGGCAGTTTCCTGGGATGTAGAAGACTTGGATTCAAGTTTGCTCATGCTAGGAGGCTAATGACCATCTGTCATTAAAAAAAATCTGAAGGGTCTAGGCTTCATTTTGATGTGGAACAAAATGAAATTTTGAAAAGAGACCACTCTTTTGAAATGAAATTCTTATTTCTGAGAACCCCTACTACCACATTTGCATGTCAATATGGAATAAGTTGATCTGTTTTTAGCCATGCGTTCACACCACACACAGCTTAAAAAAAGGTCCTATATGAATTGCATTAAAGCTTTACCACCACTTTTAAAGGATGAATGTACAAGAAGCTCTAGAAGGTGTTAATATGCTGCTGGGAAAATTATCATAATTAGGATAATAAAATTAATTAAATAACTCTTAAATGTGACCTGCATAATATAAGGTGGCAATGGTTGAAAGTTGTGATAGAATTTTCCAATAGAATAGAAGCCTTTCAAGCACTTAAACACCTAGCTCAAAAGAATGACAATGGATAGACATATGCATTTTGTAATGGACAATATATTGATATAAATTAATGTAGCACCAGTTTATAACTTGAAACAGAACCAACTCAGACACATCTGGGAATATGTATACAGTTCTTACTTGGGGATTGGGCATGAAGCATATATATACCTATCTAACCTGCACTTACAGTGAAATAAAAAATTAAAATAAAAAACAACACATGGTGCATGGATAAAACAACATCACTACTAATTATGCCATTGTAGGTATCATGTGGCTACACCTACTGAAGCAGCAGGTTTTCAATTCTAAACGTGGCACACCTTACACTGAAGTATAAAATCAATGAAAATTAAACTAGCATCCATGTGTTGAATGTTCAGACTGTTCTTTTCTTAAGTACCAAATGGGCTCATCTACACAAGACATTTACTGCAGTTGACTAATTAGCTCCACAGTAAATGTCTTATCGTCTACACGGGTACTAGGGCACACAAAACTAATAAACTCCTTAGCAGGTTAGCACTTGAAAATAAGTACTACTCTGCTGTGGAGTTTTTTCATGCACAGCAGCTCATGTGTAGATGCTGACCCAGTTGGCTGGGGCAGCAGAGTGCCGTTGGCTAGCCCTACAGTAAAGCAACCTTGTGCTGCCAGCCAGGCCCTCCACAGCATACTGAGCCCAGTTTGAGGAGCCCTGGGATGGCAGGCTGACCTCCCAGAACCCCTGTCAGCCGGGGTTGCTCTGACTTGGCTTAGTGTGCTGAGGGCACACGTGTAAATAGCATGCCCAGGAACTTCCCAAGGGCAATAAACTCCAAAGCAATAAGCTCCAGAGCTTATTGCTGAACATCAATGGCATGTGTAGATATGCCCAATGAAACTGAATTTTGGTTCTCTATAACAGATCTAGTGGCCAAAATTTCAGCAGACTTTGGGACAGGGCCTCCAGTGTAAATAGAAGCCCAGTGTGCTTGACCCATCGGGAAGATGCATAGGGGGACAAAGAAGTGGGCAGGGCTAGGAAGAGCTGGGGAAAGCTGCCTAGTGGGCGGAAGCAGCAGCCCAAAAGAGACCTTGAAGACTTCCTTGGTAGGAGTAGAACAGCAAGTGGCTTCGGCTACAGCTCCAGCAGTGCACAGAGCAGTGCACAGGGCAGATCCTAGGAGCTTTGGGAGGCAGCCTGGGTCCCTGGACACTTGGTCCACAGAGCAGTGCACGGGGCAGACTCTGGGAGCTGTGGGAGGCAACTGAGATCCCTAGACCCTTGGTGAACAGAATGGTGCGTGGAGCCCAAACCCTGGAAGAAGCTTGGGATGGCTCAGGCAAGTGGTCCGGGCATGAGGCTGGGAAGCTGAAGCCGCTAGCATGGCTCAGTATTGCGGAAAGAGCCCCTGGAGCCCCGAGTGGGCAGAGAAAGCCCCAGCATGAGGCCAGAGCACCCAAGCCCAGGTACTGAGGCTTGGCTTAGCCAACAGAGCCCTCGGTGCCCGGAGTGGGGCATAGGGCCATCAGGGAAGCCCTGACAGGAGGCCAGAAGGACCCAGAGCTAGTAGCGATGCTGCTCCAGGCAGCAGGAGAGCCCTCGGGGCCCAGAGCAGGGCACCAGACCACCAAGAGGATCCAGAGGTATCGCTGGAGAGAGGCCCTTGCAGGGCTGGCCCCAGGGAACAAGCCTTGTTTGCTTCAGAGTGGGAGCAGGAGTTGCTGGGGAAGTAGGTCCAACAAGGGAGGCGGCCTTGGCAGGGGAGGGTCTGCAGCCTCCACTTTCTTCCATTGTGAGGAGTGTCCCTACATCCTGGGCCCTAAAGGGGAGGAGCACGAGGGAACACTACATAGGGTGCTGAATGCACCTCATATTTTGTGATTGATGTTTGCTTCATATTGTTGATGTTAATATAGTTATGGGTACTCCTTAAGGGGGGGGGGGGGGTTATATTGGTTTATCTGTTTTCATTGCCTATATATGTTTACTGCCTATTGTCTGAACTTACCTGTATTGATGCCTGTGTACATCTATTGCATTGCTAGCTTCACTTACCTGGGTTTATCTGAGTTGATTGCTTATATGTGCTTACTGAGTTGATGCCTTGGCTTACCTGTTCCAGGGTATTAATATTCATCTGTGAAGCAGGGCTAATTATTGCCTGCACTGTTTATCACCTGTACTGAGTTCCCAGTTGCCTGTTCTATGTTTTGCAGTCCCTGGAAGTGGTGCAATGTGTTGATTGCAGGTTATTGTATATGCTGTCACATACCAATTTTACTGTAAACATTTAATTTTATTTATTTTCGTATAGCAATACATTTTTATATAGTTAAGTGTTTTGTGCCAGCCTCGCTCTATAGAGAAAAGAGGGAACAGCTCCCCAGTGGCAGGCCCCTCTCACAGCACTCTTGCCTGACCACCCCATCCCTTCCACTTGCGGACATGGCACACCCCTGCAACTGCATATATTCTATTCACATTCTCCCCTTCTGTTTTTATGTCTTAGCTTTTCCTGTGATGTTGAATTTGATATAAAATTGACACCCAGCCACAACTATTCATTATCACAAATACTACTTTATCACTCCATTTGTTGCAGTACATGATCTGAATTAACTATTTAATTTACAGTAACTCTGTTAACTTTTCTTCCTTTAATATTGCTGGATTTTGTTTACAAGATGAAAATTAGAGTTCAGGCCTTGTTTTCTTGCCTGATTTTTTACTATTCAACAGAGGCTATAGAATCCATGGCAGATTTTCAATCAAAAAGATATTTTATGTGAATGTCTCAATGCACATTGCTGACCTTTAAGCATGCCTGGCATAGATTTATGAGTAAAAGGCAAATAAGGCAAGTGGAAACCCTGTTTCTTCCAATGTATTGATTAGTCACAAGGTCAACAGCCATTTCAAACTTCAGTTTCATTTTTAGGTGGGAATACTGAAGACATCTAATAGAGTTCTTGATCAGTGAGTCTCACACTTTCTTTTTCATGGACCACTTGAAAATTGCTGAGGGTCTTGGCAGACCACTGAAACAATTTTTTGTCCTACAAATCAAAACACACAACTCATATTTTAATATCAGTAGTCTTACCTTACAGGTACAGATATTCTCGATTGTTCTGCGACCTTTCTGTGGACCACCTGAATGGAGCTTGCTTACCAGTGGTGGTCCATGGACCACAGTTTGCGAACTTCTGTCCTAGATCATTCTTTATTTGATTTTAAGATGTATGCCAAATCATTAGGAAGGAAAATAGATGCAAAGAAGATGTGAAAATCAGTGTGACTTACACTGGTATATAGTTAAGTCAAAACTTAATAGCTCTATCCTAATTTTGCTAAGTGTCATACCTCTAATACACAGGGTTACATTCTTGTTTATGGTAAAATAAAGTATCTCCATTGGAAGCAATAATGCTATATCCATTTAGCCCAGTTAAAAATGTAACCCACAAGTATTGTAAGCATGTGGGTGCACTAAAAAGGTGTTATATTTCATCTGTGGCACATAAATGGTAAACAAAATTAAGTAAGCATGTAAATTACATGCATTGGTTAAGTATTTTATATCTGTGATCTTAGTGAATCAGTTCATAATTTAGAAAGTTCTCTTCATATTACTCATAAATCAAAATGCCATCTTAACCAGTCTACTGTAAACAAAGACAGATTTTAGCAGTGTCCTTATTAAAATCATTTGCTCCTTTTTCCCTTGTCCTTTTATACCTCACTCCAAAATCCTGCTCACCAGAAATATAAGGGAAGTGGAAATCAAAATGTAAAATGGTTGAGATGTACATTTTGAGCATCTACAGAAAGAGCTGAACAAATAAATCGTTATGAACAGCTCACTGTGCTATTTTTCCCCTTTTTCTACTTTTCAGTGAATAGGTTGCAATTTTCTATTTGCAATTCATTTGATCATCAACGTATTTGATGAATACATGCTGCTACTCATTCCTGATCTCTGTAAACTTGTTTTTTGAACACTTTTTCACTGTGCTAAATCAGAGCTGTTTTAATTCTACACTTACTAGTAAATCACAGTATGTTTCTTTTCTCTGTATCAATAAATATTCACAGTCAGAATTCTGCACTGAATAGTCACAATTGTACACCTATCAGCACCTATGAATATTCTAAAAAGAAAACTGTGTAAAACAGGGTGCTTTGGCTAGAAAAGTTATAGAAACTGAGTACAAAAAGAATATGATTAAAAAAAAAAAAGAATACGAATAAGGCACTGATACTCCTAATTTTCCACAACTGGCCTAAATTGTGTCCAGGTGCCCCGGACATTCCCTGAAATAAGGCTGTTAGCCCACATTTGAAAAATAAGTCCTTAAATGGCACCAGACAGCTTCCTACTGCATTTGCTACCTCCCAAGAGAAAAGTGGTATGGCTGTGTTTATGTGGCACTGATTCCAGGATAATTAGTTCTGCCTCTGAGCTAACTGACCTATCTGGAGAGTCACATTATGATGGCTACACTAATCAAAACCACAAATAATGTAAATCAGAATCCTGAAGAGCCTGAGATACTGTCTCAGATTTTATCCCTTAAGAAATAGTTGCTTCAGAATAGGAGTATAATAGAAATGGTTTTACATGAACAGTTTAAATATTCAATGCAATAGCATATACTAGCTTTAATAATGCATTATTTCAACTACCAACACAGAAGAAAACTATTCCTTTTTAACGAGTTTTACAGGCAATGTAACCTTTGGACTTACTTAATGGTAATTATATAACCCACATTTCAGCATTGTCTATGGGTACATACATGCATTACAATTGCATCACCTAAAACTAGATTAGGGAGAACTAAATGGCTGTTTGCAAGTGTTCATAAGTCTTACGTCACCCTCAAAATGGCATGCCCAATTGTAAGTCAGGTCTCATCAAATGAAACCTAACTTTAGATCAACATGGGTTAGCCTGACCTAAAATGGGTTAACCTGACCTAGCAAATACTTGCACACATGCCCAGCACAGCCCCAGGGCTGGAAAGGCAACCACTCTCCACAGCCCTGACCAGGCTATTTTTGGCCCCCTCAAGTACATCTCCAAATGGGGCAGCCTCCCTCCCTCCCCCTGCTCCCCCATTACAGACCTACCAGTCCTCCTTCTCTGCATACTTGATAGTTCCCCCAGACCTGCTAGCTCCCCATCACATCAGTTTATTTGCCTTCAGCTGCTCACACCTCATGGCAAATGGTAAACACTTGCATGTGGTGATCCTGACTTAGGTTTAGGCAGCTTAAACCAAGCCACCTAAACCTGAGCTGGGTCCTGCAAATGCTTATTCACACCGTCTGGTTTCATGCACAAACAATGCCAACTAGAAACATAGAGTTGCATATATGAAGGACAGGATACTTTAAAGTGGAACACAAAAAGATTTGTTAAAACTCAGTCATGGCTATTTTTTGGATATGGAAGTCTGATAATATTTTCTTTTGCTAGAATTGCATTCCCAACTGCAGTATACAACTATTCATTTCCATAAAATATAATGGAATTTAAATATTGGATTTAAAGGGAATTCAGTTTGGAAAGGTAAACTGAATGAGCGAGAGACAGAGAGAGAGATATCAGTGAAGGTGCAGAGAGAAGACTCCCCAGGTATCTCTCCACTTTCATCCCCCTTTTCTCTCTTCCCCCCCCTCCCCTGCCTGTCTCTCCCCAATTGACTCCTCAATCTACATTTTCACTGACTACCTCTCTTATATGCATACCAGCCCAGCCCCTGGCTTCTTTACTTTTCATTCCATCCAGGAAAAGCACACACCAACTGCTGAAACTTCCTTAGCCTGATGAAGGGTTTTTGAACCCGAAAGCTTGCTTAATAACTATTCTCCAACTATTTGGGTTGGTCTAATAAAAGATATCAGATTCACCCAAGGAACCTTGTCTGCCAGAGAGAAGTACGGCACTTAGCTCTAACTCAAAACATTTTCTGCAAAGCGTTCTGAATTATAATGTTACCCCAAATGAAACAGAAGTTCACTGTTATTTCCAAGAGGGAGGGGAATCTAGCTGTGGGCTGGGAGCTTGCAGCCAGGTTCCCATAGCAGCAGCCACAGCTCTCTGCCAGTACTTTCTGGTTTTAGAATGGGAGGGGGGAAAGAAAGTGGAGGGACCTTGTTCTTGGGGCTCCCCAACCAGTGCTAAAGGGTGGGGTGGGTGAATTGGAGCCCACCCCCAACCCCACCATGGTGGGTTCCAGTTAATCCACCCCACCCTCCAGGGAGGGTTGAAAAAACACCAGACTGAACTCCCTCTGCTCCCTTTCCCCACTCCCATTCTGAAAACACTAACAGGCTGGGAGCTCCACAGACAGAAGTTACAGAAGCTGATACATTTTAAAACATCTTATTCTTTTACCTCATACAATGTGGGGTGAGAATTTCACCCAGTTGGTCATTTTTAAGCTGTCTGCAACTGTGCACTTGTGCTTGTTCACAGGTATAAACTGCTCTCTGTGGCCAGATTGGGCAAAAATTATCATTTCTGTCTGCACCCTGAAGCGGGAATCTCCAGAGTACAGGCTCTAAAAACAGAACCAAAACCAAAACATAAAATAAAATTCCACTCACAAAAAAAACTTCTGTAAACCAAGGCCAGGTGGTTTCTTACAGCTCCAGTATGCACCAACCATAATTATTTTTGTACAGCACTTTCACGTGCATATAACACAAAACATTTCATAGTTGAAAAGCTGTGGCTGTAAAAAACAAAAGAGTAGCATGGATATTACTATCATATGGTGTCATTCCAACAATTTACATTTAAAACTAAATTGTGGTAAGCACAGTGCTATGTGACTTTAGGCAAAACAGGGCCTAGTCCAGCTCATCCTGAATTAATGAGAGCAAGAACCTGCTGAAGGAAAGCTAAAATAAACTTCGATATACCTTGCATAGAGAGGGTCTCATTTATAATGTTTAGTGCTTACTCAAAGAAGAGAAGATATTCTCTCTGAATAATAGTATCCTAATAATGAAACACAGAGATGAGAAGCAGTTTTAGTGTATCTGGCACTCCTTAGCTAAAAATCCCAGCCGAATTATTTTACAGGCCACATTTTATTAATTTTGAAAACAGTAACATTTTACTGTTACTAATGATGGTCATTGTTTTTTAATGACATGGGCCTTTAGGTCCCATGCTATATTCTGGATATAACTCTAAGGCCTCCCTGTACAGATGCAGGTAAGTGTGTGATAGGATCTAATGCATGATCCACACAATCATACCTCCTGCCATACACATGTACATGACAGCAGGCGTGATTATGTGGATCATGCATTAGATCTTATCGCACCTTACTGCCAGTGGAGGGGGGCCCTAATCCCAGGCTCCCCATGCACCATCAAGAAGCGAGTTCCCATGGATGGAAGCCCCATCAGCTGAGGGCCTCAGAGCCATCGGGGTGCCACACACACTCCTGAGGGCTGGGGGGGAGGGGGTCATGGCAGCCATGATTCTTTAGGCCTGAGGGTATCATACACCCCTGGGGAAGCCACATCCCCACACTGCTGGGACCTAGCTGGGTCCCGGCACCCAGCATCCACAGCTGTGGAAGTCTGAGTCCCCATGCTGCAGGGACCCAGAATCAGCAGCTGCTGGGGCTAAGAGTCACCTAAGTTGTGGGGTTCCCAGCCGCAGGGGAGACCCTGTTACACGTGCTAATTAAAGCTCAGTAGCTACCTGATATAAAGTTAATACACATTTTCAAAGTCTAACTTTCTAGCTGGTTGAAGCTTTTTATGGTAGCTACTTTGAACATATGGCCGGTCTTAAGGTAATTGTGCAGATAACCAGGTAATTGTGCACTGTGTAGAGGAGGCCTAAATAACAACAATTTATACTTTACAAATATATTTACACTTATTTAACTGAGCTTTCAAAGTGTTTATAAAGTATTAATTAAACAAACACAAACTGCTGTTGAATAGAAGTTAAGTCAGGGTAGAGCCTTAAAGTCTAACTGGTTCAGAAAGCCATACATTTTCATAAGTGATGGCCTACTTTGTCAGATGCTACATTAAGCATTAAACATTATAAATGCCACCCCCCCCCCCGCCATATAGAGTGTAAATAAGTTTGTTTTATCTCTCCTTCAATGGGGTCTTGCTCTCATTACTTCAGGAACAGCAGGACTAGATCATTTTTGCCTAAAGTCATATAGCACTGTGCTTATCACAGTTTATAGTTTTAACTGAAAATTATTGGAATAGCACCATATTATAGTAATATCCATGCTACTGTTTTGTTTATGATACTTATGCTACATCTGGCAAAATAAGTTGTTGCCCATGAAAGCTTATGCCCCTCTGAACCTGTTAATCTTTAAAGTGCTATAATGTTCTGTTTTCTGCCTAACTTCAGACTAACATCAGAGTCAGTAGCAGCACAGTCTAATGGTGTAACAGTTTAGGTACAAGGTTGCCCACACTCTTCCCCTTCTGGGTCAGAGGATTATATGGGAAGGGGTAAGAGGTCAGCTGACCTTGGCTGACCTGTCTGGTAACAGGGAGTGAGCGTGTACATAGGCCCAGATGAAGGGCTCTAGCTACCTGCATCTGCCCCAAGGTTCTGCTGCAGATGTGGCAAACTGGGGTGAGTTTCTGTGTCAGGCAGGCAGGGCCCCAACTTTAAGACTATGGCCTCACAAAAGAAGTTTATCTCTTAGCTTTGGCTGAACAAGCATATGTTTGTTCCCAGTGCAGCAATGGAACCACTAGTGGGTAGCAGGAATCACTGGGCCAGATTCTTTCCTTAGTTCACTAGGGTGATCCTCTCTAAACTCCAGCCCTAAAAGACAGAGTCAGGGGACACTCAGCCAACAGGGATGAGGTGCAGGGCTGGACATGGAGAGCAAGGAAGAGGTGGGCCAACGGGCACATGAGGCTTGGGAGGAGGTAAGTCAAGGCTACTGCACCACTGTCACCACCACTAGTGCCATGGACTGAAACTGCACTGGGTAACTTGATGTTCCAGAGACGTGTCACAGCCAAACTGAAAAGTAGGTGCAGCAGAAAGTCATGCCTGTGTGCACTACATCATGCAGGCAGGCACAACTTTCTGCTGCAGCTTTTCCTGTTTGAGCTCCGACATGCCTCTTGAATACTGAGGAGCATAGTTCAGTTTTGCTGGCATTGCATCTTTCCACTCAAAGCACTGTGGTTGAGAACCCCTATACTATACAAATCTTCTCCCTGCCCTGCTCATTCATGCAATAGATTTCTAATGCTGATTTTTTTTTTCATTACCATAAAGTGCTTAGCAACAAACAGCATTTTAACATTCTTGCCTATGTGCTGTCTGGGACAAACACTGGTGCAGAATGAGATTCAACTTGACTTGATATTTGGCCCTGACTGTGCAAGTAGCCCTAATTGAGATAATTGCTCAGCAAATCAAGTGTAGTGAAGCAAGTAATTATGTGTCATGAATTGCTGTGCTAAACTATTTATTTTTTTCACCCTGAATAAGTAACAAGAAGTAACTTTGCCCCACTCTTTATCTTTTTCCCATTTCATGCAAAGATAAACTCCTTTTTTGTAACCACACTAGATGATAATGCATAATTTCATTCCAAAACTTTTCAGACATAAAATTGTTTTAGGTATGGAGGCTATGATCCCTAACAGCCTACAGAGTGGAACAACTTTCTTTGAGGCAGATCAAGACCTTACTGAAGCCTGAACCATGGCACTAACAGAAAATAAGTGTATTTTTATACTTTGTCCTATTGTTAGCCAGTATGCAACAAATCAACAGTCTCAACAGTATCTCAGTTGAATTAGGCTTCTTATATATGCCTTCTTAATATATGCCTTCTACCCTAACATAATTCTATTCACTTAAGTCTAAAATTTCCCAAGTGAGCAGTGATTCTATTCTGATTCTTATCCAAATGAACTGTCACCCTAGTTTTCACATACAAAAACTCAGCTCAATGCTAAGTTTGTTGTTTGTTTGTTTTTTGTTTTTTTTTAAATGAGGGCCACAGATCTGAATTTGGGAACTAACTAAACACTTCAAAAAAGAATCCCTGCTTCTGAAAATGTAACCTGTAGATCTATATTGGCATATTTGCGCTCTCACCAAAGAAACTATAAGAAAGGTTATTGATCTCTTTTTTTAAATAGAAATCTTTATACAATCTTTTTTATGGAAAGACATAAAAAAATGAAAAACAACAAGAAAGCAAAAATCACTGATGCATTGTGCTAAATAAAGAATATGCATTCTTATGAATTTCTGGTACCCAAAAGGGAAAATTATTATTTGGATGTAGGTAGTTGTAGCACATTGTGGTTACTAAGAACTCAGAACTTGAAGGAAAATACAGTGGAATTAGTTGAGTAAAAATCTCACAAATCAGAACTTTAGAGCTGTAAGGAATTTCTTTTTTTTTTTTTTAAACAATTCATTTCCAAGCAGGATGGTTTTAAAGAAACCAAATGAGAGAAATAATTTGTTGTAAATCATTTATTTGTGGCAGTAAAAGAGTAATAAGGATTTAACAATGCCTGCTCCTTTTCTGCTCTATGGGTGCGTTTACACGTGTTGCTATGGCAATGTTACTGTGCCATGATTTCGTACTTCCTTTTGTATAAAATCACAGCACAGTAACAGCCCATACTGCACGGTTATTTTTAGCAGCTACAGTACTTCACTGTAGCAGCATGTAATACCGGGGGAATGTGTTGCTATAGAAAAGTAGTTGCTGGTTGTGTGCAGATGCCCCATTCAATAAGATTTTGCTCCATTTGGGGTATCTGTTCATATCAGAGTATACTGCCATAGTCCTTTATGAAATTTTATTAAGATCTTGACACATCAAGACTATGGGATCATAGCTGTATGAACTCCCAGTAAACTTACAGTTACAGTCCTTAACCACAAGCAAAACATTTTAATTGACTAGTTTCAACAAAGTTTAGAGTGCATTACTTCTCATCTTTATGTTCTGCCATAAAAGGCAATAAAAGGAATAAAAGCCATCAAGTATCAGAATTATGTTCCCACAAAAACTTAAGCTTTCCAGGAGTCATGAGAGGCCTTATTAAAAAAAAAGCATCCTGACTGCCTATTTCTTATAATACACCAGCTCAAGAATCTTCTTAAAAGAATGCTCGAGCCTCACACTTAAGTGTTGAACAGCAAAACAATAAAACAACCAAAAATGTAAAATTAAATTTCCATATGCAAACCTAACTCTACTTGTATTAGTATTCATATATACAAGCATTAATTATTTTTTCTCAGATAGTAGAGTATACATATCCTACATTTATCTCAACCAATTAGGACATGCATTTTTTTCCCACCACCACCTTAAACAAAATAACTGACTTTACTGAATAATCAATAAGTGATTTTTACAAAAAGTATGAGGAGCCTTCCCTGTAGCAGTCAAGATGGTTTACTAACTTTAATTTATTTCACATCATTTACCAGGGTAACAATTCAGTATTTAAAAGTCAGCATTTTGCCAGCAAGTACTATAGATCAACGTGTGAAATATCATGGTATTTCCTGAAATAGGAATCGTCATTTCACAGATGGGGAGCTGAAGGACTGAAAGATTAAGTGCCTGTCTTCACTGCAAAATTACCCATGGGAAAAATCAAGTCCACAAACAATGGTGCTTAAACTGTGTGTGTAGTTGTTGTTGTTGTTGGTTTTTTTAACTTAAGCCTGATGGGCCATTTGGAATATAATCTTGAAGTGGCTGCTCAAGCTAGTTGAGCATGTCAGCTGGTGGCATTATCACTTTGTGCAGATGGACTATTATTCTGCAATGTATTCACTCTTATTTACCAAGGCTAATTTGAGAGAAGTTAACCCTGCAGGGAAGTCATACCATACATGATTTGCCCAAAGTTACACAGAAAACCCATGACAAAGCAAGGAATTAAGCCTGGGTGCCTGAAATCTTAGAAAGGTTGATCTGCAAAGTAAACCTACTGCCCTTGGCAGAGACACTCAACATTGTTCTGTACAGGCTGCTGTCCAAGCTGACAGTATAGCTGCAGATGGGATAATTAGCTTTGCCATATAAACATGGTCATAGTGTTTTAACTAGTACATCATCCGTCTTTGTTTTAAGAACTGAGTGGCTATGGCTATAGATGACACATATGAGCACTCTTACAGCACTAATGCACATTAGTTGCAATGTCCCAGTGGAGACAAGTTATTTTAGTGTTAACCATGAGTAGCTAGGGAAATTGTATGACAGAAGAGGAGATACTCTTGACCTCTCTTAGCTACATCACAATAAAAATATAATGCTTTGTCTCCAACAGGTAGCACAAGGAAACAATGAATACATATGAATACGATATCAGTTATCTTATGATAAACAAATACAGTTTTTTGGTCATGTAGACAAGGCCACTGGTGCATTTTGAAAACTACAAACTCTACAGTAGCTTTTATGGGTTCCATTGCTTTCTTGAATATCATAGCATGTGATATTTACTACCCTATTTTCTACAGTAAAAAGAAAACACAATAAGAATACTTCAAATGTAAAAATAAACCTACCAACCAACAGAATGTTTAAGTCATAGAGGGAAAAGAAAGCAAAAATAATATCATTAAGCCAACACAGAGTAGTCCCAATTGTGGCCTAGAGAAATCCCTAGGGATATAGACTTAACCTACTACATATATTCAGAAGCAATCCCAAACAGCCAACTAGGTGTCAGACTCCACTTTTGTTTTGTTGTGATCCAGTATTGCTTGGTAAAGCCTGCCATATATCCCAAACACAGCTAGGGCCATTTTGACAGGGAGATGCCTGCTGATGACTATAGTACACTACTGCAGGGACAGGCAATTATTTAGGCTGGAGGGCCACTTAGTGAGTTTTAATAGTCTGTCAAGGGCTGCAAGGGTAACCCCACCCCTTGATGAGTGCTCTGCCTTCCTGGTCACCACCTTGGGACCAGAAGTCTCACCACTAACCCCTGACTTTTGCCACTGGAGGTCTCTCTAGTGTACTCATTTTGGAAGGGAGGGTGCTGCCAGCTTGAAATCAGAAAAAACCCAGACAACAACCTAAAAAAAAAAAAAATCACATTCCAACATCTACTATAACTTATTTTAATTTTATTTAAAATATATATTTTGCCCTGACTTATGTGTGCTTGCATAATATATCTAGAGGCATTGCATAATAGCTCAAAATACAGTCTTAATCTTCTATATTGTGTGTGTCATGGGGTAAGGGGGTATATGTGGCAGGGTCTGGTTGGGGAGTATGTGTGTGTGTAGTGGGTTTGGGAGGGTGTGTGCGCAATGTGGATATGGTGGGTGGGTGTGTGGGGAGGGTGGGATGTGGGTGTGGAGGTGTGTGGGTGTGGGGTATGTGGTTTGGGTCAGGGCTGTTGGAGGGTGTGGCTGTGAGTGGCGTATGGTGAACGGTGGGGGTGTGGGGCTGAGGGAGGATCTGGGTATGTGGGGATTATGGTGGGGGTGGGAGTGTGTGTGGGGTCTGTGAGAGGTTATGGGTGTGTTTGGGGTTATGATGAGGCATGAGGTGTGTCAGAGGGTGTGTGTATGCATGGGGTGGCAGTCCTTGGAGTCCCTGGAGTGTGCTAGTCCCTGTATCTGCATGTGGTGGCAGTGAATGGGGCCAGCCTCACTCAGCTCCATCAGGAGACCCACCCCAGTCAATCGTCATAGTGCGCAGTGACTATTGGGGTCCCCCAAGGTTCTGTCCTTGGGCCTGTACTCTTTAACATCTTCATTAATGATGTGGACATTGGTGTCAGAAGCAGACTGGCCGAGTTCGCCGATGACACCAAACTTTTGGGTAAAGCTTCCTCACCTGAGGACAGGATGGTGATCTAGGCCAACCTTGACAGGCTGAGAAAGTGAACAGATGAAAACCTGATGGCATTTAACACCGAAAAATGCAAGGTACTTCACCTTGGGGAAAAAAACCCTGCAGCATGCTTATAGGCTCAGCAGTGTCACACTTGCTAGCACCATGGCCAGAAGGGACTTGGGGGTCATGACTGACCACAAGATGAATATAAGCCACCAATGTCATGTTGCAGCTGGTAAAGGAAGCCAAACTCTGGCTTACATCCATAGATGCTTCTCTAGCAAATCCCAGGATGTCATCCTCCTGCTGTACTCGGCCTTGGTGAGGCCGCAGCTGGAGTACTGCATCCAAATTCTGGGCTCTACAATTCAAAAAGGATGTGGAGAAGCTTGAAAGAGTCCACAGGAGACCCACGCACATGATCAGAGAGCAGGAAAACAGGCCTTATGATGAGAGACTGAGAGCTATGGGACTCTTCAGCCTGGAAAAGCACAGGCTCAGGGGGGAACTGGTGGCTACCTACAAGTATATAAGGAGTGTACATCAGGATCTGGGGGAACACTTATTCACTAGAGCACCCCAAGGGATGACAAGGTCAAAGGGTCACAAACTCCTTTAAGACCATTTCAAGCTGGACATAAGGAAGAACTCCTTTACTGTCTGAGCCCCCAAGGCCTGGAATAGACTGCTGCCAGAGGTGGACTCCTTTAAGAGATGTTTGGACATTTATCTTCCTGGGATCTTTGGACTCCAGCTGACTTCCTGCCCCTGGGGCAGAGGGCTGAAGTCAATGATCTTCTGACGTCTGTTCCAGCCCTAATGTCTATAAAGTCTATGAAGCCCCATAGTGTGCAGCTCCCTGCACTCCCATGCCAGTCCCTGGATGCATGTCAGCAGCATGCAGGGCCAGCCCCACCCGACCCAATAGCACTCCTGCCCAAGTCCCTGGCTACACATGGTGGTAGGGTGTGGGGCAAGCCCTACCCAGCCCCATAACATGCAACTCCTGTGCTCCCACCTGAGTCCCTGGCTACAAGTGGTTGCAGTGAGCAGGGCCAGCCTGGCTCAGCCCCATAGCACATGGCTCCCCATGCTCCCTCCCCTTACCCCAAGTGGGAGCCCCTGGCCCCAGCCCAGTTTGGCCCTTACCTGAATTCCCACTCTGGCAGCAGGGAGGATGGAAATAGCCACAGGGGGCAGAGGTTTCTTGTATCTAGTGCCCCCTAACTCAGGACCAGGGCAGGTAAAGTCAGGCTGGGGTGGGGGGTGTTTGCATAGCAACCAGAGCCACACAACCTGCAGGGGTGTGCTGGCTTGCAGAAGGGCAGCCCAGGGCCAGGGCTTACAGAGGGCTTATAGAGGGGCCCCATGGCCAGATGGAATTGCCTGGTAGGCCAGATCTGGCCTGTGGGCAGTATTTTGCCCACCGCTACTGTACTGCATGGTAGCTATAATATAAATAATACTGAAAACTCATTGGCTTTGATCTCAAGTTTATTTTCAGTTATTATCAATGAAGTTTAGCTTAATATGAGTTTGTAACTTAAGCTTCAGGTTCGAAGAAATTTGAAAAGCCAAAGGTAAATGGCTTAAATCAAGTTTTCCAATTGATTTGGGTTATGCTTTCTTTTAAATTATTAAGCATCTAGGCCTTGATCTGTTCCAATTTGATGTCATCCTTAAGACACTCTACAATGTGTTTTCTGGAGTTGGGAATATGTATTCCTGCGTAGGAAGTGTGATGGTCATGATACAAGTGTACTATACTATACTATATACATTATCTCCCCCATGAAAAATCCTGTCAATAGAGCTTGAAAGTTGGACAGAATTTTACTAAAGCACATTTTTGAGAGTGGATGTTAAGTCAGGTTAGACATAATTTAGAAGAACTTGTTTGAAGGTTGAGTCAAAAGAAAGGATAGCATGATCAAGGGATCATCAAATATTTAGGAGTAGGAGTTTGAGAAGGAAAGTTCCCTCTGAGATGTTTCTAATACAATGATACAACATCCTTGAAGTACAGCATCTTCTCTCTGATAATATACAGAATGAAAATTAGCATGCTGACACATAGAGATGGGTAAAAATATTTACCCAGGTTACACAGTAAATCTGCTCAATCCACTAGATTGCATTCTCTTCTGCCAAATTAAATAAATTTGATTTCTTTGAGAAACTGAATTGAACAGAACCTGCCAATTCATTTTAATTGTAACTTGAAGGTTATTTAATAATATTAATTCTTAATATTACCAAAAACATTTAATACACCTTAAGGAAATACATATGATTAGTTGTATGAAATACATCTTAATTGAAAGATGAACTATTGTGACTTTTTAATTCCAAAGCAACAGAAAAGACCCAAGACACTACAAATATATTCATCATGCAGCTCTTAGCGATAAATGTTTTTGTTTATCTTTTTTTTAATTAAAACACAGATAACATTCAAGCATAAATTTTACAGCTAATTGTGGAAGTATGGTACCTAGCAATTATGTTGTCATCCATTACCCACTTGTTTCTTAAATCTGGCTTGTTTGTACTGCAGCTATAATACTGCCAAAATAATGTAGCTGTGCAATGGCTAAATCTTTGAATAAGTAAAATAGTGCTAAATTAGGATAGATTTTGTGTCTTGCTTTTATTATGCATTGTGAAATCAAATCAAGTAGCACAAAAGATGAATACGAAGATAGAGATGGTACACATGAGTAGGGCTGGCCAAAACCAAGAATTTCATCTTCCTTCTCCCCTCCCCCCCCAAAAAAAAAGGTTTCAAAATTTGCTTTCGTTCCATATCAAAATGAGAATGAGACCTTTGGGAACTTTGGGTGAAACAGTACTCTATTTACATTCAGTGAGTAAAAGGAAAAGACAGAGACCTACTCCAGAATAGTGGTTAGGGCACTCAGTTGGAAGACTGGATTTAGATCAGTGATTTGGAGTTCTCCGTGTCCCAATAAATGCCCTAATCATTTAGCTATTAGCTATTTGGACTCCCTCCATCTCTCTTACTCAGTTCCATCTTAAACTAAAACTTCCCATTAAACCTAGCACCTTTCCACAAATTGGCATTTTCCAATGAGATTTACTTTCCCTTTTTCAGAATAATTAAAATAACAGTTCCTGCTTCCAAAATGTATCAGGTAACTGCAGAGGACAAAAAAACCTAACTAAAGGGAAAGGATAAAGATAAGGAATGACAGAGGTTACACTGATAAGCACCGTTGAGCTATTTAATAAAGAACACATACTGAAAGTGTGTATGTACATACATACATTTTATAATTTATCAAATTAAGATTCAATTAATTCATTTCTGGTAAATTATGGGGCAGATTTAAGTGCTTAGGAGAAATCTGAATGAGGAGTCGGTTGCTTGGCAAACAGAAAAGAAGATGTTCTATACAAAGGAGACAACCTGAAAGACAATGACAAAAGTTATGTTGGGGGAATAAAGAGGAACTAAAAGGTGTTGAGGCTTGAAAGTTCAATTCTGCCGAGCAATGAAGGACCTGGAGAACAAGAATAAGAAATTCACACTTACTATGCAACTAGAAACCAATGGAAAGCTTGAGGGACAGTGTGGTCAGAACAGGCAAGGAAAAGAATTTTGGTTGCCATAATATTTGCCTAGATATAGGGAGAAAAAACATTCTCTCTCTATTCCTGAAAACAGACATGCACTTAAGATTGACTATTCTGAATAAGAATTTCATTAAATTAGAATTAAAATATTTGTTTTAACTGAAGCTTCTAATTGCAGCAGTATAGATCTGTTAATGAACAACACCATTCTCTGAACATATGATTTTATTATAAGGACAAATCAATTGCAGTGACAAGTTGCATAAAAATTCCTTCCTCAAAGATGAAACTCTCTTTCTCAGTGAAAACTCATCATCTTGTCCCTCCTTCTTGTACTTTCCTTTGCTTTATAAATATTGTGTTAATGCAGGTTGGTTGTCTTTTACCAAAGGTAACTACAGCTTTTTAGACCAACACCTACAACCTTTCTCTCTGAAACATGTAAGATATCATAAATAGCCATTTTAAAATGACAACTTCATAATTTTACAGGAAGCAAGCAAAATTCAACACCCCAAGACCTGGAAGTTAGCACCCCTGCTCCAGCCCTTTCTTTCAAACCAAATTTGCATGCTTGCAGAGCAGCCTCAACACAATAGAACTTCCTTGCCCAGGAGTACTCTTTCATCACCGGTCCTCCTGTGAAATTATCTTAACAAGAAAGAAGCATAGTTCAACATCCTGCTTGCCATCAGACACCTTTGAGGTAAATAGACTGCTCCAACTTTTATCTGAGCCTAATTTGCATAAAATGAGCTTTTCCAGCCAGGAGAACAAGTTATCACCCCTACTATACTGACTGCTTCTGTTTTTTAAACCAACATAACTACAATCTTTACTACCTACAGCTAAATATACACTTTTAAATGAATTGTATTGCTAGTATAAAAAAGTGACCTCTTGTGACATAAGTGGTTAGCCAAAATTCAGCCCCAGTTGATTGTCTTGATTATGAGAACAAATTAATGAGAAGGTCAGGTATCTCTTTGATGCAATTCTATTCATGTACAAAGAATGTTCATTAACTTAACTTTCCCCAAACTCCTCAAGTAATAAAAGGCATAAGACAGTTACTTTGCTTAGAATTTCAAGCCTCTTTCTAGACAATGGTTGGCCTCAAAGTTGCCCCTCTTGGTTTTCTCTCCTTATGGTCATGCTACTGATATTACAGTACACCTTTATCCTTGACTTTCTGTGGTATCTCTGTGGTGATTTCTACCCCATCATGCACATATGCACACTCTCACAGCTCCACAAATTAATGTGCTAGCCCTTCTTGCTATATTGGTTCCTAGGTAATCCCCTTGTGTAGCAAAAAGTTTTTCTTTTTAATACATACACACATATATATAATAGATATGCATTCCCTTCCCCAATTATTTCTGGCTTTTCTTTCCCTCCCTCTCTGTTCCCTATAGACAAGCATAAGCGAGCTCAGACTTAGGATAAACTTTAACATTTTTATTTTGGTAGCAAGTTTTTGGTTTGGGATATCCACTGTTTTATATTGTATTATTATTAGGTTTGTATTGATTTTTACTGTTGTATATTGTATTATTATCATTTTCATATTGATTTTTATTGTTTCATATGGATATTGTATGGTTTAGGCCTGTGTTTGTAAGAACCAAAGTAATGTCAAGTTTCCATTTTGTATGTCAAGTCTTCATCTTGTGTCCTCTGCCTGGGCATCCCCTGTGTTGCAACTGTATGATCCCTCCCATGTAAACTGGTTCCTGGATGAATGAGAGTGATTGGGAATGATTGGAATACAATGGTAGCAAGCTTCTACTCAATGGCCTGTAACAACTGAACCATCACCTCGCATTGATTCAGCCAGGAACCACAGACCTCAACCAGGAACAGAGACAAGAACCCAGCATTTGAAAGACAAAAGACCCTGCAGAACCAGCAACTCTACCATTGTACCCCACCATTACAGACACCCGAAACTGTACTTCCCTGCATGAAGCACACATGCTCAGTATGCCAGGGGCTGACCCTTGCCTGGGCATGCCTCCTGTCACTAGGGTCACACAAGGTCTGCCCCAATAAAAAGGGACAGTGAAGACAGACCCAGTGGGACGCCCTCTCCATCTGGACCAGCACCATGCCACATCACCCACCTATCCACCCAGAGGCCCTGCTGGCGACCCTCCTCTGGACAACACCTACTGGACAAGGACCCCTTTCCAGCCTGGATAGGTAGCTATCACCCCCGCTCCTCCCCCTCTTCAACCAAGAACTTGGACTCTGCTTCTCTTCCCTACCTGGACTCCAGCCCTTCCACTGCGTCTTTCTTTTGCTGCCATTGTGAGTGCTTGTGTGTGAACCAATAACTTCATGGGGCTATGTAGTGTGTTGTCTGTGTAATAAAACTGTTATTTGGAACCCCTAAGTTGGGTTTTGCTTTACTATGGTTTGGCCCTGCTCCAATTTCTGCTCCTCACCCCTCTAACTTCTGTCTCATTTCTCCCTCTCCTGCTTCTGGCTCACTGCCACTTCCAACACTGTCCTGAGCTCCTCTCTGCCTCCAAACCCCCTCTTTCTTTGCCACTGTCTTATCCCCACTGCCTTTTCCCCTGAGCAACCAGGTTTCTGCCTCAGTTTCTTTCCTGGCTGTCTCCTTCTTGCTACCACTTATCTGCCCCCCAGTATCTCAGCTGTGTGCCTCAGTGTCCAGCCCCAGTTTACCTTAAGTAAACCCAAGCCTGAGTTCCTCAGACAGCTTCTCTGTACTCCATCGGTTCTAATCCCGGTTCTGGCAACTTTCACTCCCTACATTTTAACTCTCTCTCTCTCACCTGAACCTGGCCCCAAGTATCCCAGAAACCCCAAGTGCACACATACACACTGTACCATTCAAGTTAGGGTCTTATCTGTGTGTATGTGTAGGTAGGTTGTATGTGTGTGTATATATATATATATATATATATATATATATATATATGGTATTGTGTGCATGATATATGAATTAGTGATCCATGTCTAACTCTTGGGGTGTATAGAGTATGTGCTTGAATTGGTGATAGGTATGCATGTGCTGAGGCTGGTTTGGATGTGTATGTGCCTGAGCTGGTAGTGTGTGTGTATGCACGTAATTGATTTGTGTGTTTGTATATGTGCAATTGTGTCACACCCTCCTGTCTAACAGTGCAATATTGAGATCTTGAGATTTGGCCTGGCCCTACAGAGCAACACTTGCATCACACAATTTAATAAAAATCTTAACTCATGCCTGTAGTTTCGGTAGTGAGTTTATTGTTTCAGTGGTTGCATAATGGAGCTCATTGCTTTTTACTCTCATCCTAAAAGAATGAGAGCTACAACACCCACAGACTTCCTAACAGTGTATAATCTCTTCTCTGGATCTAGTTTTAGCCACTGACCTATTTCAGTTAGAGGATACAAAGGTGAAAAGCTCTCCCTTTTTAAAATCAGATCACATACATTTATTAGTGGTCAGACTGGGACAATGCCAGCATGCAAAATTTTGTGACCATGAGCCTACAAATAATGGCGGCAGTTGGAAAGTATTCATGCTCCAGTAGTGAACTTATACAATATTAATGCTGTGTTATGCATTTTTAGACATTTAATTTTGTTTTTATGAACCCAAGGAGAATGGGTTATGCATTTAAATACTCATTTTAACTATAGCTTTGCAAATCCTTACAGTGAGGATTTACACTTTTACACTTTTAACTGTCAAAGTTATCATGAGACAGCAAAATGAATGAGCAAAATGACAAAAGCATAAAAATAAGAATTACATTCTGTTTTGGGGAGGGGGAGGGAGGTCTTAAGATTAAAGGCATAGTCTAGCCATTTTAGTGACCTCTAATGGTTATATGTTTCAGAAGTGATTACAGATTTTGTATATGCAAACTGAAACAGAACAGAGGTGACCAGGGTTGCCTACCTAAGAAAATAATTTCTTTACTGACAGTCTACAAACTTTTTACTGACAACCAAACTTTTTTACTGACACATGCACTTACTGATGCATGTTTTACTTTATGTTAATATAACTTTTCTGCCTGGTCCCAGTTAGAAAAAAGAGGTGCTTGAAGTTTATGGGTTTAACATCAACCACAGTAAAACTGATTTTGTTTTGTCTGTCACAAAAATGTTTGCAGTAAAAACTATTTTCTTGTGTTGGCTATCCCGCTTGACTGCAGGTATGGTTTTATACTGTGCTACCCTACCACTAGAGAACCCCTATTTATCCTCACAACCTGATGCCCCCATCTGCAGCCTGTATCATGTTGACACTCCTGCCACAAAGCCAGCCCTGCTCCCCCTGTTCCAGCATGGACCCCGAAAGAAGCCTACCTGCAACTCAGCAGTATTATGGGCAGCCTGGGACATGCAGCAGCACATGGGTGAAAGAACACTCCCTACAGGGTGTGCTGTTCCTGCTCAGGCACCAGACTGTAATGCTGTGCTCTGTCGGCATCTATATGCTCCAGGGATGGGGATAAGCACTTTAATTAGAGCAGCTTCAAGAGACACTCCAGTTAACTGCCTGGTACATCTCATGTATCATCATCTCCACACTTCAAAACAGTGGTTGGGGCACATTATCTAAAGCTCATTCCACAAGCATTAGATAAACTACCCCCACCAACATTTTAAAGTGTGGGGATGTTGATACATGAGATGAAGATTAATTGATTTCAGATTAATCAAGTCTGCTCCAACACACTGTTATTACAATGTGTCAGAGCAGCCTCCGTGCTCATGTATAGACACCCTGGTTGTTATAGCTTCAAGCTGTGACTACTTAGCATTTTTACTGACAGCTAATTTTTTTTATGGACTTTACTGGCAGACACTTTTAGCCTGATTTTTTACTGACAGTCTATTACTGTCAGTAGGCAACCCTGAAAGTGACCCAATTTTTAAGACCCGCTGAGGAAGCCTTCTCAAGAATTTAGACCCTGTTAGCCTAACTTAAGATGAGCATCCTCAACCACAAGTTACATTTGAAAATTTTGGCTAGGATACAAAAAGGTAGAATGAAGATGTCTAAAGTCACAAAGGGCATCATAGAAAAAAGAGTAAAGATAAATTATCAAAATAATGCTACCCATTTAGCAGGTTTCCAACATCTAATTGTTATAATCAAAACAACTGATAAGGACAAAAGGTTTGGGTTGGTTTTTTTTTTAAGATTTAAGATTTTTAAAGATTTGGGTTTATTTTAGACTAATTGTTTCTCCCCATGTACAAAATACAAGGGGGTTTAGTGCTCAGCCATTTATTTTATGAGTCAGTTTATGCTAATGAGTCAGTGTGTTTCTCATGGAAAAAGCCTTCCTCCTCCCAATATTTCTATTGACTTTTGTAAACCACCTGAAAACAGGGGCTATAGCAACTTATAATACCTGAACCTAATAACAAATTGGGACAAATCTTGAGAATATATCTTTACCATGCAACCTGGTATGTGGGTTTCAGGGGCTGCAGCAGACAGCCATTGTTTTTAATAGCATGACCTTTATTGTCAGAGAAAGGTAGATTTTGGAGGTGGGACCTTTATGTGAATGATCAATGAATTAATAGGCCTCTTCCAATATTAAATTACACCCTTTACCAGCTACCACCACCTACTTTTCTTTTCAACACTAAATTCAAAGTCAGGCAGGAGGCATGCAAGATGTCACCGCAGACCCCTGGCAGACATTTAAGTAAAACTGCAATGTGGTCTGAGTTACAATTGTGGGATTGGGGATCAGATCCTAATTATGCTATATCACCAGAGAAGAGGAGCCTGGGATCATGACAACAAACCAGTCAACATTTTGGCAATCCCAGCATTTGGGGTGCAGTGGAGTCAAGGGCTCCAATGTGCTCCCAAAATTGGAAGTGCTGATCAGCTAACTGCCACTCCCAGCCTTATGATGCAGTAGAGCCCTTGGCACTGATCCATCCCCAAGACTGAGAGCAGCAATCATCTGACTGGCACTCCCAGCTTTGGAGTACATCAGAGTCAAGGTGCCCCTGAGGCTGGGATCCCCAATCCCAGAATTTAGGAATTACCCACGAAGATCAATGTAGAAAAATGCATTGTGCTACACCTCAGGAAGAATAATCAACATCACAAATATAAAATGGGTGACACCTGGCTGGATGGCAGTGCTATGGAAAAGGACTTGGGAGACTTGGTAGATCATAGACTCAATATGGGTCTGCAGTGTGATGCAGCCACAACAAAGGCAAATGCAATTTTGGGATGCATCAATAGAAACACTAGGTGCAAGACATGGGAGGTGGTAGTGCTTCTCTACTCAGCTCTGGTTAAATAGACCTCATCTGGAATACATTTTAACAAGGGTGTGGAGAGGTTAGAGAGGGTCCATAGGTAAACAACAAAAATTATCAAGGGTTTGGAAGGCAAGTCATATTAGGAGAGGCTGAAGGAGCTAAGCATGTTGAGCTTGTGAAAAAGGAACTTAAGAGGGGACATGGTAGTAGTCTTCAAATACTTGAAGGGCTGCCATAAAGAAGAGGGAAATCAACTTTTCTCTCTTGCCATGCAGAGGAGGATGTGGACCAAAGGCTTGAAGTTGCAACAAAGTAAATTTAGATTGGATATTCAGAAAATCTTCTTCATTGCTAGAACAGTGAGGCAGTCCAGTAGGCTGCCTAGGGAAGTTGTGGACTCTCCATCACTGGAGGTGTTCAAGAAGAGGCTAGAAAACAGCTGGTCAGGGATGATCTAGGCATAGTTATGCCTATGTTCTACTATGGGTATTTCCCATGCTTTTGGGCTTTGCTGGTTACCCTTTCTCCGTCCCTTTCTCCCCCCTCCACACATTTTCTATCAAGGTGTTTTTAAGACTCCTTCAGAGGCACCAAGTGTTGGCTACAGCCAAGGATAGGGACTTTGACTAGGGTGTGCTAATGCTCCAGCTGGGACCAAAACCAGAGGTTTCTGGCTAGGGGTCTTGCCCCTCTGCTTAAGGTCAGACTGATTACCATATTTCTCGTCAGGAAAGAATTTTACCCCATGGTCAGATTGGTACAGACTGGGGAGGGGGGTTTGCCGTTCTCTGTACTGGGGAGTATGGCCCTCTGCCTAGGATCTCTTGAGCATATATTGACAACATTTCACAGAATCAGGACATTGGCTACCATGATTTCCCTGCTCTACCTGTGGCAGGATAAGGTGTTAGGTCTGTATTGTGTCAGGGTTGATGGTAGTCATATGCAGAGTTTAGATTATGGTTTGTATGGGATGGTTTGGATAGGGATGATCCTGCCTCAGGCAGGGGCTTGGACTAGATGATCTCTGGAGGTGCCTTCCATCCCTACTTCTCTCCATGATTATGACTCTCAATGAATTTCAAAGTGTTTTATCAAGGAGGTCAATATTATTATATACATGTTTAAAATAACAGAGTATTTGCCATGTGAGTATTCCTACTGCCCTGAACAGTTTTATTAAACTTCCTTTTTTAAGTAACTAATACAGCTTTGAAAGCTGATCAACAGATCCTATATTTATACTTCTCAAATAAATAATAGATGCTGTAAGCATATGAGAAGGCATTATACATTATAAGCAACTTATTACCTGCTTGAACACTGTAACAATTATATATTCAAAGATCAATTTAACCCTTTGTAATTTATATATACATATCCTGTATATAAAAGGGTGAGCATATATCTGATTTCCTGAAAAAAATCAATGCAATCTTGATGTAGTCAATAAAATCTGCCCTCACCATGCCTCTTATCTACAGTACCAGCAACATCACCAATCACTTTCATTAAAAATGTTCAAGTTCAGTGCCATGGCTGGAATCCAGGATGACCTGGAGTCAACAAGTCTTTAAATTTAACATAATCCATCTTGCGGGCATATACAGTATTATTTTCCTAGCTTTGCCATTTTGGATAAAGGCAGCACAGCTGATATAGATCACTAAGTAATACGGTTTCTTTCTATTACTGTAGGTGCATGATTCTATTTGCATCTTGAAAAGATGTGCTTGCTATTTCACTTAGGACCCAAGCGTGCCAAGTGTTAAGCACCAAATGAAGTTAAGAAGAAATGACAGTTCTTAGCACCTGGCAGGAACAGATACTTAAGAGTGACTCATTGCTTCAAAGTAACCCAAATCCAATTAATCTTTTTCTTTTTCACAGTCTACTTAAATACAATAGAGATATGCACTTTTTATCATAACGCACCGATGATTGTACTAGCTCCACTAAAAAGTCCTTTATGGACAGGGAAATATTTTTGTGGGAAAGACCCACATTTCTCATGCTCATGTTCAGTTCAAAGAGAATCTCTCCCTTTTCTTTTTAAGCATGCTTAATACAATTCCATTTCATATTAAGTTATCAGAATAAAAAAGATAAAAGGATACAAGAATACTTTGTATAAGATTTCAGATTCTTTTTTGGTACTCTCATGTAAGTTTGCTTAAAACCTCTAACTCAGCACAAATTCAGTCCTCAATGAAGCAGTGAATGAATTTACACACCTATAAAAATTATGTTTAGACGTAAAAGAATCATAAGCTTGTTTTTTATGGCAGGAGTCACCAGGTGGCACTGTTATACATAGTCTGTCCTACAAGATCTGTATCGCTGCAGAACAGCAGGATACAGTCTTAGAAGAAATTTTGTCTTCTTGGTAGTTTTGTCAGGTTGATTCTTTGGGGAAGGCTGTGGCAATCAGCAAGAGAGTTAACTGTCTGCCTTTATCTGATTCGCTGATGGATTCTGTTCTTGAGGCAGAATTTCCTTGGCCAGAATAGTTTATAAAATATCATAGAATTATTATATTTTTGCGAGACATGAAGGGAGCTCACTAAGCATTCTGTGACATGCGCTAAACATGAGGAAAATACTTCACTTTTCTCTGTAGTCACAGAGTTGCCACTGAAAGAGAAATAAGTTGGTAATCATCCTGTGGACAAAGTGCCCTCTCTCTTCCAGTATGCCCTTCTGACAAGGTGTAGAAGGTGGGGTTGGCACGTAACCAAATGATTGGCCAGTGTGGAGATCTTCTGGTGCTTGTGTCCATGGGAATAGGCTACAGCCATAGAATACTAGTGAAGCCATCGAGCTGACACCCTCTGCAGAGCAGCTTTGCAGCCAAAGGGAACATCCTTCTTTTCAGGTATTCTGCCCGCTTCAGCCAGGAACTTAACCCATTTCCTCTGCCTATGCTCTGAGCAACAGTTACCTCCTAAAGTGAGTTAATGTAAATAGCTAAAGCTCCATTAAAATCAGTGGCAGTTCACACCCTCTGAGGATCTGTCTCTGTATATCTTTACATTTATGCCCAAAAATAGCCCAGTGTTGAAACTTTCCCATCCTAGCAGTGGAAGTTCATTTATTTTATACAGTCAAAAATTAAGGTCCAATTTCACATTTTTCTCCCCTGCTCCCCTTTTTCTGTTGGATGCAGTCCATTAGGATTTGTAGTTTGGCTAAGTTACTAATAGGGGTCTTGGTCCAGCACCCTGTACTCGTGTGAGTGACCTATTAACTCCATGGAACTAGCTACATAAACAAGAACATGGAGAAACGTGCTCTCAATTTCTGAAGTTTTTCCAGTTCTAACATGATCAATAAAGTGCCTGTGTACTATATTTAATGCTTTTTTCAGAAAATATTTTATATCTCCTCCTCCCTATGTATAATTACAAATAATGTATGGTGTCAAAGATAAAAACTTTCCATTTGAACTAAGAAACAGAAAACCAACCCTAATTAAATCTTTTATTTGCTTGACTTGTAATCCTTTTCTCACAATTTATATTTATTTCATTTTCAATTATATGAGATCACACAGTGATTGCTAATCATTTGATAAACCTCTAACATCTCTCATATATCCTGGGTAATATTAAACAAATACCCCATAACTCAGTGTTTCTACAATGTTGTGAGTATACTTTTATCATTTTGTGTAATATCAAACAGCTTTAATAATAATTTTCTTCTCTCCAGTCTCTGCTAAAATTGCACAATGTAGCCTTATATGGAATGCACCTTTAAAGGCTAAGAAGTGCTACCCTGTTTTTCTAAAAACTTTCATATATTCATATTATTCTATTAACAAGGACACAAATAATTGAATTATGTCCTTGTTCATTAATTAATTAACTAATCTAATGTAAGCAGAGGTGCAGTAGTTGTTATGTTCTAACAGTTATATGCACGCAAGCCAGAAGCAATACAAATATAGTAAAACATCTCCAACTTTAACTGTGCTTCATCAGAGTAGCTGTTCTCAAACAGCAAAACTTTAAACAGATTTGAATGTGAAATCATGGAAGAAGAAATCATCAACAGCCTGAATTGTGTTAAGTATGGTCTATACAGGGACCATGGATTCCATTACCTAGATTAGCATTCATAACCCCTATATCCTTACAGGCTTCTTGCTTTGTTTTTTTCTTCAACCCCTCCATTTCTCTCAGCTCTACCCTCACTCCTTCCTTCCAGCCCTTTCTCTTTTGTATCATTCTTTCTCCTTGATAGCCTTCTCTTGGCATATCCTTTCATAGCATTTGATGAAGTAAGCTATTGCTCATGAAATCTTATGCATCTCTGATGCAGTTAGTCTAGAATGTGCAACTCCACTCTGTCTTCTGCCTGCTTCATTCAGGGTTAAAATTGGAATAATTTTGCTACATTTGAAGTACTCCAAGCTTGTGCACATACAACTATAGAACACAACAGCTACAGTGCAGCAGCTTCCCCTCCCTTTTGGAAATTAAGATCACGTTTCTCCATGTTCTTGTTTATGTAGCTAGTTCCATGGAGTCAATAGGTCACTCACACGAGTACAGGGTGCTGGACCAAGACCCCTATTAGTAACTTAGCCAAACTACAAATCCTAATGGACTGCATCCAACAGAAAAAGTTTGCAATATGCCTACTTAACAATAACCACAACCCCATCACCCCTTTTCATGACCTGTCACCTTCGTACATTATATCACTATCTAATTTACTTTCATTATCTAGTCCTGTTAATTCTAGATTCTTAATACCACCTCCCACCCATTTTTTTTTAAATATGGTGATGTGAATTTTGCTGATTATAGCTTAGAGGCACAACTCACCTCTGTATTATTCCAGTTTTATGGCTGTGTGGTTCACTGATTTCAGTGGAATTATAATACATAAAAATGGAGTATTACAACAGTAAACTAGGCCCTAGGGCTAAGCACAGATGTTACACTTAATGCACTTTAAGTGTGCAAAAAGTGCTTTACATCTGTAACAAAACAGATGTTCATGGCATATAAAGCACTTTAAAAATGGTGGATCCTGCTCTGAGTTAACCCTGGATGGATGTTTATTAACCTAAAGTGCTTTCTGTTAGAGTGTTTTATCAAACATCTATGCCAGATCCTATTGACGGTTGACTTAGAGCATGATCACACTTAGATTCCAGGTGGTGTTGCACAGGGCCGTTTGCTCTGTCCAGGCACTGGCCCAGTTCCTGCCCCTAACTGTCATGGATATGAGTCAGTGACAGCCTATGTACCCAGCCCCATGTACAGTGTGGTAAGGGAGGTGGGGGAAGGCAGGTTTCTGTCCCCATAGCCACTCTGCCCCATGGCACACCACCACCTGGTGGGGAAGAGGAAAGGTGGGGGGGGTGGATGCAGGTGCGCTTCCTGTGGCCAGATTGCCAGCCCACCCATACCCACTGAACAGTGAACGTCTGTTCAGTTGGTTCCCTCTCTATCTCATCATGCTGTCAGTAAAGCACTTGGGGATTTCTGAATATCTGTACTTTACCTAAGGGCATTTTACGTGTGCTCTGAGGTGGAAGGGGGTGTGTGCTTTAATTAGAGCGGTTCTTAGAGCCGCTCTAATTAAAGCGCCTGCTGCCTCACATGTATCCCACACTTCAAAATGGTGGTGGGCGCATTTTAACTGAAGCTTGTTCAATAAGCTTTAGTTAAAGTATCCCTGCCACCATTTTGAAACATGAAGACACTGAATACATGTGATGTGGAAACTGCTAGATTAATTAGCATGCTCCAGCAGACTCAAAGCTGATTCAATTAATCAAGTCTGCTCCAACGCTTGTTAATTAATATGCATTAGAGCAGATGTCTGTCACATGTATAGGTGCCCTAAGATTACGTATAGGTCCCCTAAGCTTCTGGGTCCAACAGTACTATACATATATAAATAGAGAACTTTGATTATATTATTTTTAATATTTCATTAAACAAATTTAGGGTTAGCTTCTTTTAGAGTACACATATGTACCTTCTCACATATTCGATTAATGTAATAAACTCAGATTAATTCAAACAGTCAACATAAAAATTATTTATAAATATGACTATGTATTTTCTGTATATTATTTTAGGTTAACCTTTGCTTTGGATGACCTCCTCATTGAAAACATAACTAAAGTTAGTTTCTATGTATTTTTATTTAAAATATAAGCAATTAAAGTAGCATATGCATTGAAATAGCATCTTTATCAACTTTGATCCAAACAATTTATAGACTAAAGCAATAACTTCACCCAGGGTTGAAAAACATGATTTCTAAGGTGCCATATAACTGAAGTATAAAAGCACAAGAGAAAACACTATCCAACACTCAGGGAGGGGAAGAGGCTGGGTCTGATTCTCCTAAGTATAGCAGAGCTCTTTTTTTGTTGTTTTTGTTGTTGTTGTTTTTTTTGTTTGTTTTTTACCAGAGTCAATCCATTCTCCATCATTACTATCTATTTATATCAGGTTACCAACAAAAATGACCAAAGGAAGTTTAAATAGACATACTGAGCCCAAACAATATAACCAACCCATGGCTTTATAATTATTAGCAGCATAATTCTAAAGACACTGCTGCCTGGGAGTGCCAAAGGGCAACAGAACAGGTATAAAGGCACAGCATTTCCAAAATGGAAGGTTCTACCTTCTTACAGAACCCAGAATATTTATTATATTAATTATTATATCAATGTTGAATGCAAGTGTTCAAATGAACCAGTGGAAATTAAGCAGTTAATTGAAATCTCTACTAATAGTACTGTGTACAAGTGTTCATCTTGCCAGCTGTTTGCTCTGCAGACACACCATACAGCCAGACAGGGGGTCCCAGAGCATACATCCCAGCATGCTTTGCAGATTTTGCAGTCTATCTGGGGACAGGCCAGGGCACAATCAGGGCTAATTACCTGGTTTCCCCAAAGGACATCACCTCTTCTCTCTCAGATCTCATGGTGTCAGACCACAGACCTGGACTGGGTCTTCTACCTTGTCAAGCCTGTCAAATACCCCTCCAGCAGCCAAATGGATCCCTACACCTCTGGAGAAACCCAGTTCCAGCACAGGTCAGGTGTTTCTGCTTACAGTCAGATGCTAGACAGACGGGTGCTGGTGAGGTGCAGGTTGGGTGCTGCTGTGGGGTGACTTGGGGGGGCTCCATTCCCAGTGGGGGCCTATTAATTTGAGGGGAATGGCAAAAGTGGGGCATTGCCTGCAGAACTGCTAAAGCTGCCTCAGCTTTCAGAGAGAAGTGGACTACCATTATAGGAAGCCCAGAACTGTTAGGCCTGTGCAAAGCATCTAGTATTCACTTCATATTTGGCCCAATTCATGGGACAGTGATTCAATTTGGTGATTTGAATCACTGTCCCAAATTGATTCGGCCAAATCTGAGTTAGAGATTTGGCCGCCACCATATCGGCCATATCTCCAGATCAAACAGGGTCCATCCCCCACCTGCTTTCCCAGCCCTGTCAATGGCTGCCCCACCCAGCCCAGCCTCCCAGGTCTTAAAAAAAAAAAAGCCCAGCACTCACTGACTGCTACCAGGTGGGGGAGAAATCCCCGCTGCACCCTGCTTCCCCATATTGTGTGGGGGGCTCTGCCATGAGCCCCCATCCCCTGCCCACTCTCCTAGCCCCCGCCCCCATGGCTCCAGTGCCCCAGCTCTTAAGAAGAAATAAAAAGCCCCACATTCACTGGCTTCTGCCAGGTTGGGGAGTGATCCCTGCTGGCTCCCACTGCCCCACGCTGCATGGGGGCTCTGCCATGAACCCCCAGAAGCCCCAATGGCTGCTGCAGCAGCTGGTGAGTGTGGGGATATTTTTTTCAAAGGGCAGCCATGGAGGGAGGCTGGAATAGTGGGTGCGGGATGCGGCTTGTGGACCTTTTTATTAGACTCCTGATTCAATTCGGATTCGGAGATTCAGTCGCTGAATCGGGCCAAGTGTCCTCCAGATCAAATCATCACCTGAAGCTTTGCACATCCCTAGCATCTATGGCCACAGCCCCACCAGTGGTCTCAGTGGTGGAGTTCCTGAAGTGCTGCTGGGGCTCTGGCTGTGGGAAGTCCCACTACCATCAGCAGAACTCAAAGCTCTGAAGCCTTGTATGGGGGATCTTATCCCCATGTGGCACCTCAAAGCAAGCATCCACAGCCCCACACATAGGACCTCTCAAGTGCCATGGGGATGGGGGAGGGCGTTGCTTTTCTCCTACATGGCATTTGACAGTCACATGCCTGGAGGTGCAAGCATAGTGATGTAAAGTGTCATGCAGGGTGCCTCCCTACACAGCACTTCTAGCCTATACCTGAAGGTCCATGCATGGGGAAACAGTTGCAGGGTTCTCAAGTGCCAGGCAAGGGAAAAGGCCCTTCTCCCGCCCCCAACACACACATACACACTTCTAGCTGCAACTCACAGCTTCACCCATGGGCCTGCAGGCATAGAGCTTTGAAGAGCCATAGAGGATGGTGAATCTATTCCCCCCACACCCTTCTAGCTAGCTCCCATACCCTTACAAGTGACTGACAGTGACATGATACTGGGCCAGTGGAACTACTGCTCCGGAGGGTCTGATGTCTAAGTATACCATATCTCTGGAGTTGCTTGAAGTAAGATTCCCTCCTCACAGCACTTCAGAGCCCTGTGCCTTTCAGTGTCCCACCCTGCTGGTGAGCCCAAGGGGTGCTGGCCAGTGGCTTTCCTCCTATCTGCTTCAGGTCGGGGGGGAATAGCTAGTCCACTGTACAGTGGACTAGCTATTCATAGATTCATAGATGTTAGGGTCGGAAGGGACCTCAATAGATCATCAAGTCCGACCCCCTGCATAAGCAGGAAAGAGTGCTGGGTCTAGATGACCCCAGCTAGATACTCGTCTAACCTCCTCTTGAAGACCCCCAGGGTAGGGGAGAGCACCACCTCCCTTGGGAGCCCGTTCCAGACCTTGGTCACTCGAACTGTGAAGAAGTTCTTCCTTATGTCCAGTCTAAATCTGCTCTCTACTAGCTTGTGGCCATTGTTTCTTGTAACCCCCGGGGATGCCTTGGTGAATAAATCCTCACCAATTCCCTTCTGTGCCCCCGTGATGAACTTAAAGGCAGCCACAAGGTCGCCTCTCAACCTTCTCTTGCGGAGGCTGAAAAGGTCCAGTTTCTCTAGTCTCTCCTCGTAGGGCTTGGTCTGCAGGCCCTTGACCATACGAGTTGCCCTTCTCTGTACCCTCTCCAGGTTATCCGCATCCTTCTTGAAGTGTGGCGCCAAGAATTGCACGCAGTACTCCAACTGCGGTCTGACCAACGCCCTATAGAGGGGAAGTATCACCTCCTTGGACCTATTCGTCATGCATCTGCTGATGCACGATAAAGTGCCATTGGCTTGTCTGATGGCTTCGTCACACTGCCGGCTCATGTTCATCTTGGAGTTCACTAGGACTCCAAGATCCCTTTCCACCTCTGTGCCACCCAGCAGGTCATTCCCTAGGCTGTAGGTGTGCTGGACATTTTTCCTCCCTAGGTGCAGCACTTTGCATTTCTCCTTGTTGAACTGCATCCTGTTGTTTTCTGCCCACTTGTCCAACCTATCCAGGTCTGCCTGCAGCTGTTCCCTGCCCTCCGGCATGTCCACTTCTCCCCATAGCTTTGTGTCATCTGCAAACTTGGACAGAGTACATTTCACTCCCACGTCCAAGTCGCTGATGAAGACATTAAAGAGTATCGGTCCAAGGACCGAAACCTGCGGGACCCCACTGCCCACACCCTTCCAGGTCGAGACCGACCCATCCACCACGACTCTCTGGGTGCGACCCTCTAGCCAATTCGCCACCCACCGGACTGTGCAGTCATCCACATCACAGCCTCTTAACTTGTTCACCAGTATGGGATGGGATACCGTATCGAAGGCCTTCCTGAAGTCTAAGTATACGACATCCACCCCTCCTCTTGTGTCCAGGCATTTCGTAACCTGGTCATAGAAAGAGACTAGGTTGGTCAGGCACGATCTGCCCGCCACAAACCCATGCTGGTTTCCCCTCAGCATAATTTGCCCTGACGGGCTCTCACAAATGTGAGCCTTGATAATTTTTTCAAATACTTTACCAAGGATGGAGGTGAGACTGACCGGCCTATAGTTGCCCTGGTCCTCCTTCCTCCCCTTCTTGAAAACGGGGACCACGTTAGCCCTTTTCCAGTCCTCCGGGACTTGGCCCGTGCGCCACGAGCATTCGAATATTCCCGCCAGTGGCTCTGCAATGATGTCGGCCAGTGCCTTCAGCACCCTCGGATGGAGCCCATCCGGGCCTGCCGACTTAAAGGCATCCAGTTCTTCCAAGTGACTCTGCACCACCTCAGGATCTACGCATTGAAGTCTGGCGCCTTGCTGCTGTCTCTCTACAACCCCAGTGAGAGACTTGTCGTGCCCCTCACTTAGGAACACTGAGGCCCCAGAGCTGTGGAGAGAAGCTGGGTTTTCCCAGCCTCAGGGAAGACAGGGGGAATGGTTTCATTTGTGACTCAGCCATAGTGGAGTCCAGCCAAATTACAGACTGTTTATGGAAATGGAGAGAAGTAGGGAAAGTAATGTACACTGGGATGAGGGTGAGTGTCTAGCACTTGGGTAAATATTTAATAAACATTTGTTAAATCCAACTAACACCTATGGCACTAGAATTAAGCCTTGTAGCATAAGGTTTAATTTCCTACCAATTATACCATTTTTAGACTAAGCAGAGTTGTGAACACTTGTACACTGAGTGTTTCTACCAGAATAAAAATAATTCTATCAATAGAAATATAATGCTTGTATGCTCCCTACAGCATAGAACTTTTTTCTATCCTGCCGCATTTCAAAAGAGCATCCCCAGTAAAACTTGACAAGAGGGAACTCAAAGTCATGTTCCTCTTGCAGAATCCTCTGCAAGGTGTTTCTCTGAGAAGGTGTTATTGGACTGACAATTCTGCTCTCACTAAAGTGTCACTGGATTACTTAATTACAACTAGTTGTCAGGACCTCAGTTTCTTATATCACATTAAAGACAGCAACAATAATCATCAACACAGTCCTACCAAAACCATGGTAGGGCATTGTTTGATTTTTGAATGTTATCTAAAGAATTACTGACATGTCCTGCAGCTCTCTGCTCTTCAAGTAATGAGCAAACATGACCTCGCAACATCTAATAGAGGATAGACCAAAGTGGTATGTTTGCAGGCATACTAGCATGCTACCTATAAATAAAGAATGAGACAGATTTTATTCACCTAGCGTTAATAGAGGACTGCTTATTTTTGTTCAGTGTAACTGATTGATGTTTTTGGATAATTCTGCCTTCCCCAATTCATGCAGTTATTTGTGATGGTACAAAATATTTTTTAGTTCATCTTTGTGTCACAATTAAAGGAGTGTTGCTGTTGACCAGGAGCTTGCAAATGATGTAGCTCCCCAAAATGTTAGCTTATTTTGAAGCAACTCCAGAGGTACGATATACCCAGACATCAGACCTTCCAGAGCAGTAGTTCCACTGGCCCACTTTGATGCCACTGTCAGTGACCTTATCATGATACCTTAAGCAGTTAGTTTATTCAAAGGCATCTATACCACTCTGATATTAACCAAGAGAACCAAACTTGATAAGCCAAGAAGGATATGGGATTTTTTTTTTTAAATTGTTTGTATTAAAATCATCAGTAAGCTTAAATATAAGAAAATAATAATAAAAACAATGCTTTCCTTATTGAGCCCTGGTTGTTTCTCACAACTTGGAGTTGAAGTAGTCACTGACATAGGGAAAAGGCCTTGTGAAGCTGAGATCTGTTCCTGATCTGCACTTTACTCAGTCAACTTAAAGTAATGTCAACACCTAAGGATTTGACTTTCAGAGATTCTAAATATCCACAGTTACTAAATGAAAGTAGCAGTATTCCTGCAGTCTCACACTGTACAATGGAGGTCTCCAGTTTGTCATTGGTAAGGCTAAAAATTTCTAATTTGTCTATTGCCAATATGAGTGAGGAGAGAACAGAGACAGGAAGGACACTAGGGTTAATTAATTGCAGAAGCTAGGCTCTTACAGATAAAATACATTCCATTCCAAGTGAACCCCTTATATACATATGCATGCATGCATGCCTTATAGTGCATGGATGATAAAATGAAAATCAAATTCCAGGTAAAACTTGAAACCTTCTCCTAAACTATAATATAACTTTAAAAGACAAAAGCCTAAAAATTAAAAATCAGTTAAAATGACAAGATAATTTAAAAATACTACAGTATGATCAAAGTGCTGCATAAAGCATTACTCCTATAGCCTTTGAAAAGGTGGTTATGACATTTAATTTTGCAGCACATACAGTACATTATAGTTCAGAAATATATTGCAACTTCTAGCAGATTTTTCACTTTATTGTGAGAGACATGCATCAAGTACAAAAAAAAACCCTGCTACAAATTCAAAATTTGACAATCATATAATGAACTGGGCTAATTTAAAAGAGATTTATTTTCCATTAGTATAGAACTCAGGCATAGGGTCTTACAAATAATGTTGTCTGAGCCATGATAGATTTGAGTTCTCACATTCAATCTTTTTCCTTAAAAGACTCATTTCAATAAATAAGCCATTTTTCAAGCAGTCTTTGTTGCATGCGTCAGCCGGGATAGGATGTGGGTACGATTTGGTCAAGTTTGAAAGTTCTGAAGACTGAAAAATAAAATATGATAATACTTGGAAGACTTCCTCTTTGCTAAAGTAAGGCCTAATCACATGTCCAGAGCTGAAATTTGCTCAGTATTGTTTTAGCAAATTAATTCTGCCATTTGCAGTACTCCTACAACAGAGCTGAAATGACAGCACTGAAGAGAATTTCAACATCCTACACATAGCAGCTGTCCATTCACCCACCACCTTTTTCTTTCCAAATGGAGCTCTTCAATACTTTATTGCAAATTAAACACATTTTAAAGGAAAAAATAGCACATGAAAAACAAACTGTTAAAAAGCAAATGAAACAAGTGAAATTAGTACAGTAAAAGTACATTTTTTTCTTTAAACCAAATTATGTCACAAGTGAGCAGGGTTTGGGGCAATAAAAAAATAAAAAAATAAAAGAACACTTCTTAGTCTATTTAAAATCACTGATCTTTCACTAAAAGTACAGGGTTTGCTTCTTTCTCTCTACACATGCACCAACATAAGAAGGGCATGGAATACATTTGGACAAAGCCCAATCCACCCCCTCTGCATCTGCCCAATGCACAGGAAGGGTTTAGCAAGAGAAGCTGTCTTCTCACAATTTAGAGAATGACAGTTTTATACAGTCCTCCAATGTTTACTTAATGGTGCAGCTCTACAAGGTCTCCAAGATGCAGCTGTGTGCAAATGGGATAGTGAAGCCCTTAATTTCCAGTTCAGTAGTCCATAATACATTCTACTTCTTCTTTTTAAACATATGGAATCATCAAGTGTTGTATTATAACAGCCTACAGTGAACATAATCCAAGTTTAATTAACACCACAGAAACACAATACATTCTATACCTGTATATGACCACATCTGGAGGCTAATTCACTGAACTCCCATGATGTACAAAGTGATTTTTTCATGTTTTTAAGCTACTTCACTATGTCACTACTGTGCCATCCCTTAATACCTAATTATTTTGAATATTTCACTGTATATGGCATATTCCCCAATAAGGTAACTGTCTCAACAAGGATAAAAGATATAGGAATTTTTTTAAGCAAGCTTGATTTACTTTTCAGCCTCCTTTATTACAATCTCCCAGAGCTTTGATATGCAAAATGGATTTACATTTTAGACATCCTTTTCCAGAGGAAACAAAAATGTGTTTTTTGCACAAGAATGTATGGTACATTACTTTTGATTGTATTTCCATGCATATAATTGGCTGCACACATTCTCTGCTCCTCATATATACTATGTCCAGCAGGTGATATTGTAGTGTCGTTTAAAAAAAATAGCAAAATACACTTTGTGGACCACAAAAATTCAGTGGAATCAACTCATGATTATATATCACCATAGGTTATCATGATGTAACAGGGTGGCTAGGAATCCTTTATGTGACATGTAACAAATAATGGAGGAGACGGGCACCTAAGTAATGGATATAGCAGGAAGCAGAAGGCAAAGCAGGAGATCAAGCAGGGACACGGGACAGGAAACAGAAACAAAGCAGGAGGTTGGGCAGGGAACACAGACTATGGCACAGAAAGCAGAGCAGAGATCTGGCAGAGGAAGGGGATTAGAGTGACACTTGGGAAAAGTGCAGTGCTAATTTGTGTCACACTTGACAAATAAAGTTTGGCCCCCATTGATATACTGTGGGATGGTAAAGTGATTTTGTAAGTACTAAAGGTGTTTTCATAGGATCATAGGATGGAAACTACACAAACTATAAAAGCTCACTTATGTTCTGTATAATTTTTTTTTTTTTTTAATGAAAGAACATATATAGGTAAAAATTCTAGGAGTACAGTTAGTCATATTGGAGCTAGATTTCTTTCATATTCATTTATCACAGCAATGCAGCTCTTCTACACAACTGCAGTCAGGCAGAGGGCAAAACCAGAGATAACTTTTAATTCCTAAAAAGGAAGTGTTTTGCATTCTGCTTTGCAAGAACCATGACTCATTTCCATCATTCATTATGAAAAATATTATGGAAATTTAATTTAAAATAAACAAAAATATCCTTTTGGTAGGATGTTTAAAATCCTATGCAAAGGATATCAAACTTATATACATGCATGGAATATCTTCTACAGAAATCTAACATTGCACTCCTATTAATGCTTTATTAACATTCCCTGGAAATTCTTTTTTTTTTTTCTTTTATAATATAAGGATGCCTGCACACCTCTGAATTCAGTTGAAGTGCTGAAGAATGCCACAAATTCCATGTAGAAGCATACATGTCCTGGGCCAGTGGTGATGGCCAGGGTAATGGCAGCAGCAATGGCTGGGGTGGTGGTAGCCACTGCCACTACCATTTTCATGAGCTCTTCAAAATTGGTGTGCTGGGGCTGATGCCACAGTTGCCCACCCCAGTCAAGTTGCTTGTTCCATGTGCCCAGTAAAATACCATATTTACAATGGGATGCCAAAGCCTGCTTTAATATCTATAATTAAAAGCTGCATCTGGTTTTGCTCTTCACTTCCATCCAAAACCCAGAGATCTGCTTTGCTAAGAATATGGAAACTTTGGAAACTTACGTGTACCAATGTTTTTTCCAACTTCAAAGAACCTCAAGGAAGGGTACTTTGAGAGCACAACACCTTTGGCCAGAGAAAGAGGTCTGCTAGTAGATCTCTTTATAATAAATCCAGGAACAAAGAATTCTAAGTTTTATAAAGTACTGCCATAATAACGGGAGTTAAAGAAAATGGAAGCCAGTGCAGAGTAGTCTTAGTTCTGTGCCTTTAAAATGGTTTTGCCAACAGGGAGGGGACAAGTATCTTAAAATTCATGGGTTTAGTAGAAGGTAATTGTATGAGATTAGAAGTTGTCTTCTAGCATCCAAAAGGTGTTCCACATGTCACCAATTTAAAAACTAACTGAACCAAGTGGGAGGATTATTAGAGAATATAAGCAACAAACAAAGCAAACTAACAAACAAGTTATCTTGTTACATTAACTGTTGTTTACCCTTAAGCAATTCTCTACAAAAAGTACCCATCCACTTAGGTGAATCTTTCCCTGGTTTAGCTCAATTGTCAGTTGAATAATGAAGCTGGGAGAAGAGCCAAGGACTTCAATCTTTTAGTGCATCTCAGGTACAGTACATAGCAAAACTTTTCTGCACAGTAGCCCAGCATCAACAATCATTCCCACATAAATTAATTTCTACATGACAAGTGACATTAAATTTGATTTGGCAAAGTCAAAGGTCCAACCAAGGCTAGTAATCCATGGGACTAGCATGGTTGAAACACTCCAGTTTCTACATCCAACATCACACAAGTAAGTGAGTGACAATGTCTTAGTCCAAATCACTAGGCACTCAGTATCATCTGAGTCAATTTGGGGCTGTCTCTGGTGTAAATTAGAAATGGAGCTTAAATTCACACTTACAGAACTGTAGCAAGTTGCCTTAACTGCTTTGCCATCACACCCCTGAAACAGGACATTCTGAATGTTTATACACATGCTCCAGGAGTCAGGGTGGGGGGCACTTTATAGTGGCTCTGATAGCTGCTCTAATTAAAGCACCTGGAGTGTCTCATGTATCAGCATCTCCATGCTAAAAATGGCAGTGGGGGCACTTTAACTAAAGCTAAAAAGAGCTTTAGTTTAGTTAAAGCATCCCAACACCATTTTTCAGCACAGGGACACAGATACATGAAATGCTGGAGTCCACTGGAGCACAGTAATTACCACAATTAATTATGTCTGCTCCTACATGCTGTAAACTGCAGCAAGTTGGAGCACCTTTGCTACTTGTGTATAGGTGCCCTGTCCTGAAATTTTCTTACAATTTAACTTAGAAGGTAAAACAAGTAGTTGTAAAACAAATCTCAAAACCCTGACCTTAATTTTAAAAAAATGTGTGTTTGTTTATGAATGGATAGGTTTAAAAGGGATTTCGAAGTCATCTACCCCAACACTTTTGCAGATGCAGGATTCATTCTTCCCAAATCATGCCAATTTAGTGTTCCCATATACCTTCTCCTTAAAAATCTCTAATCAAAGAGATTCCACAACATCCCTAAGCACCTTTTGCAATGTACTACCATTGATACAGTTAGAAAGCAGTTAGGACGTGCTTTTCTGTATTTAATCTAATTCTGCTCTGCTGTAGTTTAAAGCCAGTGACTCATAGCCTACTCCCTGTGGTAAGGGAAAACGATTTTTCTATACCTTCTTCACAGCAGCCTTTCAAATAATTAAAAACATTCTATAATGTCTGCTGGTTTTAACTTATGGCTAGAATTTTCAAATCGGCATCTTGAGAATTTTTTTTCTGTAAACTACCCTGAAGGCCCTCAATTACCTGTTACATATGTAACAGAAAGATTTACACAGAGCTCTACAGAATAGCAAAAGGAGGAGGAGCCCCTAACACCACAACTGCATTTATCACAATTGTATATAGGATCTAATCCAAAGCTTGGTAAAGCCAACCATTCCTTTGGAGCTAGGACTTTGGCATTTAATTTAATAGCTATTTATTATGTCCAATATTGGCCTTCAATTAGAACAAAAATTACAGGGACAGGAAAATTAACTACATCACAGGGAAAGTGGAGAAGGTTGAGAACCAGATTGTGATGAGATACACTTACTAGTGAAGAGGTTCTTGCATATGCAGTTCCAGTAAAGATAGTAGGACTATGCAGGTGAGTAACTGCTCAATCATGTAAATAAGTTGTTCAATTATGCATTATATGAACACCTGCATGTTCAAATATGCATTATATGGTCACTTAAAAGTCACACAGCTTGAAGACTACAAGAACTAAAAGCAAAGCATGAAAGAGTTTGCTGTTAAGTTATACTTTCTTCACTACATTCACCAAATTAATATAAAAGGTTGCTGGTAGCAAATCACAGGTAAAGTAACTAAATTTTAAAAATATATTTTTACAGGACATGCATAGAAAAAAAAAATCTTACTCTTGTGATTTCAGGATTCTTAAGCAGATAAAACCAAAATAGTGTAATCCCTCAATCAAAGTTATACCTAATAGTTTTGATGCATATTGTTACTGCAACATTTCAGATATATAGTTTATTATTAGCCTTATTAATCAAGAAAAACATGAAAGGTTATATAAATGTAAGGCACCTTAATTTAAGGAAAATATGAATAACTGAAAGCAATGCTAAGAAATTTAAGACCTATTAAGGACTAGAATGAGACAAGGAAAGATGAGATGAAAAGCACTGTGTGTATAATTTAATATATTACTACATAGAAAAGATAGTTATATTTTCCTTAATTAGCCAGACAATCTACAGCTAGCTACGTAAAAGTAATACTTATCTACAGGCAAGCAAAACTGATAGAGCTCTAATTATGCATGTAGTCTCCACTCAACAGCTACTTTATTATCCTAAAAATGTAAGAATTCCATAAATGATGGTTCAGTGTATGAGATTACTTGGGAGTTTCATAATAAAATAAAATATATTCTTGGTAAATTAATTTATTTCAGGTATTTTTAAGCAAAAATGCAACAACCAATAACAGCAACTCTAAATGGGTTCCTAACATTTTGTTGAAAATGTGATCCAAAAATATAGCAGAAAACAATATTTTCAAAGTAATGCTAGGGAGAACTAAAAAAACCCACAGATTCTACCCCAACTCATAATGTTGGTGCAGGGAGACATTTAGTCTTTCTATCCTTCTGCTTAAAAGTTGGGACTAAAATTGCTGTTCCTGGAGCCTTCCGGCCAACTAGAGTAGTTAGAAAGGTCACGGTAAAACATACTAAATTTCAGACTTGTATATCAGACATTCAGTTCAACTTGGCCAACAGGCTCTCTGAAACATGCCCAAGTCAAATTTCATCTGCAAGCTTCCAATAAATGTGATCTATTCTGGCATTGGGATATATATTCGGCTCACTTATCTAATAGCATTTGGGAGTAGGAAACTGGGTTTAAGTTGCTAGTCAACACACATGGAAGGTTGATGAGCAAGTCAGCCCTTTGCTTTTAAGGAGTATGAGAAGAGCCATCCATGTAAGATATTAGCAACAATCAATTTCTCCTGTCACTATACATGCAAAAGAATATCTCCAGACCACTATGAACATCAGGGGTTTGGTGAGGAGTGGGCAGAAATGCAAGGTTAGCATTTTCTTTTCTAGTTTTCTTTCTTATAGATTGAAAAGCATATGAAGCTTGAAATATTTTTGGCTGAATATATTGATTGAAGATATAGATAATACCACACTGGAAGAATTACAAACACTTTGAAAGACTGGTAAAGAATTCAAAATGTCCTGGACCAATTGAAGAAATGGTCTGAAATAAACAGAACAACATTAAAAGCAAAGTAGTAAAGGATAATATAATAATAAATTATGTAAATGAAGATTAGAGAATAACCAGCTAGGCAACAATTCTGTAGAAAGATGTGGTCCATTACAGGCCCTACAAACTAAACTTTAGCCAACCACACCATACTGTTGCAAGAAATAAAAAACCATCATTATTAGATACAAAGTAGAACCCAGATTTTTCACAGGGTTAGTTCCTTATTCCACTGAGAACATGAAGGTTTGTGAACTAGCCAGGGTTATATATAGCAATAGCAAACAGCTCCAAGCAGTGGTATAGCTAGGGGGTGATGATAGCGGGCAACAGCCCTGGATATCAGCTATTGAGAGCCTGGGGTTGGGCTTGGGCGGGCACATGTTTACAGTTGTGAACCCCAAGTCTCCACTTGCTCTTTCCCTGGGCACCTAGCCACAGCCCTATGCTGCAAGTTGTAAGGGAATATCAGATGTGATTCAGCTTCTTCATGGGGCTTTTATTTCCAAAGACGTCAGTCTTCCAAATAACTTAGCAGGACCACTCATAAACCCAACTGACTGGAGAACGTCCCATACCCCTCCTGCCAAAGTAAAAGCCACAGCAAACAGCTGAGTAGCTTGTTCTTAACTCAGCAACCCAGTGCAAACTAAGTCAATTTTAAAGCATTACAAAAAGTTAGGCTGTACTCTATAAAGAAGAGCTCAGCATGTGAAACATCCTTCTAGTCTGATTCTCTCTAGTAAAACCTCAGCTGGAGTATTGTGCCCCATTCTAGGCAATACAGTTCAAGAAAGATGTAGAATCCAGAGAAGAACTATTACAATGACTAAAAGTCATGAAAACATGAACTAGATAAAGGTAAAAAAAGATTGAACAAATTGGGTTTGTATACTCTAGAGGAGACAATGAAGGGAGACATGATAACAGTCTTCAAAAATATATAAAAGGCTAGTACAAAGAGGAAAGTACAAACTACTTTCCATGACCAGCAGGAACAGGGAAATAAGAATGGGCTTAAATTGCAACTAGCTCTTGGGGGGAGATGGGGGAGAACGACACAACTCTCTCCCCCCACTAACTGAAAGGATAGATTAGCACTTGAACAAATTACTTCAAGGAGGAAGGAGGGTTAACAACAGGTTTGAGACATTTCTGCCAGGACTAGCTTAGGTCAATTGAGGCTCGGGGTAGGATCCCCACAAGTCTTCTTCAGAGCACCTTCCATTTTCTCTGAGTCTATGAGTTTACAAGTTCCTTTGTTTAATTCAAATCTAACACTCACTGAAACTCCACAGGTACAAATTGATGAGAGATTAAGTTAAAAACACCCAACTACCTGTGCAAGTCAAACCCATTACAGAAGTTGATGTGAGATTTAACTGTTTTGCACAGTAGTTTGAAATCCCTAAATGTATTTGTGTATTTATGGCACACAATATATTGTAGCACAAAGTACTTTCAAAGTGTATGTTCCTAGAATGGACAAGTTAAAATAAATACATAAAATAAAATAAAAAATAAAACAAACCAAGTGTTTGTTTGTGAAAGTGCTAAAAGAGGGTAATACTTTTCAGGTTTGATGGAAATGGGTAAAATATAAAGAAAAGGAAAGGAACTCTTAAGAGAAAGGATGCAACCACTAAAAAGAGAAGACTGCTGAGACAGCTCTTCTTTCTTTATTCCACATCTATGCACACAGGTGACACATGTTACTGTCCCAGGAATGCCTGCTCCTGGTGCATGCCTTAATTTGGGTTCATATTAACAAATTGCTGTGATAAATCACTTTGGACACTTTGAATAAAGACTGATTTTAAGGGTAACAAATTCTTTTAACCTATTTTTAAAATTGGAAATTCTTTCAGCTTACTTAAATACATACTACAATGCATAGTAGGAGATAAAAGAAAGGGAATTACATGAAACTGGACTAACTGGATTTTAATGGCAAGTTTCAAATGGAGAGCTATGCTTGTGATAACCACAACTGGAAACTAGCAAGACTTAAAAATCTTTGCTTTATTTTGTCTGTGCTGCAAAAGAGAGACTCTAAATAGATTCTTGTAGCCCTGATGGTGTCCAAATAAAAAGGCACATATTAAGAGAAGGTTCTTGCCCATGACAATTGGGCTGATAAATTAAGAGAGTTAAGTTGAAATACAGCAAGAAAGCCTGAAATGAAAGGGTTAATTAGTTATGTAAATTTGGGGGATTAGATTGTAGCTCTCTAACAGAGAAGTCAGGGACTGTAGCTACAGTTGAGACTGCCTGCCTCATCTGTGCTGAAGGAACACACATAGTAGGCAGAAGCTAGATGATGACTCTGACTAGTACAGTTTGGTAACTAACTGCAGGCCCTGGAGAGCCTCCACATGAATGGGTCATGTTAGCTGAGTTTGGGAAAGGTCATGTACCTTGCTTTGGGTAGTCAAGTGAGGACAAAAAGAGTTTCCTTCTCCCGTGGATGAAAATCCACATTTTGATCCTCCCAGTATGAAGGCCTGAGAGTACCGTGGAATTCTCAGCTCCACAAAGGCAAGACTAAGTCCCCAAATTTGGCATCATCTATGAGAATCAACAGTAAACTGAACCTGAGAGGTCTAACCAGGGAGCTATGTAACTAGCTAATGGGAGAGCTGTCAGCCACCTAAGGAAAGAAATATATCTTCCACGTTAAGCTCAAGTCGCATACCCAGCAAAGTCCGCAGGGAGATTTTGGTGGGATAGGAATTGTCTCATCATATTGATTAGTTTGTGGGCTTTTTTTCATTATTGTGGGATTGATTGGTGCTTTGATCTCTTCCTGTCCTTGTCCTTCTTTTAATGTATGCCTTTCCATTTTAGAAATTAAGTACCATTTATGTTGGTCCTTGATTTTCTTTCTCTTGAGGCTGAAACATCCTTGAGGTCCCAGGAATTTTGATTGGTTTTTGCAGCCAGTCACTGAGAGGAGACACTGAGTACAAAGTAGCCAAGGCCCAAACATTCTTAGCACTACCAAGTCCTTCAGAGTCAGTGGGTGCATTTACATGAGATACTATATTGCCATAGTGACGAGCTAGGTGATGTACTGTCAGCTGGCACGGACCATGATGCCGACACTACTGCACAGTACCAATGAACTCATTGCTACTGTGCAGTACGGTTGGAAATGACCCGTGTGCCACTGGGTCTGCACAGTAACACAGTTACTGCGCAATCATTTAGTAATGCCTGAAGAAGGGCATACGTGCCCCAAAGCTTGCAAAGAACATTTTTTTCCCAACTATTTAATTGGTCTAATAAAAGATATCACATCTACGCAAAGAACCTTACCCATCTCTGGACCACTACATAATTCCTGACAAGGTTTGACAAGCTTCAGATTATGCTGCAAGGCATTTTTGTTTAATTGGGTATTGAAGAGAACATAAGTTTATTTTTACTGATGTTTTGGGGAAGGCAATTTTTTCATAGGTAATCTTTTACTGTATGCTTGTTACTTTCAAACACAATTATGTTCTGATTTACAGGGTTGAAGTGAGTTTTCTTGGAGCCTAAATTATTGCTAGCTGGCAAATGTTGCTGTAGAACAAAGACATCACTACTACTGTTCACCTCTTCCCAGATGATCCCCTGCTTTTTGGCGCCTAACATTGTATTTTGGCCACTGGAATAGTAGCTTGTTCTTATTTCCTGTTAGAATATTATTGTGGACAATAACTTATAATTAGGTCAGCAATACTTCATTCTATTTTCCTTTACAAATAGATTTTACTTTCAAGAAAAAGGGAGACAACAAGAGTTCCATAAGGATTCTGTTTTAACTTTATGTATTAATAAGTTAACAAGGGAAAACAATATTCAAAATTACACCAAGAAACCAGCTACTTCTGTATCAAAAAGCAATATATCTGTAAAGTTCAGCCTAAAAGGAATTCATGCTTTACATTCATTAAAAATAAACTAAAAAAAATAGTCATGGTTTAAACCTTTAATGAAGAACCCAATTTGAAAAGAACATCAAACAGACTATCAGAATAGTGTGAGACAAATATTTAATGAAACATAGAAAAGCAACTGATCTGTCCCATTAACACTAGATGCTATTGTCAAGTACATTAACAGTCAATGACAAAACTGCTAGCTAAGGTATGCAGCTGTAATACAAAATTTACAAACTATACCAGTAAATTTTATTTTGACTTCATTTCTACTTATCAATAACAAGGAAAAGCTTGATAAAAATAGTTTCTGCTCTAAATTTATAAATGGGAAGAAGGATAGAACCACATTGTTCTGTTCTCTAGAGACTCATTGTGATGGACGTGGGAATTATATGTATTTGTATCCATTTTTATAAACATTATCTCTCTCTCTCTGTGGATTTGGTATAGCTAAAGGTTAAATCTTTCAGGACTCCAGAAACAAAGGCTTTAGGCAGAGTTCTATTGCCTGGTGCTCAAAGGAACTATTTCAGGAATCCATTATGAGAAAAGTCTCTCCAACACCCTTTGGAGAAATACATAAACCAGTCTGGTCAGGTTCAGATGCCCTTCTGAAAATCTCTGGAGATCTCCAGGCATGACCTCTGAACAAAATGGCTTTGGAATGGATAAAAACAGTACCTATTACTTAAGAGGAGAGAAATTCTGACTGGGGTGGGAGAGGTCTGACTGTTTGGGCAACAACAGCATTTGTCAGGGACACTATGTACTCTAAGCAATATTTTGGGGATGCCTAGATTAAGTGAACCTACTTAAAATGGTAATGAAAGCCTAAGTTTAAATAAAACAGTAAAGGTTTTAAGTTTGTCCCATTTGCTTGCAACATTCCTATGCAAAAATATGCTCTGGTTTGAAAAATGGGTAACACTATTTACTATTGTGTCCTAATTCTAAAATAGTATTCCTTGTCAGAGGCCAAATTTAGTTAGGTCTACTGAAGGTAATATAATTGATTAACTTAGTGATGGCACTCATGTTTATGTGGTCACAATTGGTGCTTCATTCTCAGAAGACTGTTTCAGTAGGCACGGGTGACTGGTGCCTCCTCAGTCAAGGGGGCACTTGCCCCCAATGGCCAGGCAGCGACTGGGGTGAGAGGGGTCACCCTTCAGCTGATCACACCAACCCGGGGGGGGGGGTGTTCCCCCCTGCCAGTCACACACACCTGGAAGTGTTAGGGGCACATCCAGAAGAGCCAGAGGCGATTCTCCTAGCACCCCCACTCCCTGGCCAGTGCTCTTGGGGGAGGGGCACTGAGCTCCTACCTGCCTCCCTGCCCATCACCTAAGCAGGGAATGCTGCCTGTCAGGGGGTGCATGTGCACCCCCTATGTGTCGCCATTGTTGGTAGGTCTTTCACTTGGAATATATGCTTATAAGAGCAACTACAGTCAGTAAGGCTAACTGTACCTTGTCATGCATCCACAGATTACCATAAGCAGTGCCAAGGAGGTGATCCTCCCCCTCTATGCGACACTGGTCAGGCCACAGCTGGAGTACTGCATCCAGTTCTGAACGCTGCACTTCAGGAGGGATGTGGACAGCATTGAGAGGGTCCAAAGGAGGGCCACTCACATGATCCAGGGACAGCAGGGCAGACCCTATGAGGAGAGGCTATGGGACTTTAACCTGTTCAGCCTTTGCAAGAGAAGGCTGAGGAGGGACCTGGTAGCTGTCTATAAACTTACTAGGGGGGGACCAGCAGGGACTGGGAGAGACCTTGTTCCCCCGAGTGCCTCCCAGAGTAACAAGGAATAATGGTCACAAGTTGTTAGAAAGTAGGTTTAAACTAGACATTAGAAGGTACTACTTCACAGTAAGGGCGGCTAGGATCTAGAACCAACTTCCAAGGGAAGTGGTGCTGGCTTCTACCTTTGGGGTCTTTAAGAGGAGGCTTAACGTTTACTTAGCTGGGGTCATTTGAGCCCAGTTTTCTCTCCTGCCCAGGGCAGGGGGTCTGACTAGAAGATCTACAAGATCTTCCAGCCCTACATCTCTGAATCTATGAACTGAGAACGTGCACTTTTCCACATGTTCTGACATGTTCTGATTAGAACCTGCTCTAATCACGACACTCCAGCATGCTGCAGCATCTCATGTATTCAGCATCCATTTTAAAATGTGGGACACTGAATACACAAGATGTGGTGAGTGTTTCAATTAGAGCAGCTCCTGAGAGCCGCTCTAATTAAAACACCACCCCAGATCATGTGTATAGGTGCACAAAGGTATAGAGTGCACCCCAGAATTGAAACACTTGCTCTGTTGATCAAGCATCTCTAAAATGGTCTTAACGGGAACTGAAGTTCATTACCTTCATGGAGTTCATACCAGACCTTTTAAAAATAGTTTAGTCTCTAAGAGATAGTTATGTACAAAACTTATAGTGGGCTGAGGAAACAAAATGAGAATAAAACATTTATGGACACTCAGATTCATCAAAGAAGCAGCAGTGTTGTACCCCAGGATAAAAGGGGGAAAAAACATAAATATATATGTTCAGGGGCGGAGGTAATAAATGAAGAAATAAAAATTTTCAAAGACATTACACCATGCAAATGTACCACACTACTTTCTGCTGTTGATGCTGAAAGGGATTAAAAAAATGAAGCAGCAGCAACAGCAGCAGCAGCTGCAGGGCAGGTACATAAGACAGAATGAGGTGACTGCTTATATAAATGTTAATGCTGGGTGTGAGCAGAAAGCTTTAAGAGCTCAAAGACCAAGATAAAAAAGAAGAAAAAATGTTTGCCCTAAGAGAAATAGGGGAAGGGATGATGCCAAAGAAAACGAATTACAGCAAAGTAGAGGTCAAAAGAAGATACCAGTATGTACCAAATGCAGTGCCCATGACTTTTTGTTGATTTAAAGTACTTTCCACCAACTTTACATGGAAATATGTATCTGGAGTCTAACTGAGGTGGTTTAACAATCCCTGTTCTGATATCCACTGTTTAGTGGCAGAAGGAAGTTCAGCATAATGTAAACTAAAACACAATGTTTTGTCTTACAGTGATGAAAACAGTGTACTTTAAATTAAGAATTCCTTTTTCTTGTTGATTCTGTGTAATGAATGTAATTTGGATTATCTCAAGAAGTGGCAAGAAAGGATTAGATTAGTATATAGAGAGTGTGCTACTGGAAAACATTATGGTATTGAATATTCAACCATGTTTTGTTCCAAAATATTATGGAACATGGACATTCCATTATTTTTTCCACCTTTCTATAGATGTACTAGGTATATAGTGCTCAGGGTTGGAAGGGAGCAAAACAGATCATTAGGTCCAACTCTCTGCCCCGGGCAGAAACAGGTGCTGGGGTATAACACCTCAGCCAAATATCTGTCCAGCCTCCTCTTGAAGACCCCCAAGGTAGGAGAGAGCACCACCTCCCTTGGAAGTCCATTCCAGCAGCCTTTTTATTACTGGCTACCATGCAGTGCTTCCCCTTCCACCTCTCCATGGCATCAGAGCTGTTCTCATGCATGCTGGGCAGCTTTTATCACAAGGGCTGTTCTGCCTGCCCACCATCACTACAACTCTGTGTTTCAGCCAGCCCTTTCTTCCTTCCCTGGCACAGCCCTTTCACAATACCTGCTGCATGACACCCAGACATCCTCTGTGCAGGAGGACCCCTCTGTGTTTCTTGGCAGTTTCCCACTCTTCGTGCTCCCAGGGAGGGGCACAGGGAAGGGAGCAGGCTCATTTTCCTTTTATTAATAGTGTTCAATGCTAAATAAATAATTATACCTATATTCTATAATCATATCTAGAATTTTTACTTCCAGCTCCACTCTTTATAATACTTTCTAAATTGTGGACAATGTTGGGGAAGGAATTTGAGTGAGAGAGACATTGGTCAAGTTAAATGATTTATCTGAACTCATTTAGCAAAGTCACAAGTGAACAAGGGGGTGGGAGAAGAATGGGATTACTTGACTCTCATTACACAAACCTGTTACCTCAAAATTGTTATGAAAACAATGGTCCACAAACACAAAGATACTTCCTTATCAAAATATACTCTTCTAGATTTTAGTTAAGTCTTGGTGTAACCATGTTCAACTCTAAGGTTGCCTATTGTGCCCCGCCTCAAACCTTGTCAACCGGCTCTCTCCTTGGGCAATCTCCCCTTCTCTTCATTTGCCATGCCTTGATGTTATTATCTTTTAGAAAAATGGAGGCTGCCCCAGGACTTACCAAAGTTGATCTCATGCTCCTGAACTCAAGTGTCTCTGCTCTCTGCCTTAAAGGCTAATTATGCGGGCTCCATTCTCCTTAATATTCATGCCCATGTCTCACAGGTATTACTCATTCTGCTCTCTCTCTCTCTTTCTCTACTGTACCTAACACCCCTCTGAAGACACAAGTCCACTGGCCCTGCTGACACATGCCCCTCCTAGACTACAGGCTTCCAGCCCCATAGCTTGCCCCTACTGGGCTAAGGGCTCCTTGGCTCCTTCAGTCTCCAGCTGTGACCCCCAGTCCTTGGCCCTGCTCTCTGTGTCCTGACCCCACTCTTGGGCCAACTGAGACTCATGGCTCTACTAGTTTTCAGCTGTGGTACTCCTTGACCTTTGGCCCATCTCAAAACATTTGGGTTCCCTGACCCTGTTGACACTTGCCCCTACTGGGCTCCAGACCTCTGATCTCTGGCCCTGCTGACACTCCCCCCCCCCCCCTCCGGCCTCTCTTGCCCTCTGGGCCCTCTGTTCCTTCTGGGCCAGCTAGGACCTCCTTACCTCCCCTTAATCCCTTCCACAAGTCATCAGCATTGCTTACCCCCAGCTTAGTCATTACCCAGTAGCCATGATGAACAAGACCTCCTCTTTCCATGGCTTTCAGGGCTGGACTGCTTGACCAGCTCAGGACAGAGTTTATATGCTTCAAGCCCACCACCCTTCTGGTCTGGTGACTAACTGGCCCCTGCCACACCTGCAGGCTCCTTCTCATGCCACCTGCCTTCTCTAAAAATAGTAGGAGCACCAAGCCTCCTGATACACTTGGGTTCAATTTAGGGACAGTAGTTGCAAAATGTCAACAAATAAATATGCAAATAGGCTTTTTTCACATTGGCTTAAATAATTTACAATAAGTGTTTATCACTTTTGAATCTTTACATTTGCATGGAGGCAGTTTTATTTAAGCATAGACTTCACTCTGTGCAACTAATTTATGAGAAACAGCATCTCATATTCACAGGAGGGTCTAATGACTACAGGTAAAAAAAAAATCACATAAATATGAATATGCAATGTTCATACTGTGAATATTGGTATTTACTATCAATGACATCATTTTTACTGGGTTTTTTTTTTCCATAATATGAACCCAAACCTCTGATGGGAGGTCTATACATTCAGTGGTAATTCTGGAAAATAAGAACCAATTTAAAATTACTGTCCATACTAGAATACTGAAGTGTTCAAGTGCTGACTGTAAATTTTTTTCTATCATATTTATCTATTTTATCATATTTACTATGATTTAAAAGATACTAAGAAGAAAGAAATCTCATACATTAATACATACTTTTGCAATCTTGTATGATAAAACATGTCTTAGCAGAAAACAACAAATGAATTGTAGCTGCCTGACCACTCAGATCTCTTGTTAGCAGTTTTAGATGTCTTTTGCCAGGGAAGACAAATTTATTTACGTAAAGATTTTATTTAGTGGGATTGACTCATGAGAAACAGTCTGAGATTCACAAGGGGTCTAGGTGATATAAGACAAAATCAGATAAATATGTTTATGCAGTCTCCATATCCTATGAACACAGGTGTTTAATATCAGTAGTGTCATTGTTAATACACTTAAAGCCTTAACATACACTTACAAATGTACAGTTCTGTATTCAACATGCCCAGTTATGACCTCACATCATATACTCACTAGTATTGATTAGAAGTAAACATAATAAAATTAACAGATCAGTATCTTAGCTCAGCAGCCCATGAGAATGGAACATCCCCTGCTCCCCCACACACCCCCTCTGGGATTTCCACCAGTGCAGATACATCTTCATCAGCTGTAGATGGCTCATTTGCTTTCTTTTCTGCATCAATATTTGTATAGACAGCAAGAAGAAGTTATGGCTCATATAGGTTATGGGGGTGCATACAACGAGTCATCACACACAGTCTGTGTTCATATGGCTTACTTTAAACTTCCTAAATGTAGACCAGGAGGGGGTGTATAGCCATTTATGGCTCCTGGAACCCACAAGGGAAACTGATGCCAGTGACTCAAGGGTGGGGGAAGAAGCATGTGGGATCAAGGGAGCTAGAAGCTTCATGGAGGTTTGGCAGGATTGGGTGGGACTGGTGGGGTTGTGAGGGAGGGAGTGGGGGGAGGCTGATGGATGTCTGCAGACGGGGAGGGGGGTTGTCACATTGTGCAGGGAGTTGAGGGGCTAAAAGTATCCCAGTAAGGGTTGGGAGGGGAGTAGAAATAGTGCATCCCCAGGGCTGGGGTGAGTGGCTAGGCTTTCCCAGCCCCAGGGCTGTTCTGTGAATGTGTCCATGTGCTCCTGAGATCAAGTTAATCCATTCCTAGTTCAGGTTAACCCAATTTCAATCTAAGTTAGTGCACCTCCTTTGGTGAAATCATTTAAATTAGGCATGCCATTTTGGGGCTATTCAAACCCTCTGAATGCCTGCATGTTTAGGCATTTCCATCAGCCTAATCCTGGTTACTTCAATCTATAGGTAATGCCTGTACATACCCTATACTTTAAACTAGCCTTCCTCAAAGGCTGTAACCTTGGAGAGCACTGTCACATGGTACAGGTTAGATTAGCACACAGTCAAAGAACAGAATAATGTTGTGGAAACATCACCTATATTTTCCAAAATGGAAACTGAGCACAGCAGATAATTTGGTCTGATATAAACATTGATTATAATCCATGTTGTAACACCAAATTTTCTTCCTGATCATATTTAAAATAGTTCTGTTATTTATGTATTTATATTGAAATGTTCCAGTGTAATTTTTTTAAAATTTTTAATTTCATGAGAATAAAATGTAGATCTAACATCAAATGACATACACTATTCAGAAGAAAGATTGGCTAGTTTCAAGACAGGAAATACTACTAGCTATGCAGTTCCACAGTAAGAAGCCTCCAAGAACGTGGAACATTCATAGAAACAAATTCCTCTACTCAGTCACTTCACAACTGCTGATATATGGATTCATCAGACTCTATCAATTCCATTGCAAAATTTCTTAGTTAAAACACCATAAAGCTAGAAGAACTATGCCTGTGAGTTCAGTAAAGCAAAACTGATTCTTTCTGCCTTCAAGACTGTTATCAAGACCTATTTGTTATCTTTGAAATCTGCAAAATAACTATTGCTGGATTTCCCCAAAAGGGATTTTCCCTCTAGTATCATTTAAAATAATGATCTTTTCCCATATTTCTCTTGTCCAACCAACATTAGGAAGAGTTACTTCACATTTTATGATTTCTAAATATAATTTTTTCAACTCTCAGGGCTTGAAAATATGACAGTCAGCACTGTTTGAGCCAGGAACTTAAACTACCCTAGAAAACCCAATGAAGCAACTCATTGTCAATATATAATATTCCCCCAGCTACTGCTGTATGGTTCTTGCCACAGACATAGCTTGCACCTTATTGTACTGGAAAGTAGCAGTCACTTTTTGTTTAAGATGATTCTTTCCCCCTAAATTTTGAGCTGAATTTAATACCCATGAACGATGCCAGATTTACAGCACTAAATTTGAAGAACTAAAATGTTGTTTTACCAGGGAGTGGCACCATCTATGTCAAGGTTAATTACAGCCCTTCCTGCTGGGGTTTTACAAGAAAGTAGGCCACCAAGAAGTGTCATTATATTACAGCCTGTGGCTCTGTGCATGTGTTCCTAGCAGACAGTCAAGAGAAGTTCCTTTGAATTCTTGACTCTGAGTCTCAATAGAAAAAGCAGACAGCTCATTTAGCATAAAAGGATGAGATAGGCTGCTGTGTGCTGTTGCTGGAAAGGAAGGGAGGCACAGGGTATGAAAAAATCAGCTCCAAGCCTCAGCATCATAGTGCAGCTTCTAGCAGGTTTTGATGCTTCCATTTTTTTCACCTAGAAATACAGCCAATGAGGACTTTACAGTGGTACTGACATCTTTTTTTCTCTCTCTCTCTCCAAAGTTTCTTTACTATGGATTACTATGGAGATTGCTATGGAAGGAGTGCTACTGTAGATGACTGAACAACTTAGTAGGCTTGTCCAATCAAATTAGAAAAGACTGATATAACATAGTTATTATAATACTGGTAATTGATGGTATCTCATCTATGCCAGTGCTCCCTAGCCTCTAGTCTTCATTCATGCTCATGCCCTGAGTCTCAGCCTGAGTGAACACCAAAAATACCAATTTGATATGGAAACTCATTTATTATTAATGAAATAGTGCCAGTCAGTAATAAAGCCCATCAGGGACTATGCAGAAATGCGTGGGATAAATGTTCTAGGAGTAATTACACTTTTGAAAATGTTGAAATCATTTAGATACCCAAGTCAATGGACTTAGGTACTTCAAAAATTTTTACCCACTGCTCTACCATATTTACTTCCATAGTACATATACCTTTCCCCTGCCAAACCAGATCTTTATATAATTGTGATGTGCATCTAAAGCAGGGAAGATTAATTCTGCACTAGACTTGAAGCACTATGATGCTATAAGGCTGCAATGAGATCCAATTCTCTCCCAGACCAGTGGAGTGCATTTAAAAGGTCACAGTTAGTTTTAACCCTGTCCCCAAAAGCTGCTGTCAATTTGGCAATGGTTCTGACAGGGTTAGAGCTATGATTCTGAATCTATATCTACAAAGCAAGTAACTTTACGCTTCCTGTATCAGCTAGCATTCAACCACTTTAAACCACTCACTGCAGCAACTTAAGATTCTGATAAAATAATTTCCTCTTCCTTCTGTCTTCCCAAAATAAGCTGCATATTATATCTGGCAGCATGTGTTATGCAAGAAAAAAAAAAGGGTTCCATAAGACTTTCCAGACTATAACAAATATGGAATTCCAAGGTCAAAGCAATTCTGAGATATAATTTTTTACATAGAGGGAAGATAAAAACTACAAACTTATCATACTAGGGGTGCCCTCCTACTCACCTCACTTTGTTGCAACACAGCAGCAACTCCTTATCAACAATATTTCCCCTGCGAATATTTTTGCTATCATGTCACTACTTTCAGATGATACTCCCTAAAACAGCAACAGTTGTTTAGGAGCTACAAATCATCAAGACATGGGCATATTGCTGTTAGTGGGCATCAAGTGTAGTACAGCTGATAAATAATCCAACTGTCCCCAATTTTTCTGAAATAGACTCCTTTGTTTGATAACTAAACTGCTTGGTAAAGGCAGTTAAAGAAAAGGGGACCAAAGCTTGAGTTTCTTGTAACTTTAACTTTGTAGAGACTGACATTTCTCCAGTTCTTTTTTTTTTTTTAAAGCCCCTAAAAGAATCACACCCATTCAAAATCCACCTAAACATTCAATTCAGGATTTTAAGCAATTTACTTTGTACCTTTCATACCATACACAAATGGAAATCCAGAGATACAAAGAGGGGAAATTCTGTGTGATTCAAAACAATTACGGAGAAAGTAAAGCTCCTATTTTGAAATAATAATAATTAGAATAAAGTAGATAGTAGAAGACCTAGAATCCTTGGTCTTATGAGATTCTCAAATGTTGTTTACCATCTTTCATACTGACTCATCATCTTATTTTTGTCATGTAGCCAAATCATCCTCACACAAATTTGCAAGACCAGTTAGTGTGCAACTGATTTACCTTCTTCTCCTCTCAAACCACACCATTTGGCAATGTTGAAATACATTGCCAAATATAACTTTTTCAAGGAATGCTAAAACTTGATGTGATTTAAAAGCCACTTTTGGAAACTTATCTAAAACTAGTAACACATTCAAGAAAAAATCTTGAATTATTTATTATGTGCAAAATTTCAAAATAAAAAGATACTGAAAATACAAAGTACCTCAGTTACTCATAATTATAAGAGTATAAGAAACAGAAAGACTATTTCATGTTTGCAATAAATGCTAAACAGTGGAAACTGAGGTTCACTTGACAGTTCAAAACCCATATACAGAATCCAAGCAACATGAGGATTTGCCATAACTCTCTATTTAATTTACAGGAAAAAAAAACAACCCAAGCCTATCTTACCTTCATAGATAGCTTTGAAACCTTGAGCACTCACAGCAAAATCTGTAGTAAAACAAAGGGTGAGGATAGACCCTGTGCTCACAATAGATGAAGGCAGCTGAAATCCAGACAACCTGCAGAATAAAAAAAAATACATATATAATAAAATAAATATAACTTGTAGTGTGGGGTAATCATAGACATCAAAAATATATAATGTGTGTACCATGCCAAATGGTAAGCTGCAGAATATCAATATCATGAAACAGCCATCTATCTTAAAGGCTACCATTTTGCATTTTTCCATTCCTGTAGTATCTCCAAACACTCCTTGCACGTACCAACATATAACATGATGATTTGGCTAGACCTTCAGATCCTTAAATATACATGGTAGAAAAATAAATTCTACTTACAGCTTTTTAAAGATTAAGAATTTTACATCCCTCCCTCCCTTTTCCCCCACATCTTCAAACAGATCTTGTATCTTTCCCAAATGATTCTCTGTTCTCACCTCCATACCTTGAAAAATTCATTAATCCCCCTGGCCAAATTCACTTTGTGTTTGTCCATATTGTTCCCTACATTAAAGACTATAGCTATGCCACTGTGGTTAGAGAGAAGGCCTTAGGCTAAAGGAAGAAAACAGTTGTAAATTTATTTTCTGTGGTTGTCTAGTGAGCAGAAAGACTAAACTCCAAATTATAAGAGAGAAAATGACAACACTGAACTCCAAACCCCCAAGACAGTGAGCAGTAGCAGGCATAGACTCTAAGGGTGCCTGTACACATGCAGTGAGGCACTCTGACATGCTCAATTAATCAAGTCTGCTGGAGTATGATAATTACCGTGCTCCAGCAGACTACAGTGTCACATGCATCAGCATACCCTTGCTAAAAAATGGTGGCGGGGTTGCTTTAACTAAAGTTAATTCAATGAGGTTTAGTAAAAGCACCCTACTGCCATTTTTCATCATGGGGACGCTGATACACATGACACTCCTGACACTTTAATTACAGTTGCTCTTGGAACTGCTCTAATTAAACCCCACCACCGCCCTGCAGAGCACATGTACAAATGCCCTAAAACACTAACAGTGGGACATGATAATGATGAGTAGTAGATTCTTCCCTTTTTGTTCTCTATACTTTTGCCCTTAAAATGTTCTTGGAGAAGGATAATATTTTATTTTGATGACACTGGCTGAATTTCTTATTTTCCTATGGCACACCCACGGACTCCATCTTGTCACCTTTCCTATTCAATGTGTATATAAGATCAATGGGTCAGATTGTGAAGAGATTTAGAGAAAGGTGCCATCAATATGCAGATGTCATCAGCTCTACCTCTTCTTCTATTCTGGAATCCAGCCCTTTAATCTCAGTCCTAGTGCCTTTCTGCAACTAGGGACTGGACGTGTAAATTAAAACTGAATCTACATAGAATAGAAATGATGATGGTGGGTAGATGGTGGGCTGTACTGAGGCACCTATCATAGATTGGGTTCAGCCCCCTCTTGTCACTCAGGTTCACAACTTAGAGGTGCTCCTAGATCTTCAAGTGGTGGTTGTGGCTAGGAGCGCTTTTCATCAACTCCATCTGGTGCGAAAGTTCTTTCAGAATCTGATCTGGTCATTATCATCCATACCTTCATAACCTCAAGGCAAGACTACTGCAATACACTCTACGCAGAGCTGCCCTTGAAAACCGTCCAGAAGTTGCAATTGGTACAGAATGTGGTAGCTAGCCTTCTGATGGCGGTGGGTCACAAGAAGCACATAACTCTAGTGCTCCAGCATCTGCACTAGCTCTCACTAGCTTCCCAGGTGCAATTCAAGGTGCTAGTTTTGACCTTCCAGGCCCTAAATGGCCTGGGCCATACATACCTAAGGGACACTGAGATGCTGTTTACTAGGTTTAATTCATTTTGCTTGTTTTGTTTTGTTTTGTTTTTTACTTAAATTGCTTTTTTTGGTTTTCACATTTTTTTTCACTGTTCTGTTTCTCTTACTATAAGCCCCCCTGATACTTTTTTTGGGAAGAGTGACATACAAATTGCATACATACATGTATACTTGCATATTTTTTTCAGCCAGTTGCACAATATTGGCTAACCAGTAATCCAGTATCAGCCTGCTGATTCCCTGCTAGTCTCTCCCACTTTCAAACAGTTTTAAATAGAACATCTCATTATGTCTAGCTGAAATCAGATGTCTAGTCATCTGTTAAGGTCATTTATCTACCTACATTTTAGTGAGTTCTTTTGTTCATTGGTTTAGATACCTGGTTCTGTAGTACTGATCCAATTGCTAATACTTAATAAATAGACACTAACAACTTTAAAGTGATTGTTCAGTGGAACAATTCTGGTTTACTAATAAAGTTAAAGGAATTAAATACCTTGTTATAACCTCTATCAACAGCAAAATCAATGTTCTGAAGTTCCTGAATATAACCTATTACCCCTACAACAGTGGTTCCCAACGTTTTGTTTTTTTTTTCCATGCAGACCAGCATGGAAGTGGGACAGGGTACATGGAGGCAGCTGCCTCCCTCCTGGGGCTACCCCACCCCCAGCTTTAACCCAGCATGTGCCTGTTGGCAGTGGAAGCTGCTCACCTGAGCAGACAGACAGGGGTTCAAGTGGGGGGCTTGTGCCATGACCCAGTAGCCAACCCTTTGTGGCCTGGTACCAGGCAGCAGCCTGGTGGTTGGGAACCTCTTCTATACAGTAACATACCAATACATTAATAAGACAGGTATGGGAACAAAAATGTTAGAGATAGAAGTGTTAAAATCCCTTAATATATAGGGAAAGTGGCTCTATGAAATAGCGCTGGATATACTTCTTGTCATTTTGGGAGAGACAATGTGATGAAAATACTGTGAAGTACTTTTTCCCTTCAGTGAAAAAGGTTTTAAAAGGTTGAATTTTAGCACTAGCCCCTAAAAATATTGTTTGCCTAGACCATGAATAACTTACTGGCCAAATCTAGTACTTCTTAAAACATTAAAAAGTAACATTCATGGGAAAAGTCACATTAGCCCACAAAAGAATAAAATAGGTCAAGCTGACCTAATGGTTTCACAGCACATAAGAGGTCTAAATATGAGAGCAAGAAATTCATCTTTAGTGAGCAATTTAGAAATCGCAGATTATGTAAGTGACATAGTGAAGGCTTAACCATTCCTCAGACACCTCATGATGAGAGAATTACATTTTAATATATTTCAAAAGAGAGAAAAATCTTATCTTATATTTCAGCCACCTTGTACCCTCACCAAAGATGGAGGATGTGGGTACATCATGCTAGAAAAGATGCATAGTTCTTCATATGCACCGCATCCTGTATATAGTCTATGAATCCTAGCAGAAGACTGTTGGTAGGTTTGGAAAAGAAGAATGTTGTACTCTTGCTACTCAATGAGTTTCTGAGAGAAAAATGCTTTTAGAGACATTTAAAAAGAAAACTGCAATGGAAACACTTAAATATTCTCACAAAGGTGGCAAGATTTAAATACAGAGCTAAAAAGAACAGATATGTTCAGTGCATTCCCTTAAAATAGTTACTTTATTAAAAGTTAAAGAGGCTAGATAAAAGCTAATCTTTATGGCAAAGTTAACTCAAGCTGTAACTGAGAGTTGCATGTGACTTAAGTCCCATTTAAAACCAAAAGCCCTTAACTCAAAAGTTGTGGTCCTTTTGAGTTGGCTTGCTCATTAGGTAGTATAGTTTAAATACTATTCTGCATCAATTACATAGTTCGAAATCCTAAATAATTACTGAATTTAGTGGATTTATTGCAGTTTTACTTATTATTCATCCCAGCTCTGTTTATGGAATGTTAGAAACAAAAGGTAGCTGGGAAGCTCTGTCTCCATGCTTCAATGCCTCTATAGCCAAGAAAATAAATATGATTAAAGTTACAAGCAATATGTTGGATAAAATGTTCTTCACAACTGCATACATGTATATGAAACATACATTTTATTTATCTTTAAGGAAATACCTACACCCTTCATGATTTAATGAATTATCATGATTTTACACATGCATGTCTTATTTTACTTTATTCCAAAATAGAGACCTAACAGTTATATTTGTGACATCAAATTATATTAAAATCCCTATTCATTTGTAATTGGTCCCACTACTTTTAAGATTAAAGCAATTTAAGCATGGATAATGTACGTAGGGCCATAAATCCTTTTTTATTTTATTTTTTTTAATAATGGGAATATTTAGAAGCAGTGTGTGGAGGAAAATAATGGGTCCTTGTTTTAAAAAGGAAAAAGAAAGCAACCCACACCCCCAGCAAAAAAAACAACTAAACAAAAAACCCTGTAATACTATGATGCTTCAATTCTTTTTAACGTATGTATAAGAAATGTTTTTTCTAAGCTAAACTGACCTGAGTTGTAATAAACATTTTACAGGACCTTTTCTCGCTGACCAATTTAAATTCATGACTAAATCTAAGTGGCATGAAAAAATGCCACCTAAAATCTATTAAATAACGTTGAGAAAGGGGAAAACAGATGACTTGTTCTCTACAATAGGGAAGATGTAGAAGTAGAGGAGAACAGAGACTTGGGAAACTTTAAGAAAGGATAATTGCTAAGTTAAAATTATTGTATGTTTCCCTGTCCTCTCACATGAAAAATATATACACAAAAGTGCAAGCATACACACATCCAATTATTACAGGAGTACTAAAAAATGGAATCAGAACTCTTACCCTCCCTATGCAGTCAGACTATTCTCAGGGACTGTGAAAATAAAACACATTCTCTACCCCTCACCTTCATCCAAGAGAACCTCGCTTCTCAGATATACAGAAATGAGAGGGAGAAAAAAGAAAACAATCCCAGGACACCAAAGGATGTTACAAATATAAAAAAAATCAGATACTGGTGACAAGAAGAGAGGCAGAATTTATGTTTAAGGCAGTGGTCTCTAACCTTTTTAAGTAGGTGATCACCTTTGACATTTAAAAGGAACCCAAGATATACTGTGCGCCACTGCCACCTCCCCGCCCCCCCCAGCAGGTAAGTCTGTGGGGAGTGGGGGGTCGGGGGGACAGATTGAGGTAGAGGGAGAAAAAAAATATTTTTATTTGAGGGCATGCCTTCCCAGCAGGTAAGTCTCACCCAGCTGGGGCCCCACTTGACTTACCCATGCTCCTCCTTCTGCGGCACTGTCCCTCATAGTGGGGGCCTTGAACTAGCCCCCGCCCCTTTCCTCCCACATGGACTGACCTGCTGGGCTGAGGCATGTACGTGCATTCATGTGGGCAATCAGCCCTCCTCACCCCTGCCTCAGATCAACTCCAAGAGGCTCCCAGATCTACCAGTGGATCGAGATCGAGATCCACTGGTTGGTGACCACTGGTTTAACACATGGGGAGGTACATTTGGATTAGTAGTCCAGGGAATGAAACCATTAACTCTTTAATATTTTAGCTATATAGTTAATGCCCATACATTATTGGGGCCATTCTGTAAGATAGCATGTTAAGAGAAAAAAATCAACTTGGATATATTAGTGCACCCTCAAAACAGAAGAAAACTAAGGCAAAATGTACTGTCTGCATGAGAGAGAGCTCAGTAGGTATGTTACAGCTAAAGCTTTTTTTCCCCTCCATAACTAGATGAAAGCTAAACGAGGGAATAGTCATCTGATTTGAACTTCGGTGTGCTGTTCAGTCCTAAATATTTTAGACAATCACATCTGCTTCTGCCTGAATAGAAAATTGCCAGTTTTTCTCTTTCTGATATAACCTCTCTCTAGTTTGCATCTATTCTTGTAGAAGATTACAGACCTAGTCCTTCCCACCCCCTCCATTCCTTTTACTAGCCCTCATACCTAGCTAAACCACAAAATGGTTCTTGCCTCATACTTCAACCTCTTTGTATGAAAACTAAAAGAGAGTTTCAGTTTGAAAAGCTAGAGTTTCCTAACTGCCTGTCATTTACAAATCCTAACTTTGGAAGCTAAAGCATGTTAGGAGAACTGCCATTGCTTCACATGGTGCTAAATACTATGTAAGCAAGGTATTAATATTTCTGTCCCTAAACAAAGTAATCCAAGTTAAATTTTATAATGCAGTTCTGCGCTGAAAAATGGCTACATAAAAATAGCTACATCTTAGCTCTACTCCTTCTGTATATCACATCTTAGTCACTTTTGTGGTAAAATTGGATTTTATTGGTCTTTGTTCTTACTAGTCTTACACAGTCAATAGAGCCAAAAAGAAAAAAAAAAAAATGGATCCTGCTGACTTATTATTAAAAAGGGAAAAAAAAAATTACACTGCTCTCTTGGTTCCAATTGCTCACACCTGTACAAGTACACTGTTGACAGTAGGTTTGCCTAGCTGTCACCAAGGGCATAATTTGAATTGTGCACAGTTCTCTTGCAGAGATAACACTGAAGGCCTATTTTGATCTACAGAAGCTTTATTCCTAGGGACAATTCTTGAGGAGAGAAAGCCACTTGACTGTCAGATCCCAGGTTGAGCTTGACTGGTTGGTAGTTCAGTGGGGGAAAACAGGACTCAAATAAAGGAAAAAAAAATGTGGCAGTATTTGGGAGAGCACTGTCCATAAGCTAAGTTTTGCCCACTTCAGATGAAAAAAAACATATGATGGCACTTACAGCAAAGCCATGAAAGCATTTAAAATATACTAAAGGTGATTTTGGTGGGTTCCATATACTTGGCTCCCCCACACTAGGGTTTAGAAACACCAAGCTAAATTAAAACATGAGTATTTCAGTTCTCAGTGTCAAGTGTCTTTATTTTCTTTTAAAGGAAATCTGTTTTTTTTATCAAACTAACCTTTGCAAATGAAAGCTTGAAACGGTGACTTTAGTGTAACCAAGAAGAGCAGTAGGGTTTGTAGACAACTACTGGCCTGGGAAGAGTAGCAGTTGCCAGTGCCTGGGAGCTGGGGCTTATGGAAGAAGTTTGTGTGGGGAGAGGAGGCAAATATCCTGGTGGGGAGAGCTACTGTTTTGGAAACAGGAAATGGCTATCTGATTTTGGGACATTCAAGCTTAGAGGCTGCGTACAACTGGAGTCCCATTACCCCCACTTTCCCTAAGTCTTGAAGGGAAAACCCTTTCTAGCACTATATTTCAACTACTGAAATTATCTTGTTATTCCTACTAATTTGGGGGAGCTATTTGTGAGTTTGAGCTGTGTTGCTGGAATCTGTGAGATTGGCCTGCTTCTGGTGGACTGGATCAAGATGCAGCCACTTTTAAGGTTTTTTCCCCACAAATACTGGTAAAACTCACTTCTTTTAAGAAAGGAAAACATAAAAGGAGGGGTGGGAGATCTCATTCTGAGCTCTGGATAGATTAACAAAATAACAAAAGTTTATAAATCGAAACATGTACCTGAGGACAGGGCTTTCTTGTTCCACATTTTCCTCTACTTTCTATGCTCAAAATGACACTTTCTCATCTCTTCCCATGTTGTTAGAGGGCAGGTAGGCCTGTCTAAATCATGTATAGTGACCAGTATCTCATCATCTCCATCAGTAGACTCACACTAATTAGTGCTTTTTCTTAAGATCCATGTGATAATATGATTAAATTTCAGTTTCTTTTTATAAAGTTTCTCACTTACATGGATATGGAAAAAAATCTTGAAAACATGAACTACAAGTGATGGAAAAGGCAAATGAATCCACACAATTTTGTATTTATATTAACATGGTATATAACTGGGTATAATAGCATTATACCAAGAGTAACACATAATTAAATCATATATATATATATTTTTTAAATGTCATTATTTTAATCCAGTCTGGGTGGGGGTGTATGGGTTGAGTCACGATTTTGAATCTCTTGACAATAACAGACAACTAATCCAGTGTAGGACTGTTTCCAAGGGCTATTGAAGATAAATAATAATTATATCACCTTAAATTACTAGATTAATCAGGTTATTTATAGGATCCAAGGGAGATTTCATCAGCCAAATAATGGGCTGACTTTGTTCTTAGGTTCCATATATCATCCATTGCACTCATTTCAGTAGATTTCCCAAATACATATTGCGGAGATGCATAGAAGGGAATCTACTGAACTTGAAGCTCACTTTTCTTTGTCTTTCTTTAAGATGGTCCACTTAGGACACACATTTTAAGTTTTCTTTTATCTCCTATTCCTTTGTCATGTAGTAAAGCCTGTGTCAAAAATAAAGGTTTTGTGCAGAGTTGTAAACTATACCTACTTAATATCTTGTGGAAGTGTGTTGCTCATATGAATCCACCTTCAGTGAAAAAGTAGTATCGCTCCTTTGCAGACATTTTGGCCAGGCCTCATAAGCTACATTCACACACGTGAACTCATCTGTTTTTGCAGATGGCAAATACAAATATGTGACTGCACAGTTGTTAGCATATCTGCCATCAGGTTAACTGACTCGCCAGTTCCACCAAGGACTTCTGACAAAAGAATTTCTAGGACACGTATAGTATTAAAGTTGAGTTTTACAAAGGGAAGATAGATAGAAATAACTTCAGATACTTCAGCAGTACTTTAAAAGAACAAGAAACTCAAGGAGACCTGGAATGTGTATACAGTTATTTGGCTAGATAAGTTTTGAATGAGTGAAATTCATTGACCCTCCTCACACATAATGACAGCAATGTTGAAGAAGTTCTAAGAAAGGAAGGATTTTATTCTATAGCACTGCATAATACCTAATGAAGAAGAAGTAATTATCTAATGTTTCCAAAAGTGGTACTGTGCTTGAGTGTAATAAGCCCATTTAGTCATGTACATACATTTCCCCAGGTAATTGCATTTCTAAGCAATAAAACTTTACTTCTAATGAAACACAAATATTACACTGTATGTATTTTAACTTCTTTGTTAAAACAGACCTTGTGATTGCTGAAAGAAAAAAGGAAATAACATTCCATTCTCAAACTAAGATGAAAGAATGTAAAAAAGGCAAATCCTTTTTAGTAAAAACAAAACAAAACAAAACAAAGAAAAGCTATTAGCAACCATTCCTGTCATTCAGTTTGTCCCAGAGTCTATGCACAAGAAGTGGCACAGAAATGCAGTTAACTGAAAGCACAGTGATTATGGAATGTATGAATTTAATATATCCTCAGAAGACATCCAACTCTTATGCAGAAAAATAAGTTTCACTCAAGTTTTATACTAGCCTGTTTAATGTTGATAAATGTGAAACTTAAACAGTTGTATCAACTACATGAAGTTGCCATTTAGGATCTTTGGACTGAGTATACAGTTTTTAATCCTGTACTTTTATGAGATTTAATATTCAGCATATTAGGTATTATTTTTCTTCTTAATCTACATGAGATACTTTACTGTGGAGCTGACTAATTAGCTACCCAGTAAAGCATCACCATCTACACATACAGCACTATTAGGCCACAGTTAACTAATTAACTGCATTGCAGGATAGTACTGCCCAACACAGACAGTATCCTACAGCAGAGTAGTTACATGTGGTGAAATGCATATGTAGATGGTGATGTGGGAGGCCAGGGTGCAAGGATAGCACTGCACCTAGACTCCCAGTGGCCCCAGGTGAACTTTTAGTATTGGGCCTCAATTTTGCCAGAGATAATGATAATAATAATCACTATTTTCACTATTTTCAGGACCCCTTTCTGTCTGCGCCCCAGGCAGCCACCCAGTCCACCCATGTCTGTGTTGAACCCTGCAGAAGGGTGCAACACTGCTGGGGCTGCCTGCCAGCTAGCACCACACTATAGAACCCTCATGCCCCAGCCAGTCTCTCCACAGCACAATGAGCTGGAAGGGGGGGAAGCAGCTCCTGGATGGCAGACTGACCACCTCAACGGGCTGCACCACCCTGGCTCCATGTGCTGCAGTCCTAGGTGCTCATGTAAATCCTGAGACTGGGAGCAATGAACTCTGGCATGAACTGCACCAGAGTTTATTGTGTCACATTAATATTGCATGTAGACATGCCCATTGAAGAACTAGATTTAATGTAATTGATTCAAGAGATGATAAGTTATCAACTCCCCCTCAGTCTTCTCTTCTCCGGAGTAAATAACCCTAGTTCTTTCAGCCTTTCCTCCTAAGTCATGTGTCCCAAACCTATTCATACTCTTTCACTTGTATTTATGTATGTATGTATACTTATATTATATACCCAATAAGACAGAATTATTGTTATTCCTGAAAAAAATATTTTAATACAAGTGCAGTTATTAATCGTACATTGACATATGTTGAGGAGGCAAAAATCTGACTTTCCATTTGGGCTTAAATGGAAATGAGTCTAGAAATATATCATAAATAAGGGGAAGCTGGAAAATATATTTGAGATACCCAATAATATTGCCAGGTTTGAAATGTTAATTAGGAATGAAGAAAAAAGAACATCAGCAATATCACTGTGCAAGAGATCTGCTTTCTATTCCCAATTATGCTTTATTGCCTCCTAATGACAAGAACAGGGAGGACTACAAACATGTGCTCTATGTAAATGCACCTTATTTTATACATAATTTATCACATCAAAGAGTTAACTTTGTACTCTTGGTGAACCAAGCACTTATCATTTGAAATTCAATTTAGACTACGTACAAATATTTGGCTACAGGAGAGACCATTCGCATGTATGACACTCATTTGCAAATGATTTCGAAGATGAAAGAGGTTTGTTTTAAATAACTCTTTTGCAGAAAACCATATCTAAGCTATTAGTGGATTGCTTTCTTTCATGCAGCTTTAAATATTGTAGTGTACAGTGTATGCACAACAGTGATTGTTCTGCTAGAATACAGTGTCATTTTGTGTAATTGTGATCTCTTGTCATTCTGCTGGATCTAAAACATGAAAGTTGCATTTAGAAAGACTGTTGCCAAATTTCTAAAGAAAACAACATACCAACTGTTAAGCACCCTTCTTCCCCCCCCCCCCCCCAAATAATTCAAAGGGTTTGTGGGAAGTCCTGCAGATTTTCTTGTGTTTGTTTTAGTGCTCTGGCATGTGTGGTCTTGTTGAAAAGCCAGTGTTATGCTGTGCTCATTTATGTCATTTTTATCTCTATGGATTGTATTACACTATCTGCATATATATGTATGGATTTTGGTCATGGTTTAGCCAAATGAAATGTGGCATGCAAACTTAAGGAAAAGGGAATAGGAGAAACTGCTGAGGATCTCTTGCCATTGTACTACTAGGGCAAGGATAGTTGCCATTTCCAACACAGGCCGAAGGGGCTACTGCTGACATGGGTACCTGCAGTATTACCTGCCTGTAATGGGAAAGAGCCTTACAATAGCTAAGGCATCTTAAAGTAATGAAACATCAGCTGGAAGTCCAGCTGCCCATGGCAGGAACAATATTTATAGAGGAGACTCATGAGGAATACAACAATTATGGGATTGGGGGGGGGGGGGGGGCTGACTTAGAGGTATTTAGGGAGCTATCTTGAAGATACATATGATCTTTAGATTCTTCCAGGCTTTAGAGGGGTCTGGGTCCACCATGGTCAGGACTGCCAAGAACTGCAATAAGATGGATCTCTGAAAATAATGGGAAGACTTTTGGAAGGACTAGGTCATAGTCAGACAAAAAGGTAAGAAACCTTAAGTGGTCCTTTTGTTCTGCATCCAAGTTAATGGTCATTTTTTCTCATATCATTCTTTCCTCTTATATAATAATTCCTTATTTTGTCTCCTTACTGTGGTAAAGAGTGATCTCATGGCAAGTGATATTCCAGGCTAACCCATCCTATGGAAAGGAGGACCTATTATTCTTTCAGAACCCAAAAAAGAAGTCACTCCGAGATGTGTAGTAGTTGTGAAGTCTGGTATCAGGTGATGGACCAAGACTTGCAGGGATAAGAAGTAATCCCAGCGCAAACTTTGGTCTGTTTCTTTGAGCAAGCAGTGCACTAGCAGGAAGAAACTTGGGATTCCAGTAGAGGCATTTTATACTGTACAGAAAACAAGTTTTCAAGGGTCTGTAATTACAAAATGCTCACTGAACACTGATTTCATGACATTATCACATATAGCCAGCAGTATGATAAAATAGAAAGAACAAAAAAGAGTGAGACTTTGAGGCTCCTACATTGAATTACATTCAATTCACTCCATTTTCTCAGCCTTTAAAATTAAGAGTATTAGTAGCAGTGGCAAAAGAACAAATCTGCATGATTGTATGAGAAGGCTTCAATGAGATTTCAAGGTGCTTAGGAGCATACAGGATTTGACTCTTATAGGAAATTGTGCAACTATAAAGTTATTGCTCTCTTTTCCCTGTTAAAAAACAAAAAAGGATTTGAGTGTATAGATCTGCTGACAATTGAAAATTTGCAAGTAAAGAACCAACACAAGATTGCAGAATACCGAGTCTGCAGATCTGGGAATCGGCACCTCTGCCCTCAGATGGTATCATAATAGTCACCTGTAATATTTAGAACCAAGTGCTGCACATCTAAGAGTACTTCAGAGGATTAAGGAGTCCAATATGAAACAACTTTATTTGCATGCATGTTCATTGTAAAGTGGGGGGTGAGGGAGGGCAGAGGGAAAGGGACAGGGAGAGACAGCTTGTAAGTAGAGCTAGCCATGACATTTTCATGAGGCATTTTCTTTTCAGTGAAAGGATCCTGCTAATAAAAATGCTTCTGACAGATGCATGTCATTTTAGAAAAAAAATGCTGGAAGTATTTGCATCTATAGGATAGAATTTCTGGTTAAAATCAGAGAGGTCCATCTACAGATGGCTTAATAAGGTTTTTTATTATTATTATTTTCTACAAATGAGAACAGTTCAAGCTACGGAGATTGACTTTGTATCACTGTGGTTAGGGAAAGTCCCTGGGATAGGAGAGATTCCAGCAGAGCAGGTTTTTTGAACCTAGGGCTTCTACAGTCCAAGTGAATATCCTAATCACTGGGCTATTGGCTAGCCTGGGGTAATTTGGTCATCATTTTTCATAATTGATTTAAAAGGGTTTCATTTTTGTTCCAATACTGTCTAAAACAAATGTTAAAACCTAGGAGCTTTTTACATAACATAATTCTTGTCTGGAAAAACCTTTCTAAGAGTTCAGTTTGGAACCAGTCAGTAAACACACATTGATTACTTCATCAGTGGAATTTGTGACTTATAAAATACTGTAAACAAAGTATTACAAGACGCTGGCTATGGTTAGATAATATTAGAGAATTCCCCATAATGTATCCTGAGACATAATATACAGAAATCTTACTAAAAGCCCTACATCGGTGTAAAACTGCAAAGGGATAAAAAATAAAGTTGTTAGTGTAGCATTGGCTTTTCCTGATTTCTGAGAACCTGAGCAACCTTAATAGTAATTGTTGTATATAGAATATGTTTACCGACAAAATCTAACTGAGCAATGCTGTTCTAAGCTCACTTGTGTGTTGTGTGAATGTTCTGTATTTTCAGTGAATTCTCATCTCCCCAGCCCATTGCCACAGGCTACTAATCTGGAACAAAGCTCAGTCTCAGAAATGTCAAAGATAATGAAAAAGGTAAAAATCACAGAAGAGAAAGCTGGCCAGAGCCATTCCTATGAGTTGCACTCTCACAGGCTCTTCTGCTTCATTAATCAACTACTCCAACAGCCAGAGGGAAATACTATTAAAATTTATATATTTTTCTCCTGCTTCTCCATCCCCTCTCAAAGGAAACTGTCCATTCAAAAGCAACTCCTGTCAGGACTGTCAATTTTGAGAAAAATCACCCATAAACTTGTACAAATAGCTCTTGATGGTCCTTCCTCCACACAACATATATTCTAAAGAGTAGCCCAAATACTGTTGTAGACATAACAATTGCTTTCAAATACAAAGATTTTTTTTTAATAGTAATTTATGAGCAGGCTGATGGCAGAAGCCACTGAGAACAGGGCTGCTGACTGAAGTACTCTCAGTGAATGCATAAAGATCTGAAGTGTTGGTAGTCAAAGTCATACTAGATTTCTCATTCTAAATTCATACCACAGAAGACATATGATGTTACAGTGGTAATTCGGTTTTATGTGGTTCTTTCTGTGTTACACTGGTCTAAAAATTAAAGCTTTTCTGTAGCTTTTATCCAGGATCACCTTCTCACCATAAAAATAAGAAAATATTAATGAATTCTGTCTTTCATTCACTAACCCTGTTTCTGGTTACAAGAGGTTTAGGAATAGAGTTGATTAACAAAAAGAAAAAAAAAGACTAAGAAAAAACAACCCTGCCAGGAAAACATTAATTTGAACAAGCATGCGTAGGCAAAACAAGGGGCATGTGTGCATGACACTTCAAAGCGGGCTTAATGCTTTTGCACCACTTTAATGGTGTTGGCATTTGCATGCCTCTGTCAACAGGGTGTGTGCAGGACATGGGGGTTTAATCGGCCCTAAATTGAAGCAGTGTTTTTTAAAACACGATGCTTCAATTTAGGGCCCCCATTTTGTCTACACATTCCCTTTTTTATTGTTATTTGAAATATGTTGGGCTCAATAAGCTTCTACCAAATCAAAGGCAGGGTTCCAAGTAAACCTTCCAGGTACATACAAACATTAAAAATCTAAGGTAAGTTGGAATGGGGGGACTGACAAAAGGGGCTTGAGGGGGGTGGAAATTAGGGGATAAGCAGGTTCTGGGGGAGGAGAATTGGGGAACCTAGTGGGATCCACAGGTGGGACTGGGGAGGATTAGGGTGGGCAGATGGGGTCTGCAGATGGGACTGGGGAGGATTGTAGGGGCAAGATGAATCCATGGGAGGGATTGGGGGTTCCAGGAAAATTTGGCAGGATCAGGGGGCTACCAGGGGCTACGGGGGGGAGCCTGGGGGAGTCTGGGGAGTCTCCTCCATGGGGCCAGGGGCTATTAGTATCCCCCCTGAACTTCCAATTCCAAATTCCAGACAAACAACCCCCACCAGTGAACCAACTCCCCCATCCCACTCGCCCACCCCTCCCCCCACTTCAATTTACTTCCTTGGTTTGCAGCATCAGTGAAAAACTGGCAATAGGAATAGTTTGTGGGATGGTGGGGGGGGTGTCTAGAAGCATCTGGGGGAACAGTTGTTCATCTGGGGGTGAGGGGAGGGACCAGGGGGCTAAAAATTAGGACTATGCAAAGCTTCAGTCCCTGATTTGATTCGGCCGGATTCAGTGGCCAAATCTCTGAATCTGAATTGAACCAGGAGACCCTTTAATCTCTCCAAATCAAATCCGAACCCTCCAAATCGATTTGGAGAGATTTGACGATTCAGATAAAGACACAGCTTTAAAAGTTTTTTCTACATACCTCAAGGTACCAGTGAATTCTCATGAATGCTGAGATGCTGGTGCAGATGGAGCATCCCATGGAAGAACAGAGCAGTCCCCAGTGTGCTCAGTGGCAGACCCAGAAGTGGATCAGAAGCACTTCCCAACCACTTCCAGGTCTGCCATGGAGCACATGGGGCCCCCCCCCCCACCCCCCGGCTTGGTGAATAGTGTCTCCTGGGTCTGTGGGGGCACCCGGGGTCCCCCCTCAGCCAATCACATAGGGGGATACGGGGGGGGGGTCCACTGCCGAGCACGTGAGGGGGGCACACTCCTGTGGGATGCTCCATCCGCCCCACCTTGTCAGCATGCACAGACCATGGTACCTTGAGGTATATAGAAAAAAAAACATTTAAAGCTGTGTCTTCACATTTGGATTCAGTAGAATTGAATTGGGACAGTGATCCAAATCAACAAATTGAATCACTGTCTCCCAAATTGGGCCTAACTGAAACCAAATACAACCCACTTGGCATACCACTGCTAAAAATAGTCCGGTGCCAGAGTGGGAATAGGAATCCCCAGGGCTTGGGCCAGCAGCTGGGCTCTCTTAGTCCCAGCACTGCACTGGAACTGTACAGAAGTTCAATTAGAGCAGCCTTGCTAGACCTGACCTAATTTAGGTACCTTGGAGGTACACTTAATTTAAATCAGGTTATCCATTTTTAGACCAATCTAATGGTCCTAAACTTCTGTACAGTTAGCACTTAGATCCACCTAACTGGAGATCTAAATATAAGGTCTGCACCTGGACAAACTTAGATCTGGTGGCCATTTTAAAACATGATCTAACCTCCCCTTAAACTCCCCAAACAATTGTATGCACCCTTCAGATCCTAGCATTTACCTTGATCTTCTCATTCACTGGCCTTAGATCTTTAGCATGAATAAAGCAGTAAGCCTCTCTGCCACTCACTGGGAAGCTCCTATAGCTATGCCAAACACCTCTCACCATAACCCAGTTGACTGCCTCTTCCAGGGAACTCCTATGGAAAGCTTATTCCTTTTTCCCTTCACTATTTATTAGCCACATCACCCTCCTAATCAGGTCTAGTCAGAGTGCACCTGCTCCATCACAGGGGAGCTGGAGCTAATTTACTTAAAGGAGACAACCAACCAGTCACAGTATTTAATCCACACAGGTAGAGTCTCTTATCCACCTATGTTTCTGTCTAACACTGTATTTTTATATCAGTTATGAATAGAACATGCTTAATGAACCTTTAAAATTAAATTTCACATAGTTAACTGTATGATTTCCAGGAGAAACCATGAAGATATCCTCAGTTTTCATTTTGATGCTGATTCAACCATGTGTTAGTTGAGAGAACAATTAGCAAATAAGTAAATCTTGTAATCAAGGTAAAACAGCCATAACAAAAATGCTCTCAATAGGGAACTACTCATAGAAGTTACATATTCAAAACATAAATCAAAACTTTCAATCTCAAAGCTAAAGGACATTGTAGTTGTAATGGATTTGACACATTTAGTCTTCAGAAAAGGAAGCTATTTTTTCTAGGTGCTACCAAGCAGCCAAATGAGCAATTGTTGCATGCATTGCAAGCCCCCCTGAAATTGCCTGTGGCAACAGTTATCAGACATAAATAGGCATTCCAAAAATATGCCAAGAGTTGGTTAGAGCCCTACCAGAATGCAGCTGTGAAGGGACCTGAGAAAGAGACAGAAACTCAGACCTAGTGTTCAGACCCAGGGTTTTAGAGACAGGATTTCAGTTGTTTGTGGGGGAGAAAAAACAACAAAACAAAACAGAGCATCACACCAGCCAAGCAAGCTCTGGTGGTACATCAGAATGGTGGGAGATCAGTTCAGAAGGAAGATCAGAAGGATCACAACAAGCAGAACAGTGATTGCCAACTGATGAACCAGCTTTGTTCACATTGAGGAAAAATGTGTTTGGATAGCAAGAAATCACATTACTTCCCCATGGCTTCAGGTCTCCTGCAGTGTTACTGTAGGAGAATACCTTTTGGAACAGTTTCCTTCTACAATAACTACCACAGAAATCAAGTGCCAAGCCAGAGCACCATACCATGAATAACCGAAAGCTTGTTCTTTTGCAAGCAAAACATATCACTACACCAAAGATGCTGCCAGCTGAAAAATATACATTATGTATTTTGGCAGGATTACTGCATAATGCATATAGTTCAAAAAATAGCAACATGAATGGCTTTGCAAGCTTCTGGAGTAAGTGGATTTAAAATAAAACAGCATCATACAATACTTAATAAAACTAGACAAATATGCACTACTTGAATAAAATGTTATCAGAGAAACAGAACTAGTGTTGTTCCATAAGAATAGGTATTTGTTACATGCACTGTGAAGTTAATAACCCTTTATACCTGACCCCCGCCCCCCCCCCCGACATTTTAAGCCTTATCAGACATTCCAGGTCACATTAATATGTTTCTTTTGGAATTCCTAAATGCCAACAATAAAAGCACTTTCATCTCATTAGAAAATTAGATACAGAAAATGTTCAGCATCTGTATCCCATTCTATGTTTTATATTTGATGGCACCCTATAAATAGAAGCCTGGTACACAAAGAGTTCTGTACCCAGTTCTGCACTCCATTATGTTGGTGTAAGTCCAAACTGGATCTACCAAAGCCAATTATACTGATGTAAATGAGAGCACAATTTGGTTCACTGACTCACCACTCATGCTCATACATTTTGACAAGATATTAACATTGTTAAAATCAGATGGCCAGGTTTCACTGTTATAGCTAAAAGGTGCCTCTGCTGTTTAAAAAAACTAATGCTAGCAATTTAGTTAGCCAAACTGGCCGCATCCAGATGAGCATGCACATGTGTTTCCTTGGGGATAAATAGCAGTGGCACACAGTTGTGCTGCTGCTACTTGTTCCTGGTGAATGCACCTGCACATGTGCTCTAGCATGCAGCAAATTGTGCATGGTGGGATAGGGAAGGCTGGGGCCAGCACCTGGGTTGGCCCCAGCAGCCTTACCTGGACCTTGGGGAACCCCCAGGATTAAAACACTCGCAATCCAGGTGTGCAAAACCTGGTAGGCAGCCAGAGCATAACTCTGGCTGGCCAGGACCCAGTTTCAGGTGGCACACACTACAGCCATGTGTGCCACTCCACTTTGTCACTTTTTTTTTTAGATACCAGGATTTCAAGTAATTTTGCAAAAGTGCAGTGAGTAGAACCTTTTCATGTGTGGGGTATGCATTCTGTGGTACTTCAAAAGTATCAGAGGTGCTGCAAAGTGCACATTTGCAGTTGTCTGGGTGTGCCCACTCAGATTATACAGAGATTTTTTTCTGTTCTTTTCTACCAATAGAATTTCATGTGGGATATGGTAAATCTAGTCAAATTAATCTAGATGACTAAAGGATTATTTTCCCCCAAAATAAATTAAATATATATGAATGATGAGCTAAAATGGATGTTTTTATGCATAAAATTACTAGAAGAAGAAGAGCTAGAACAGGTTAGGGGCAGAAACCTATGGATACCATAGATCCAATATGTGGTCCATGTCAAATCTTTCATGGGTAAAATAAGTAATTATAAAAGAAAATTAATATTTTGGTAAGTAATCTTCTTAGTCTTAGTAGTAGCACATGTAGAGACTAAAATAATACCTAAGAAAGCATTACAATATTTTCAAACTTCCTGAAGCTAGTGACATTTTGAATTAGCAGGAAGCTATTGATATTATTCAGTTGACATCTTCACACCATTCTTAATAAAAGAACAAATGAAAGAGCGACCTAGAAAGATGTCTCTTTCTGTTTGATGTCAGCTTATTCCTTTAAACAGATCTTCAATTTCTTCATTCACTTCTAGGTAAGTATAGTGAAGAGGAATCTACTAGGCCTGTGCAAATAGGGAAGTATTCAATTCAGATTTAGATTTGGCCAATTCAGAGGACAGTGATTTGATTGGGAGATTCAGATCACTATCCTGAATCGATTTGGCCAGATCAGCTTTGGACAATTCGGCGCTGATTCAGAGAGATTTGGTGATTTGCATTGGCTAGGGAGAGGCAGGCACAACTGGCCAGCTGCAGGTTCTCCTGTGGGGTCCACAGGAGGGATTGGGGAGGATCAGGGTGGGCAGGTGGGGTCTGCAGATGGGGTTGGGGAGGACTGTGGGGGCAAAATGGATCCATGGGAGGGATTGGTGGTTCCAGGAAAATTTGGAACCATGCCTGCCTCTCCCAGGGTGGGGGGAGCCATGGGAGAAGCCCCCATGACTGCTCTGCCTGACCCCATCTCCTGCCTGGTCCCAACCTAGTCCTGGTACTTAAAAAAAAAAAAGCCCTGTACTCACCAGCTGCAGGAGCAGTGATTGGGGCCTCTGGGCACTCACAGCAGAACCCGCCTGCGCAGTGCAGGTCAATGGGAGGCAGCAGGGATCGCCCCCCTGGCTTGGCGCCCATGAGGCAGCTGCCCCATGGCTGTGCCTGCCTCTCCCTGGTCAATACTAATCACTCAATCTCTCTGGATCAGTGCTGAATCTTCCGAAGCTGATTCAGCCAAATTAATTCAGGACAATGATCCAAATCTCCAAAACAAATCACTGTCCTCTGAATTGGCCAAATTCAAATCTGAATCGAATACTTCCCTATTCTCAGAGGCCTAGTTGATGGCCCAAGTAGAATTTAACTTTCATCTCTTGTGTCTATTATCTCATTGATCATTTCTCCATTCTTTTCATTTCCATGACAGTATATGGTGTCCTTTTGCTTTATATCCCATAATTGAAAGGAGTTTACATTTATTATGGCATAGACTCATTTATACTGAGACAGAAGCAAAATGATGATCCTGTTTGACCATGAAAACATTCAATTTCTCAAGAATAAATGAGTATGGAATTTTATATTGGATTATTTGTATTATGGATAGTTTCATTATCAATCATCCACAAAAAATGTATACACATTCATAAATTCCAATATAAAGTGCACTTCTCATAGATGAACTTAAATGCAAATCTTCATTAGCATGAGCATGATGTCTCTACAGACCAACCACTAATAGATTACAAAGAAAATCATCATATATGTTTCCACCCATCTGGGTTTTTACAAGGTCAGTAAATGAACAGTTTTGTTTTGGGGGGGTGGGAGGTACAGTGAAAAAAAAATCTAGTGAAGATGGGGATTGAAAAAGTGAGGAAAAAGTAGCTGGAAGTAGAAAATAAAATCAAACCCTAAAGTTTGGGGTTTTTTTAAACTTAATTACAAAATTGGACTACTATGGTATTGACTAATAATATCAACTTGAGCACCAGCTTTGATTCAAAAGTAAGAAACATCTAATTATATCATTCCATTTTAGCAGAAACTGCTTGGTTGTCTTTACTCTATTTATCATGCCCTTTGTACAATATAACAATACTTGTCCAGAGTATTTAACAATTAAAGAGCTGTATAGATATATACATCACTCCCATCAAAGATACAATGAGAAAAGAACCATCCTTAAAACTTCCTGCCAGAAATTTATGAAAATTCAAGTGTAGTCTAGGCAACTGTATAGAAATAAAGCTTAGCAAGGCCAAGTAGATGGATTTTACCATTCCCTTCACCTCTGCTATGGTTGCAAGATAAACTATCTTACTTTGTTTTTAATACCTATTCAAAACATATAATAATAGACAGATAGAAGGGTTATACACACAGCCAGAAATTGGTCTAGCCCAGGTCCTAGGAGGAGTGGTGGGAAGAATGTGTTATGAAAAAGTTTTCTTTCACTGGGAAAACCCTTTTCAGATTCATCAAAACAACTCTGAAAATTGTGTTGTATTTGCAAAATTATTTTAACTAATAATACTGAAAAAAGTAGTTTTTAAGGCTCCACTGTGAAATTTTCTGAGAAAACTTCTTCAAAATTTTATTTTGTATTTCAATTTAGAAAGTCTCCCTCAAAACTGTTTTGTACTGGGTGTGGCCAAAACTGGGGGTTTTAACTAGAGTGTGCTGGGACTTAAATCAGGAGGTTCCTGGCCAAAAGGTCTTGCCCCTCTGCTCAGGGTCAGACTGATCACCACATCTGAGGTCAGGAAGAAAATTTACCCCATGATCAGACTGGTATGGACTGTGGGAGTTTTTGCCTTCCTCTGTAGTGGGAGACGTGACCCTCTTCCTTGGATCTCTCAAGTGTTTAAAAACCTTGCTGCAGCAGGATGTTGGCTGCCATGGTCCCCCTACTTTAGCTGTATCAGGTCCAGGTGTTATATCATAGAATCATAGAAAATTAAGGTTGGAAGGGACCTTAGGAGGTCATCTAGTCCAACCCCCTGCTCAAAGCAGGCCCAACCAAATCATCCCCGTCAAAGCTTTGCTTAGTGTGGTATTAAAAACCGTCAAGCATAGAAAGTCCACAAGCTCTTGGGTAATCTGTTCCAGTGTTTTACTACCCTCCTGGTGATAAACTGAGAATGTTCTGTGGTTTTACCAGGGTTGACCATGTAGTTTTGCTACTAAATTAAACAATGGATTTGCATAGGATTGTTTAGATAGGGATGATCCTGTCTCTGCCAAGATGTTGCACTGGATGACCTCTGGAAATCTCTTCCAACCTTACTTCTCTACTATCTTATGATTTCTCTACTCTGAGAGACATCCTAAATGACCCTGGGCATGCCATTTAACTCCCAGTCCTTATTGGGAGTTAAGGACTAAGTATTTTTATGCCTGTTTCCCATTTATAAAGTAGTCATAAAGTTATCAACTCTTAGGGTGCTTTAAAGTTAAATGTATTACTGAAACAATGGAATTCAAGTACTAAAGTAATTGTACCATGTGAGTACCTAAGCTGGAAAGACAGAAAATCAGATTAATTGGTTTCACCCAATTTAGACTAAAGCAATTCACTCTGGAACATGAGATCTTAAAGATCTCCAGTGGCATGGATTTGGATAGAATCATCTGACAAAGCACAGAAGACAAAATGCCAGGTTGAAAAACAACCACCAATGAAATATTGTGCAATACAAGGAGTTTGGGAGCAATCTAACAAGACCTCTTCTTTTTTTTTTTTTTTTTACCTTATCACTACTTATGTTTTCAGCTAACATTCTGTTACTGTGGAGCTACATATGTCAAAATACAAAGACTCTCCCAACTTGATAATTTAATGCATCCTGTTTCCAGAACTGAGGAACAAAGTTTCTTTCAATGTCACTGAATTATGACTTTCAATTTTCTCCCTTCAGTTAATTGCCCTGACAACTATATTTTGGGGGACTCATATTTTGACAGCTTTAGACTAGCAGCAAAGCTCACAGTATTAACCATCTGCTTACACAAGTGCTTCATTCCCAAGAGCTCTGACATTTTCTTCTCTATGCAAACTTTTGAAGTCCCTCTATTATTCCTACTCATCATATTGACGCTTTATTATAGTTCACAGTACTTAATATTTGAATAACTTCAGTCAAAAATGCTGACTTGCAACTCTGTCTTCAATCAGGAAGTGTAATGGGTATTTCAGGGGGTCACAGAGCCTATTATATTTTAATAACCTTTAACATGTTCTCCAAGATGACTATCTTCAAATGACAAGAGCAGGAAACGAACACTATTGCTAGTACATGCTATGGACCAATCCTGCAAGTGCATTGAGATTATTAGAGTGTTTTCAGGATCAACCTACATTATATTATTCCTTCAGTCAGTATTTTTCCCACTTTTTACTTTGTATACATGAGGATGAGTATCATTCAAAACTTCCTGGAGGAGAGGTTATTGTTTGAATATTTCAGTGCTTTTAACCTAGCTATGCTATAAGCATCCATAATGTCTACACACATTAAAACGGAGATTTGATTGTAGCATGTATTAGCATAACTAGCAAGAGTAACAACAACATGGCCTGTACTTCACAGATATCAACCAGAATACATGCACATGGTCCATGGTCCCTTGAGACTTGCTAGTCTGCTTGCAAGCACAGGCTAAAACCCATACTGCTGAGTTTTCACTACTACTATAACTCATTCTAGAATTAGATAGCAAAAATGTGCTTGCACATGATACAAACACTTTATTGTGCAGACTTATTCTTGACAAGTTTCCATCTTACTATACTGGTTCAGTTCTAGATGTAAAAAATAACCTCAAAGTAGATCTACTTTGTTGTAAGTTTTCTGAGGAGGAGAAAGTGTTTCAGGTATCAGCAGGAAACTGCAACCAACCTTTATTTTCACAGAAAATGATTGTTTTTATTCCATTCTTTCTTTTTCACATATGCTGTTGTTTAGTACAGTGTTTTATTACTCTTATCCACCACAAATTGTGCTTGGGTATCAGATGTGCAATTTGATGTTTGTGTCCATATACGTTTTTAAAAAAATCCTATTTTATTAGACATATGCTCTCTGATCAGTACATCTTCAGACTATACAGAAACAATGAATCAGAATATCTTGATAATTTAATTTTGAACAATTTTTGGTAACTTCAAACAACATGAAACTTCAAATAACTCTATTAAAAGAGTAGATTTTTAAAAGTAGGTCTTTCTGAGTGCTCTTTCATCTCATTCTTCTGGAGCAATTTCTATGTTCATATTTTAAATCACCTCACTAGAGGCTTGCTGTAAGATACATAATTTGATGATTGAGCTTCTCCTATCATAAAGCTCTGCCTTGATCTCCTGGCCTCTAATCCTCACATGTGAAATATAGTATTTCAGGTTTATGATCATTGAGAATATCTATAGTATTATCACTGTTAGTTAGAACAAATTGTTTCTTATGATGACTTGCCCTGACTGCTATGTTTAGGTGATGATTTAAGTTTGATAGTTCGATGCCTCAAGATTCCCTGTAAAATGCAATTTCCATTAAAAGAGCATACACAGGATACCTACATATTTACCCTATTTGATGTATGGATCCTTTTTTCTTTGGGACTAGTTTACAATGTTTATGACCCAGCCTTGAGCAGGAAGTACTGCAGAGCTACATTGAACCAGATGAATATTGTCTATAAGGATTTCTTCATCTAAAAAGCATGCTATTAAACGGTGTGACTTACTCCCGACTTTCCACATGGGTAAACAAGACCAAGCAATCTTCTTAAAGTCAAGAATACCTGCGACTGTTATTATAAGATAACCTAGCATGGTTACATATGATGTGCTCATGTGCCATTTGCAGTCTGTTCCTCTTTTTCAAGAACCCGTACTAATCTGATAGGAATTTTGAGTGAAGATTAAAAGTCTGAATTAGCATTTGTCTGTATTTGCATTTCTTTCCACTGTTATTGGCACATGCCTATGTAGTGCCAGTCAAAACTGTCAATTTTTTTTTTATTTTTTTTTTTTTGTCAAAAACACCTGTGTGTTGAAATTATACTTTTTGTGAAATGCATTGTTTTCAGTTGAATGGCTCCTCAGGGCTAAAATGGCATTAGACTTACAGTCAAAATTTAAATCTGGGTCTCACATCTCCGAAGGTGAGAGTCCTAACAGTCAAGCTATAAAGGAAGGCTTGTATTTGCAGTCACTCCTGTTGCACCTGTTCTAAATTGTGCAAATAATAAAAAAAAAATTACTGATCTATACTGCAAAATCTTAACTCTATAGTCCAACAGTTATCAAATCATCTGCCAGAGATCCAGAGGTAAATTCCTATTCTGTTTTAATCAGAACAGGAACTTAAACCCAGCTCTTTCTTCTCTGATGAATGCCCTACTCATTGCACTATGGCTTACCTTGGCAGAAACAGAAAGAAATTCTCCCCTGTCCACTCCCTCTCCCATTGTCTGCTCCCCTCCCCCCACCTTTAATAATTTGATATTTATAATTTTTATTTTTATGCAGAAAGCAAAATTCAAAATCTCAAACTATTTTAGAAAGAGTATTTTTTCTAGCTAGCCCTATGCATATGTTTGCCTAATATTTTTTATATATTAAATATTTAAATAGTTTCATGCTGTAAAGCCTTTCTATTTCCCTTCTGTCTTGGTTCCTTAATAAGATCTTTTATGTCCTCAGTTTCATATTATGATGCTGAAATGTGATTACCTTGGGTCAAATCTTTGTTCATATTCTGTATTTTTAGTTAGATGCAATTTTTTTTAGTTATATATATTTTTTTCCATTGGTGCACCAACACAGGCACACACAGAGCATCAAGCCTGGAGATAATCTGCCTGGCAACTGACTCCCCAGCCCAGCCCAGCCCAGCCCAGCCCCTGGCTTGTTTACTTTTCATTCCATCCAGGAAGAGCACACACCAACTGCTGCAGCTTCCTTAGCCTGACGAAGGGTTTTTGAACTCAAAAGCTTGCTTAATAACTATTCTCCAACCATTTGGGTTGGTCTAATAAAAGATATCAAATTCACCCAAGGAACCTTGTCTTTCTTTGCATCCAGCACTCATAACCTATGGCTGCTAGCTAAGCACAAAGCCAATCTTTTTGCCGATTTGCTCATAAACCTGTGTTATTCAGCATCTCATGTTAAGAGTTCTTTCAACGATTCATTTCCATATGTTATGTAATTTAACACACTTTTGTGTTATCATCCCCTTCTCTACAACAATAATTTAATCTAGGCTACACAATTTGATGTTGGAACTCTACCTATTAAAGGGTGCATCTACATATGCCATTAGTGTGTAGCAATAAATTGCAGTGCTCCCAGACACGTATACCTGGACTGCAGCACACATTGATCCCAAGCTGCAAATATGATTAAAATATGAATTATATTAAAATAAGTAGTACTAGATATATTAAGTAAAAATGTTTTAGATATCAGATCTGCCTAACAGATGGAAGGAGATTATCTGTACACAGCCTTTGACGATTAAACTATTAAGGAATAAGAATATTTCTATCTAATAAGCTCCTATTTTGAGAATGTTACTTCAAGTAACTGTCATGAAATGAAGAAAGTTTAATAAATGTATTAGAGGACAGCAAGTCACTTAATTTTTTTAATATATCTAATTACTCTCAGCCAATCTGTTATTTTCTCCATCTGGAAGAGCATCAGTATAGTGAGTCATATTTTATATGCTATTAGCTCTCTTCACTATGAATATACTTTTGGCTAAGTACTACAGTTTTGGGGGGGTTTTCTGTAATAATTTCTTAGCATTGCACAATTTTATACCTCATCTTTCAACAAGTTTTAATTTTTTTTAACAAAACCTACTTCTGAAAAATGACTTTATAAATTACTAATTTGTTACACATATAACAGAAAAAAGTTGTGAAACTAAAATTTGGATCACCACCATTAAAAAAGCAAAAAAGAAAACAAAGTATGCCCAGTAACAGGCTTGAGGAACTCTCTTTAGTAGCTGTTTTTTTAAGACAAGAAGGTAAGAAATAGTTTATATTTTTCATTCCTAGGGATACTAGTCTGCAAATATTTTCATACTATTAACTGTAGGAAAAAAAGACTAGTGATAGTTATCTTCAGTCAGTATTTTAGATATTAAAACTGCCTAATACTTGTAGAGAAAATGAAGGTGGATATTCAAAGGTAAGGCCCTCCATGCCAAAATGTATCCAAAAATAGGAAAACTAAGTTAAATAGAAACATTAGCAGTTAAAAATTAGAAAAGCACACTTAAGCAGTATGCAACCTTAATTCTGCCCCTTTTGTAACAACACACAAAAATCCCAACTAGAAGCTTAGAGATTACTTTATTCATCCACCACAATGGTAAATCACAGCAGCATCCAGAATAAAATATAAGAATTTATTTCTAAGCATACAATTGCTGCACAGACTCTGGCCTATTTTATAACGACATGCAGTCTATAGATAAAGATCCATTTCCAGTATTCAGTATGGTTAGATACAAGAATGCTGTTGCCTAACCATTCCTTTGTGTTCAAATCCCGCATGCCACCAATCTTCCAAATGGGATTAGATAAGGTACTAATTTATGAACCTGTTAGGCCCACATTCTGAAACTAAGGTGCGTATAGCAAAGTTTATGTATGTAATGGTTGAAATGGCCAAGGATATGTGTATAATGAAGACTGCATTATTAACTCATGATTTTATTTCCTCTGTATTCAGCACTGAGACCAATGGTGGAATAGATATTTAGTTTAGTACCCACATTTTAAAAAGGATGTTGGAGAACTGACATGGATGCAGAAAAGAGTCACAAGCAGAATTCAAAGATGGATAAAAGGCTACACTGAGAGACTTTGGCTAGGAATACGCATCCTTTTTGCAGGGTGGTCAGCTGTACTGCGATGTCACAGCACAGCCAATTTTCTTAATTGACATCTATAGACATTGCTGGGGTTTTCATCCCACAGGGACGGACCACTGTCCCTTCTGGGGCTTCAAGGGCCTGATCCTGTGGGAAAAGTGCCACCAAATTAGGAAATGTGTCAGCAAGTCAGGGAAACCTACCCTTGCTGATGCAGAGGATTCCCCTTGAATGCTTCTGCAAGTGTAAGAGGGAACTTCCAAAAGGGATGCCTGCTTCAGGCTTGCAAATCAGGCACACCAAGAGAAGCCCTTTGTAGGGGATTCAAGTATGGAGTCCCCTCCATGCTTGCCGACTGTGCCCCAACCCCAGGCACAGCAATATGATAGTAAAAAATGGGGATGGTAGGTTTTTTTTTATTGTTGTGCCCCGGGTTACGGTGCTGTGTGTGAGTGGAGTTCTCTCATAGGAGCCCCTTGGCATGGTATGCAAGCAAAGGGGAGAACCTTAAACTAAGTTGCCTAAACCTGAGTTGAGTCCCATGAATGCTTCTTCACGCCCTAAGGTAGTACAGCTATATGCTTAGCAACTAATTAATAATAGGTCAAATATACTTAATCTTCAAGTTTTTATGCCATTAAAGTTAAACAAATAACTGCTTAAGCAAACCAGGGCATGAGGCTAAGAACTAATCTTTTTTGTCTCCAAAGTTTGATTATAAGAAAGTACAAAATGCTCACCAAATGAAATGATGCCATGAATCTTAAATGTCCAAACTACAGAAATTAAGCTAACACTTTTCTTGGCCCCCTTTCTGTCATACCTATACCAGCTTCTTTTCAAACAGTCAGTAATTTCACATATTGCACGTGCTATAACAAAATGAATACTCGGGATCATTAAAGGCAGTTAAAGGCAGAATTTCAATTTAAAGCTTAATTCCTCATTTTAGATCAGTTTTAAGAAAAAAAACTATTATGATCATACACAGAGCACTACTAAACATTTTATACTCTTTTATTTTGTGAGTAATTAACATTACAACAGCATTCACACTGCTCTTTGTAATTAGAAATGTCAATAACTTTCAAGTGGCAAGATTGAAAAACCTTTTAAAGGTAACAACTCTATTTTTAAATTTCCTCTTTATTCTTAAATAAAATAATATAATTTTGTTGTAGTACATTCCTAACCAAATATGTCCACTCAACTACTTTAAGTTATGTACTCAGCTGACTTTCCACTATCTCCAACTTCTGACTGAAACCCACACACCTTCTGTCTCCATTGCCCTTTTTATATAGACCTTACCAACTTTTTCCAAGAGAAAGTAAAGACTTCTTGCTCCCTGCTTTTCTTCCTTCAAGTTTTGGACCTGACCCACAATCAAACATTTGAGATGATTTGAGATTATGGGGGGTTAAATTTAGAGCTATTAAAAATCAGAAGTTCAGATGTTCAGTTTTTAGATATGCACACTTATAATGTACCACTTTTTTGAAGACTAGTAAGGCCTTACAATCTTAAAGCATCTAAATATAAATCAGATTATTTAAGGAATAAGAGCATTTACAAATTCATTCATGTACCTGAAGAGGCACATACATACTCAGAAACAGTCACACAAAGGCTAGGTACAGACATTCAAAAATCCCGAGAGGGAATCGTTCTAAGTTATGCAGTTTTCTGTAAGGGCCTAGTTTAGACTGGTAGCAAACAGAACACACATTTGCCCTTTGGTGGGGAGGGGCGAGGAGGGGTGCAAATCTTAAACTAGGCTCTGCTATTTTTAAACCAGTCTGTGTGTGCTGAATTTCTGTTCTGTTATGGGTCTAGACTGGTTTCTGATCACTTATACTGGTAAAAGTTTAATATCTGTACTTGGCCAAAAAAGTACTCAGGTAGATTAAGCACCAAACTCTCATTGAAATGATTCAAGCCCAGTGCATCAACAGAGGAATTCAATAAAATGGATATACACAAACAAACACAGATAATTTGTTTGGTAGATAAAAGAGGTAGACATATGGCTGTATTTTAGTATAACTTTGACAACAGGATTTACATTTGGGATATATTAATCAATTAAAAAACTGGATTATGGAAATCCAAAATAAATTCAAGAAAGATTAAATGATATGTATAGAGAAAAACAATATGCAACAAGAAAAAGAAATAACTGACTTAGTGGCACTACTAAGAAGAATATGGACGTTATGGACAAATTCAGAAATGTGGTTGCATTAAAAAGGTATTATATTCAAGACACAGGAGCATTGCATATGAGATTATTATATTTAGTACTGTTTAAGTCTTAACTGCAGTGCTGTGTCCACTTTTGCACACCATGTTTTAAGGAGAACATAGGAAACCAGAGAGGCTCCAGAGAAGAGAAATGAGGATGGCAGTTTGCAAGCCAAATGAAAAAACATTGACAAAATTAAGTAAATTTGGGAGGGGGTGAGAATCAGAGGGAGACATGATAGTTATTTTTAATTTTTTTAAACAAGGTTGTCTAACTGGGAACCTGAAGGCCACAGGCAACCTACAACAGGCCTGTAAATGGCCCATGGGACACATGAAGCCTGTGAACAGTTAACATATAGCCCATGTGACATCTTCTGCTGCCATGCAGCCAGGGTCCACACACTGCCTACATAGCCTGCATGGTGAGGGGTCTGGATACTGCCAACTCTGCCCAGGGAACAGGGGCCAAACTCTGCCAGTGCTGTCTGGGGGGCAAGGGGCCACACACCATCACCAGAGCAGGTGGTCATGTGTTGTTGGCCTGTGGGGGGTATCCAGGGTTGGTCTTACCCTACAACATATGGCTGGGATGGTATGCAGCACAGAGGCAACAGACAAGGATCAACAAGGCAGATTTAGGTAAAAAAAGACCAAATAAATGACCCTCCCCCGCACTTTTCTAACAGTAAGAGCAGTAGGACAATGTAACAAGCTGCCTATAGAAGTTCTTTGGAGGTTTTTCAAAACGAGGCTGAATAGGCATCTGCCTGGGATGACTTAAAAACATGAAATCCTACATCAGTTCAGGGATATCTTTCTAAAAGTTGTAAACAAGGTGGTTACGTGTTAGTCTTAAGTCAGGCAGAAGGTATTGGAGGTGGCACCTTAGAGACTAACTAGTTCAGAGAGGTACAAACTTTTGTAGGAAATAACCTATTTTGTGAGTTCCATGTGATGAAGTAGGTTGCTGCCTCAAGAAAGTCCATGCCTGTCTGAACCAGTTAGTCTCTAAGATGCCACTCTGTCCCAGCTTCTGTTTAAAATAGTGATTCTCAACCAGGTGATTAGAAACCAGATTGCTGTGGCACCCTGGGGCACTGCAAGAATTTTTCAGGGGTGCTGCAGGGTGACATACAATGTTAGCACTGTTAGCTATACAAACGTGATTCAGCCTGAGGCTCAGGACTGAAGCCAGAGCTGAGCCATCACTTGTTCCAGGTCAAGATGGCTCATTTTGCAGGGGAGTGTGTGTGTGGCAGGGGAAGCATGGGGCAGACCATGGGATGGTAGTGAGCAAGTGGGGGAGACCTATGTGTACACATCAGTGGAGCACAGGGGTGCCATGCAGCCTGCTCCTCCCCAACCCAAACCCAGCTGTCTCTTCTCCCCCTTACTCTCTCCAGGTCCAGTTGTTCCAGTCCTGACCTGGCCTGGCCGGGACCTGTTGCCATTTTTCTCTGGGTAGGCAGCGCTGGATACAGGCCAGGGCTACTGCTTCTGCTGACAATCCCACAGCTGGTGTACAGCTGCAGCAGAAGTAAGTGGCAGGGGGGGAGGGATGGGGCAAGTGGCAGGGGCCAGGGACAGGCACTAGGAGGCAAAGGATTGTGAGCAGGCTGTAGGGAAGCAGACAGTGAGGGTCAGGCACAAGCACGGGGCAAAGAGTTGCAAGGCACCAGCATCAGAGCACTGATAGGTCAAGTGACATGGGGGAGAGACAGGGAAGGCAAGGGGTAGGGGAGCAATGGGCAGGGGTCTGGCCCTTCACTCCTGCTGCTGACTTCCCCACCATAGCCATGGGGGAGGCTTTCCACTAATATATATATGATACACATGATCTTTATATATGTATAAAATGTATATCTCCCTCCCCCACAGCTATGGTGGGGAAGTCAGCAACAGGGGTGAAGGGCCAGACCCCTGCCTGTATATTCTATTCTATTCTATTCTATTCTATTCTAGTATGTAATTTATTATTGGGAGGTCATCTTAAATTCAGTCATCTTGGATTTGGGTAAATATGATATATAAAACTTACATTTTAGAATCACTGTCATAGAAGTGTTTGTTTATTCATCTAAGTAAGGACCACAGTATATTCTGTGCAATTGTCTAAACATTATGAGAAAAAAAAATTATTATTCTGAAGAAGGTTTTAAGGTCAATTTGGTAAATGAAATTCAATATAAACAATGAATAAATACATATTTATAAACTGGAACTAGAACTAAACATAATTAGAACTTTGAATCTGAACCCTTTGTAGAACTTGAAGGGTTTGGATTTAAATGCATGTATTTCATATAAGCCCATCATTGCAAGCTCTCTGTCGTTCAAAACTAGAAGAGGGAAGGAGGCTTGGGTGGCAATTTTTCCTTCCATAAAGTATGTGACACCCTCTACCCCCTTATCCCCCAAAATGGATACTATTTCTCCACAAAAGGAGAAGTTTTCCACAGAATTTAAAACAAGCCAAAGAAATAAGTAAGGATGAGGAACCTTAGAACTGCTCATGGATATTTTTGTGAGCAAAAAGAATTCATTGGATAAATTATTCATTTTAATTTAGTCACTTAGCTGTACTTTGCATAGAGATTTCTAATGTAGCTTTAATTAGAAAAATAAAAATCAGCTATGCAGCTTTTTAAATCTCTCAGAATGCCTTGAAAAAATCTGGAAAATGTACATCGTGTCCCTGTGGAAAAAAAATACTACCTAGCTTAATTTTCTCCTACATTTTTTTTACTTCCTCTTGGTCCCCCCATCATAAACAGAATTTAAAGGATCTTAAAACATACCCATGAGACCACATAAGCCACCCTGGGATATGTTATGTTTAATAGCTTATTTTGCTTTGCATTCAGTTAAACCAACTCAGAAATAAAAGATATAACTGTATAGTCTTCTTTGGCTATGACTCAATATGAGGATAATGTCTGCTGGGGAGGTGGGGGGAGGGATTATTGGTGAATTATAAGATGGCTGAAGAAGCCAATCTATGCTCTTCAAGTTTTTCCACAGATATGACAGGTGGTATCTTGGGGAGAGTATAGCTGTTGGCCAAGATGTTGTGTGCTTTCTTTCCTTCTCTGCCATTTCTTGGCTTCTTGAGCAAAGTGGTTCTCTTTGAAGTGGGCTGTAGCTTGATGTGTGTATGGTGCAGTGCCATGGACCTGTTACCAGCCAGCACTTCCAATTTTATAAGGGTGATGCCACCCTTCTTAAGGTATGCTTTCAAGGTGTTCTAGTAGCACTGCCTCTATCCTCCATGAGTCCTCTTACCATGACTGAGTTAAGAGAAAAAGACTTGCTTCAGGAGATGAGTGTCAGCCATCCACACACAGTTGCCAGCCCAGTGGACTTGCTGTTACATGGCCTTTGCCCCCGTGCTGATTATGTTAGCTGCAGAGAGGATGCTAGCATTGGTGCAGTGGTCTTCCCATCTATCGTGAAGTATCTTCCTGAGGCAACACTGATGGAACCATTTCAGATGCTTAAGATGGCTTTGATATGTCATCCATTTCACACCATAGAGGAACATGAGGATAACCACTGCATCGTAGACCAGGATATTAGTTTCAGTGTGTGAAGGTCAGTGATGCCAGTTTTGGTAACTTTGTTTTGCTGTGAAAGTACCACAGGTTGAAAAGCTGACAATCTGTTTGATTGATACTCAAGCCCAATTCTGGGAGGAAGGCAGTCACAGATGAGAATCAAAATCACAGCAAGACAGATGGAAAAAAGGGTTGGGGTGATGATGCAACCTTGCTTGACACCAGTAAGGATGGTAAATGGGTCTGTCTGTGATCTACTGCAAAGGATTGTGATGGTCATACAATCATAGAGTAGCCTGAGGACACTGATGAACTTCAGTGGACAGCCAAACCTGGCCAGTACCTTCCATAAGGCTACATGATTGATGGAGTCAAAGGCCTTGGTTAGATCAATGAATGCCATAAACACCTGGTGTTGCTCTCTACACTTCTCCTGAATCTTTTGTGCAACAAAAATCATGTTGGTAGTACGCCATGATGGTTTAAAGCTACACTGAGATTCTGGAAGGACATTTTTGGGAAAGGGGAGAAGACAATTCAGAAGGATGTGAGTAAGAATCTTCCCGGCAACGGAGAGGAGAGAAATGCTGTGGTAATTCCCACACACTGAAGATGCTCATAATATTGGCATTCTTTAAGTCAGGTGGAGCTTCCTCCTTTACCTGTATTTTGATGAGAAGTTGGTGAAGTCTTTGTGTTAGTTTGTGTTAGTGCTGTTCCACCAGCTTTGAAGACCTCTGAGGAATGTCGTCTGGTCCTGGCACCTTATTATTCTTGGTCTGAGTGATGGCACTCCAGACTTTATTGAAGGATGGGGGATCAGCAAAAGATTCTATTGCTGGGTGTTGAGGGATGGACTCCATGGCAGCTGAGATCTCAGATTCAAGGTTGAGTAGAATCTTGAAGTTCTACTTACAGTATTGTTTGATGGATACACTATCTGTGATAAGGATGGAGCCACCCTGGGGTTGCAAGGGAGTTGGACCATTGGAATGTGGCTCATGGAAAGTTTTTATTGCTTAAAAGAAGCTTCTCATGTCATATTGATCAGCAAAACTCTGGATCTCCATGGTCTTCACTTGACACCACTGGCTCTTGCTTTACCATAGTTTCCAATGAACTACAGCTTTAAGCCAGTGATAAGCCTCTCAGTTTTGTTGTTAGAGGTTTCATTTTGCCAACTGCAGAATGGGGCTCTCTTCTGATGGTAAGTGCTAGGAATTCTTCATTATTTTTATCAAACCAATCTTGGTGACAGTAAATGGACTATCCAATTGGTTCAGTTTTTTAATAACATTCTTAAATTCCTCCCAATGTGCCTGGATATTCTTGATATCATCAGGTAGGTCAGGGAACCTCTCAGTAAGGTGTTGCTGAACAGCCTCATATCTAGCTTGGTCCTGAAGTGCCTTGATGTTAAATCTCTTCTGCATTCCTTTCAGTTGTTTACAGCATTGTGGAGGAAGTTGCATGTCCATGATTGATCTGATTAAATGGTTGTCCATCCAACTATTATCTGCATCTCTCATGACTTGGGTGATACAGACATCAGTATGATTATGGGCTCTGACAATAATATAGATAAACAGGTGCCAGTGATTGGAGCGTGGTTGTTTCCAAGTGGTCTTATATTTGTCACACTGTCGGAAGATAGTATTTGTGGTGAGCAAGTCATGCTGTGCACATTTGCTGAGGAGGAGGATACAATTGGAATTGACTTTCCCTACCCCCTCTTTCCCAGTGGTGCCACTCCAAAGTTCAGAGTGTCACCCAACTCTTGCGTTGAAGTCATCCAGGAGGATGGAGCTTGTCTTTCTTGGCATTAGCAGCCTGGACTGTGTCAAGAGCACAGTAGAACTGTTCCATGTTGACTTTTTCATTTTCTAGCATGGGAACATATGCACTGATGACCCTAACATACTTGTTATTACTGAGCTTGAGCCAGAGCATCATAAGGCATGCATTAAAGCCCACAGGGAATTCTGAAAGCTGACTAAAAACCTTGTTCTTGACAGCAAAGCCAAGCCTGTGAGTGAGCCTTTCTTCAAGTGACTTTTCTTTCCAAAAAAAAAAAAGGTGTAGCCTCACTTAGGGCAGCAAAATTGATGTTATATATTACAAGTTCTCTAGCTACTATGGTGGTTCTTCTTTCAGGACACTCACTGCTCCTGGAGTCCATGAGAGTGTGGATATTCCATGTGGCAAATTTCAGTACTTTATTTTGTTGGGTTTGGCCATAGGTAGAGTTTGCTGGATGTAGCAATCCATCCAAGGGAATGAGACAGCCTGTGTTTAGGCATCTTTTCCAGCCCCTTCTCCATTCAGGGTGAGCAGAGGGGATCCAAAAGAGGACTGCTCAGTCATGTCCACAGCTGCCAAATTGTACTTCTGTCTTGGTAAGTGCAAAATGATCATCACCCAACCGCTGCTTATGTGCAGATTTGTGACTAGGGAGTCCCAAAGATCACTATTCCTATCCCCACTGCCACTCACCTATTGCTGTAGGACTTGGTTTGTGGGAGATGTTAACATCTCTGGCAGAGGCCTGTGGGTGATACCTTTTAACATGCAACTGTATATATCTTTTATCTTGCAACTGTGTATATCATTCTACTGATATATCTTTGAACATAAGATTGCTTGCATGTGGATGGATTCAAATACACTATTTATTTAACATGTTCTCCTCTAGCTCTAATATGTTTGAAATCTGATATGTATATTCATGACAAAGGTAAAGCATTTTATAAGTATATGCCAATATGTGCCGTTGTGAGTGTTTTCCACCTAGTATCTTTTTGTTCTTTGTCTGGTTGAGAGACTGTTACTTAGTTTATCCAAATGATAATTTTTTCCTTTTCCAAACAACCAACTCAATGAGGCTCCAGAAGATTAAAAAACAAATAAACCCAAAACACCTAAAAAAACCTACAAAGCCCCAAACAAAAACACACAAAAAACCCAAGAAACAAACCCTTCCCCATTAATAAATACTTCTGTAGAAAAGCAATATACAGAAGGCAAATGCATTTTTAAGCTTTTCCAGCAGTATTATTCAATGTAATTTGCAAGCCAATAAGCTATATTCTATTATTCTGTGAACATGCAAATAATTTTTCAACTATTTTAACATAAACAATTCTGGTTTACTTCCATCTCTGTATCGCTATCATAAACAGAACTGGGAGTAGCCCGTTCCCCACTTAAATTAAACTGTAGAAGGTGGTCTACATCTGCTCAGGATTTTTAGGTACATGAAACACTTGATTGCTCCATCATTGAAACAGATCTTTCCTGCCATGGCTAAATATTTTTGCGCTTCAAAAAAAAAAAAAGACAAAGAAAAAAAAACAGAATAAACAGAAAAAAACACAACCCCCCCACCCAAAAAACAAAAAAAAAAAACCTGAAGAAAATTTAAAAAAAAACCAAAAACCACCTCACTCCCAACAACATATTGAGATTTGTTCACTCTTTCCATAATCAGCCACTCTTCTACTATTCCAAAGAGCAAATACAAGGATGTTCAATTGGTGGCCCACAAGCTACATGCAGCTCTCAAGAGGTTAACTTGCAGCTCCTGGGCTCTCAGTCTGGCTACCACTCCCCACATTGGACTCTTGCTGGTGCCATGGAGTCTGAATTCCACCCCCAAGCCAGGCAGGGGTGGCATGAGGCAGTGAAGCCCACAGTCATGGGCCTTGGTCGGGTGGATCCTGAACCTATGGATCCTGTGTGGCATTATGGATCAGCAGTGGGAGAGGCAGTTAGTACAGGACAGTGCAACATGAGGGCATGTGGTACAGTGCTAGGGAACTGCCCACCATAGATGGACTGCATGGTGCAGTGTGTGGCTTGCAAAACATAGAGTTGCAAAGAACTCTGACCACAAATGATCAAAATGTTATTAAGACTGTGGATTCCTTTCGGAAATCTGTGTTTATCATGTGAAATAATGTTTGCACTCTTAACAGTTCTGTGGCACCCCACAACACCCCTAAAAGGATCTCAAAGCATTGACACCCGGGTTGAGAATCTGCATTCAGACAATGAGAAGTTGGAGAATTAAGACTGAACCTTCACCCTTGAATGTTTGATTCCCCAATGTTAATGATTTTTTTAAAATGCTAAATTCCCTATAACTTGATCTTGACTACTTAGAAGTTGGACAGTCCTGATCTAAGAGAGCACTTCCAGTGTGGCTCACAAGAGCAAAACTCTTACCCTTAAATGATCTCCTGATTCAGGTTGTTTCACAAAACTATTAATATCAGTAAGCCCAATTTAGTTTGCTGAAACCAGCATGTTTGATTGTGTTTGCATAAATTTAAGGTAAAGGGTTGTGTTTTCTAACACTGATTTGATGATTCATGTTATCTTTGCAGTGAAGACTGATAATATAACACAATAATAATAAAAAAAACCCAACATTGAAATCAGTGTCAGGTAAATTTAAAGTGCTCTTTGCTAAGGTCCCAAACCTTTTGCTGCAATGGAACTGAGAGCAGTATAAAAAGCGAAGTACATAAATATTTGCCAGGTTGAGGTCAAATTATGAACTCAGATGACTTCACTGGATGAAGCAAGGTCTTGAGGTTAAATACTGCAGCTGGCTTTTAAAATATTTGGATACATTTGTGACCAATGATACTATACAGCTCATTTCTCAAAATATTTTAACATATAGTGGCTAATTAACACTTGCAAACAACACTTGCACAGCATATGTACTGCAGAAGCTAAGATTAAACGTAACCAATTTCATACTAAAACTGATTTCCTTATGGTCAGTGTAAACAAATTTAACTTCTTATACATCTGTTAGTCAAACATATGCAGAAATTCTTATGGGCTTAGTTAGCATGCTAAGTGGTAATAATTAACTGTATCTCCTTATTGTCCAAACTACTTGCTCCTGTATTGGGCAGTGTATTACCAAATGAAGAACAATAAGGAAAAATTACCTCTAGAATGTTTCATAGTTTCATAGTTTGTAGAGTCGGAAGGGACCTTGACAGATCATCAAGTCCGACCCCCTGCCATGGCAGGAAAGAGTATTGGGGTCAAACGACCCCAGCAAGGTGTTCATCTAGCCTTCTCTTAAAGACCCCCAGGGTAGGAGCCAGCACCACTTCTCTTGGAAGTTGGTTCCAGATCCTAGCTGCCCTGACTGTGAAGTAGCACCTCCTGATGTCAGTCTAAATCTACCCTTGGCCAGCTTGTGACCGTTATTTCTAGTCACTCCTGGTAGTGCTCGGGGGAACAGGGACTCCACCAATGCCTGCTGGTCCCCCTGACTAGTTTGTAACAGGCCACTAGATCCCCCCTCAGCCTTCTCTTGTGGAGGCTGAACAGGTTCAGGTCCCTTAGCCTCTCCTCGTAAGGCCTGCCCTGCTGGCCCCTGATCATGCAGGTGGTCCTCCTCTGGACCCTCTCAATGCTGTCCACATCCCTCCTGAAGTGCAACACTCAGAACTGGATACAGTACTCCAACTGCAGCCTGACCAGTGCCATATAGAGGGGGAGGATCACCTCCTTGGACCTGCTCGAGATATATCTGTGGATGCATGATAAGGTGCGGTTGGCCTTCCTGACCGCGTCCCCACACTGTCGTCCCACGTTCATTTTGGCATCAATAATGATTCCAAGATCCTTTTCTGCCTCTGCACTGACAAGAAGGGAGTTCCCCAGCCTGTAGGTATGCTGCTGGTTCTTCCTCCCCAGGTGCAGCACCTTGCACTTGTCAGTGTTGAATGTAAGGGGCAAGGATTTTTTTGGCAGTAATACCTTTTATTAAACTAACTGCATGGTTGGGATAAAGTCAGACAAGCTTGCAAGGGTGCAATAGCTTGTCGAATTTTATCCCAACCACGCAATTGGTCTAATAAAGAATATCACCCAATATAATCCTTGCCTGTCATATAATTATTACCTCTACCATAACAGCTACAGCATTACTGTAACACTACCCTAAAATGAAGACAGTTATGGGTCCCTAAATGTTAGTATCCCCTTCTTTTCCTGTAGGTCTGAATCCCACATTGCCACACTAGCAATGGATGGAGGTGAGTGAAGGAAAGGAAACACCAAAACTCCTCTTGTGTCGAATCCCTTCCATTTTCTATAGGTACCTATGTTGCCTTAGCATAACTAAGGAGGGGTAACTAAGGCACCAGCCCTGGGTACTGACTAGAGTGAAGGTGCAAATATAGCAGCCACCACTGCTGTTCTCTTGGCCATCATGCCACCACTGGCTAATTATGTTAGCATGGAGATATCTAAAAGGTATGGGATGATCTGTAATATGCCAGTAGGCATAAGGTGTACTATTGAGATTAGCTAAAAGAACTGTTTCTACCCATTTTATATGCCATTTCAGAACAGCTAGTTACTGAGACAAAGCTAGACAGAGAGACAAAATATACGTCATCTTACCCAATATAATTAAGTTTATAAACATTCCTTTCTTAGTTTTTCTGCACTTGTACTGCTGCTTCTCCCCATATGACAAAATCCATAGCTGGAGTTCAAATAATTTGTCATAGTTTAATTGAGCCAAGATTGTTGTTCTTTTTCTGTGTTTACCCTATATATTGATGGTGCTATTGCCTTTTTAAATATTTATGTCAGTGCCTTTGTGACTGGCTTTACAATAGAATTTGACAGTAGAATCTGTGAGACTACAATAAAAAAAAATATGAATCATATCTTGTTCCATGATATCAACCAAGACATTTTCTATAGGTAAGCCAATTAAAAATTAGTATTTTTTACTTAAATGGAACCCTGAACAATGACAGAACAATACAGAATAGCTAGGAGAAAATATTTCAACTGGATATGCTGTATAGATATACTGAAAAATATAATAAATTAAGTATATAAAAGGTACTTCAGTCTCCACCTGAAATGGTCTTAGTTTATCATGACCATTTTATCACATCTTTAAAAACCTGTTTTTACATGATATTCTGCTCTAGAATTCCTCCATTTAAAAAGGACTGTAATGATTCAATTATCTGGATTGCCTTTGTTGGTAATCATATATGCAAGTAAATTTGGGAAATTCTGCTTTCATCAATCCCAGATACTCAGCATTTGGCTCTCATAAATAATTTTTCTTCCTGTGCTCATTAGATTCAGAAAACACTTGTGAGTAGGCAAATCCCTATACCTTGATCTAAATCTTGTATAAACAACACAATAGACTAGTGGGCACTGATCTTTGGTTTTGTATGTAAAGAAGACATGAAATCCCTCGTATATTGACTTCTAGTGGTATGACAACCTTGTTTCAAGGCCTGGCCACTTAATTAACAGCTTCTTTATTACTAGAAAAAGCAGCATCAAAACACTACTTCTCTTGTTTGCTTTCTCTATGAATTGTTGGGATAAGACCACAGAACTCAACCTTAAAACATAACTACATCCTTTTAATATCCTATCTAATATTTTGTTTAAGCAGTTTAAATTAGGAAGTCATTTGTTAACCTTCGCCCTAAGGGAATACTATAACCACTATTCTACAGAGTTTCCTTTTGGCCTCATGAATCCCTCGGTCTTGGATGCCCAGTAGGTCAGCTTCCATAGGAGGAGTGGAAAGGTCCCACACTTAGATTATCTCATATTCTAGTGATAGAGTAGTCTCCTGAGAAGTGGGGGATATAGGTTTTGAATCCCTTCAAGATGAAGTAGGCCTAATATCTAGCTCCTTACTTCTTGAGGATAATCAATAGTCCAGGTTTAGGTGCCTCTTGATCCCGTTGGGCGTGTCCAGACAAGTGTTCCCCGCCTCTTGCCCCACTTCAAATCCCTTTGGTTTTGCCCAGATCATCTCTTTGGTGTTTCTGCTGCCCCTGGCCCCCAGCACTGTCCAAGGTAAGTGGGGGGGGTGGAGTTTCATGGTTGTGGATGGGTGAGGGGTGACAGGGGGATGTGGGGGCAAGGTGTTGGGGAGTGGTGGGGAGGATGTCCCTGGGGCTGCAGGGGGTGAGGACCTGGCCCAGATCCCTGTGGCTCGCTAGTTTGGCTTTGCACTGGAGTGGGTCGCACAGCTCCAGGAGGCGTGCACAGACGCCTCACCTCCCAGAGCCCTGTGACCCACTCCAGTGCAAATCCAGACCAGAGAGCCACATGGGGCTGGGCCAGTCCTCACCCCCCTCCCCCCAGCAGACACAGGGGCAGACGCAGGAGCTGGCCCTGGGACCCAGCCCATGGTGACAGGACCCAGTGAGGCACGTTGGGTCCTGCCGCCCAGCCGGGCCTTTACTATAGTGCAGTTCTATAATGACTGTGTGGAGCCGAGCCAGGTCTTTCCAATGCTGGGGCTGCTTATGCCACTTGGCTGGGCTGGGGAGCATGAGCAGCCCCAGGGCTGGCAGGACCTGGATTGGCTCCATGCAGTCCCAATGCACCAGGCCAGGCCAGGCAGCATGAGCAGCCCCAGGCAGCATGAGCTGCCCTGACCCAGGCAGCCAGCCGGACCCAGCTCAACTCTGCACAGTCCCTGCGCACCTGGCTGGGCCGAGAAGCATGAGCAACCCTAGGGCCAGCAGGGCCTGGCTTGGCTCTGTGCAGTCCCCGTGCACCAGGCCGGGCCAGACAGCACAAGCCGCATGGTCCCTGGGCTGCTTGTGTTGCCCAGCCCAACCTGGTACATGGGGACTGTGCAGAGCTGAGCCAGGTCCTGCCAGCTGCCCAGCCCAGGGCTGCTCATGTTGCCCAGGGCTGCTCATGCTGTCTGGCCTCGTGTGCGGGGACCGCACAGAGCTGAGCTGGATGCTGCCAGCCCTGGGGCTGCTCATGCTCCCCAGTCCAGCTGGGTGGCACGAGCAGCCCCAGGGCCAGCAGGACCCTATAGGAAGGGCCCAGCTGGCAGCAGAGTGGCTCCAAGGGCAGCAGGACCTGGCTAGGCCTGGCACACGGGGACCACGTGCTGCGCTGGGTCCTGTCACCATGGGCCCAGCCTGGCTGGGCTGCAGAGGGACCCCAGGACCCAGCTGAGCCTAGCCCAAGGTCCCCACATGCCACACCAAGTCTTGTTGACATGGGTCCAGCCTGACTGGGTGGCAGAGGGGCCCCAGGACTCAGCTGGGCCTGGCACGTGGTCCTCACATGCCGCATGAAACCAGCCCACCTGGGCAGCAGGAGCAGCACCAGGGCCAGCAGGACTTGGTTCAGCTCAGCACATAGTCCCCCAACTATTTCTATGAAAGGTTGGTTACAGGCCCTGGGCAGGTGGGTTGGGACACTCCAGGGTGCTTGTGACTCTGGGCAGGAGAGCTGGGGCTCCGTGGGAGATAGGGGCTGTGGCCCTCCAGGGGGGAGCTGGGGCCCTGGGTGGGGGTGGGTCTCCAGGGTGCCTGGGACCCTGGGCAGGGGGGCTGGGACCCAGTAGGGAATAAAGGCTGTGGCCCTCCATGGGGGAGCTGGGACACTGGGTGGTGGGGGGCATTCCATGTGTCTTGTGGGGAGGCTGCACCCTATGGGAGCCAGGGTACCCACCCCTCCTGATCAGCCCCCCCCAAGGTCCCCCACATCCACAGTCCCCCCAGAAATTGCCCCACACCTATCCACAGACCAACCCACATCCCTCCATACACATCCACACACCTTCTGCCACACCCTTCTCACCCCCTTTCTGCAAACACCACATCCCCCCCATCATACACCCATCATGTATGAAGAAAACCAAAAGCACAAATCAACACATATAGGTATTTAGAATTTATTTTATCATGATGATAGAGACACTGGTAGGCTTGCACACTGCTCACTGCTTTAACATTGTAAATATACCAATAAAGCATTATGCAACTGATTGCTCTCTCTCTCTCTCTCTCTCTCTCGGGGTGTGTGTGTGTGTGTGTGTGTGTGTGTGTGTGTGTATATAGAGTGGTCTTTTTTGTTTTAACTGTGGAAGAATGTGGATTTTGGGGTATTTTAAAAAATGGATTTGGGATGCTGCTGTAGCAGTCCAGCTGGCACAAGAGGTGGTGTCCCCAGGTACCAATTGGCTGTGCCCCAGAAGGTCCTGAGAGCAAGTAGCCCTGAGCTGATTGCCAGGGCAACTTTTTTTATAGATGGGGCCAGGCCAGGGCAGCTTTTTATACTGCTGGGGATGGCACAGGTGCTGGCCCCAGGCTTTAGCTCTTCCTGGCTGCAGATCTGGGAGGAGCTAGGCAGGGTTATTTTGTCCCAAGTGGCACAATTTGCTCCACAACAAAGTGCATGTCCGAGCATGTGTGCTGAGGCAAAAAGCCCCGGCTCAAATTTACACTGCTTCTATTTGAGCTGCTGTAAGCGCACATGCTTGCATGTGTGCACGTGCCCACCAAGGCAAAGTGTGGCGGGGGGGTCATAAATGACTCTAGCTGCCAAGCATTATAGCCACTAAGGGAGCACTGGTTGTGATAACTTCTTGTGATTTAAGTGCCTATTTTTTACTAAATCATGTTTAAAGCCTTAGAGATCAATTGGGTGCTGGCCCTTGAAGTGGAACCCACACTAGTGGATGAGGTCTAGGCTTTCTTTACAAGACTTGGAGAAATATGGCTTTGTCAAAATTCAGGCTAAGCAGGGAGTCACCTAAAGTTGGCATACGAAATGGGGAGCTGGCAAAGTCCAATAAGGAAACCCCCAAAATAGCAGTGTCTATTAGATACCTTCCCTGGCAGAAGGTATCTCCCACTACTAGTGATTTTCCACTGTGAACTCTTTTCTATCTAGAGGTAGGCACTTTTTGATATGATTCTCTTTCAAAAGCAGAGTAGGAATAACTTTTTTTTCAAAGACAGCAAAGAAAGGAGATGGTGCAATATTTCATACAGTAGCTCAGTAGCTAGAGAACCTAAATATGGGAGAACTGAGCTCAATTCCATACAGCAGTGAACCAAGCTAAGGGCTAATTTTCAGGGGAGGAAGGGAGATGCATACTGGCATGTCCTCCTATTAATACTGTTCTACTTCACAAAACAAATTAAGATTTCATTTGGCCAGAAAAAGAATGCACAAAAATGGTCTATGATTGTAACTATAATGAAGGCACCTAGTTGTGGGAACACTTGAACTGCAGTTCCTCTTCCAAGGACTATTTCTGTATTTTTTCAGTCATAGTTTAATGCAAAATACATAAATAGTCTTTGGAATAGGGACTAGAACCCAGGTTAATGCCCTCACCACCAGGCTACAAAACCATTTTTCTTCCAATACCTATCTTTCTCTCTCTCTCTCTCTTTGTATCTCAATGAGTCTTTATTATTGTATGCCACATGGGACAGTTTCAAAAGGAGAGTAATGGACATCCTCCTGTAATAGGACCCTCATCATATCACTGAATGGGAGGGAGGGAGTCAGGGAATGGCTGGCCTGCTCCAGGCCCCTGAAGAGTAGCAGATAGTCCTTTAATAAAAAGGCTGCCTGCCCCAGGTGCAGCCAGTGATAGACAGACTTGGAGTGGCTGTAGTTGGTCAACTTACCCAGAGAGGGGATTAGAGGCCTTATAAAACCAGGACTGTGGCTGAGGTTTTGGGAGTGGGGATGCAGGGGGACAGGTAGGTCTGATTGGCCAAAAGTAAGAACTCTAGATAATGGGGAGCTGTAAGGAAGCCCCTACATCACTGAGCAGCAGAGTTAAGTATTTTGCCATTATGTTTTAGCTCATTATCATGGTGTGACATTGACCCAGAGTTGGGGGGGCGGGGGGAGGCAGGCTTTTGTTTGGAAGCAGATATTTGTAATTTTCATTGTATTAAAGTTTGAACTGCAGGACCAGATTGTGACTGTAGGGGAGAAGCCACTGAGAAGGGTGCCAGGGGCACCCTGGGTCCTAAACCCTACAAAAATGGGGCAGACAGCACAAGTGAGATAAGACTGAGAGGAACAAGGCCTGGCTGTGAGCCCTGAGAGATTTGGAGGCCTCAAGCAATTCCTGAGGGAAGAACTGCTATCAACTGAGGGACTGTTGCATGTGGCAGAAAAAAACAAGGGCACAAGCCCAGAGCCTACAATGGGCAAGACAAGAGCTTAGGGGCCCAGAGCCCACAATGGGCAAGGCTGGAGCTGGGGCCCAGGTGCATAGGGTCCTTGGACAGTTGATGTTGGGTGGAGGGGCCCAGCCACAATAAAATGGGCAAGGCCACAGGGGCTGTAGCCCAGACAAGGACCTAGGACTGGAAGAAATCCCATGGCCCAACCAACATCTAGGGGCAGCCTCTGAGTATATTTATACCATCAAGTCATGGCAGGTAAGATAACAGGGTGCAATCCTGAGAGCCCAGAGGGCGAGTAAGATGGGATCCAGGCACTTGGCTGTTTTGTTTTGGAATAAATTGCTTATTTTTTGCCAAAGTTTCAACTTAGGCATCTCATTTCCTTTTTGGATCTGCAGCTCAGACAAACCTAATCAGAGTCTATGATTAGATTTCTGTTTGTACTATTTACTGAAGCAGTGGACCTTTTCTTGTACATGAAATTTCCAATATCTTTCTTTAACCAACATCTCTATTTACTCTCTTAACTTAATTAACAATTATTCAGCTACAAAAAGTTTAGTGCAACAGGTAGTTACTGTTTTCATAATCACCCTGCACTATGTGAGAACAAATATGATATTTAAGTTTACTCAAGAGAAAACATTCAAGATCAATATAGCCAAAAACTCTATCATTTATAACCATTGAAATCCTTTAAGAAAATTCCATTCACTTGAAAACTTATCTATATTAAAAACAGAATATCTTTTACTCAGTCTGTTATGCATATATATTTACAAAAGAGCAGAGCTATGGCTACAGAAACAATAATGTTAGGACAGAAGAAGAACTGTCATGCATGAAGGAATGATTTACAGCCAAGTGGGTTTACTCATGTACCTTATAGAGTAAATGGTTATAAAGGATTGAGGAAAGTTGACCTAGGGCCTTGTTACATGGTAAGTTTAGAGCCCATGGCTTCTAGGGCTCTCAACCTCTGGACTGGCTGCACATTAACACCTTTTGAATAACTTCAAGCACTTGTTATTCAATTTAAAGTGTTATGTCACTCCAAGGCAGAATTGTCTCCAACCCACCTGATTTTGTTACTGTTTTATTACTATGTGACCACTTCTCACAACTGTTCTGTGCAAGTTGAAGTCCTTCAGTATCCCAGAATGCTCTGAGCTCCAAGGGGCCTGATCCTTTTTTCTCTAAGGCTCAGGCGGTGCCTGTCATCCTGCACTCTGCTGTATCAGTGCCACCTGAGCTCTAAGGGGCCTGATTCTTTTTTTTCTTCCAGAGCTCCAGAGAACATGGCACCTCCTGCTACTACCCAGACTAGATCTGCTTCTTCCAGCAGTGGCCTAGGGAGGAAGGAGAGGGTCACACTATCTAAGCTTCAGAGGAGAAAGGATTGGACCCCTCACAGCTCAGAGTGAGCTAGTTCTAGCGGTGCAGCCCTGTAGCAATCTGGTCTTGCTGAAAATGACATAAAAAATCTGTGCTGAGAGCAGGGCTGTTAGGGCTTAAGCCTGGTGGCTCCACACTTAGCTCGGAGCTGCTGCATCCAGTTTGGTGAGACCAGAGAGCTCTAGGGAAGCTGCTTCCCTGGGTCTTTCTGAAGTCTGCCATAGTAGTGGGCCACCCTCTACCCAGTGGAGCAGTGAGTGAGTCCTGCTCCTAAAGACTAATCCTGCCCCTGCTCACCAAAAAACCTCCAGTGGCAAGTCATAGCTGTGCAGATGAAGGACAGTCACAGCAGGTTTTTTGCCTTACCATACGACTGCTTTACTAAGCCTAACAACACTAAGTCAATTAACATTTGTTCGGTTTACAGCATAAGGCCTAACAAGGCCCTTACTTTATTTTAATGGATTTTATTACCTACTCATTCTGGTCAATATTTATAGTTCCTGTTTATTTATAATATAAATAATATTTATAGTTTAATGCATTTCCCTCCTCAATTTCACGCAGTGGATAACTAAAGTGAAGCTTCCAGAAACTCCAAATTACCCGACTAGACTAGGGAGAGACATTCAAAAAGCCTGAATCTGAACTGATTCAATCTTTGCAGGTTAGTATAATCTGCAATGCTTGAACTGATTTGGAGGTGGATAGACATTCCCTTTTCATTCCAGAAATGCAGGTACATGCCTGCAATGGCTCAGGCTAGAAGCCGGGGGAGGTGATGGAATAGCCCGCCCTTCCCTTGCACAATGCTGAGCTGAGGGAGCATGGCCAGGCCCCAGTAGGACATTGTGATTCGAGAGGGCCCCACCACCAGCCCAGCAGGGGATGCTTATCACCTCTATTTCAGTGTTTATCACCCCATTAAGAAAACAGAGGGACATTACCAGCTATTTGTTGATTCTACCTTTGTTCCATGTGCCACAGCTCAGAGGTGGCCAGCATGTGGTTTGCTAGCTAATGCTGAGAGGTGTCTGAGGGACAGGGGAATGCCTGTTTAGCACAGAGTGGGGCCGGGGCAGGGAGGAAGGAAGCAGATGCCAGGCACATGCCTGCAGAGACTGTCAAAACTGCAACCAGGGAGCAGAGAGGAGGGGCCAGCCCTGCTGTGGAGCAGAGAGTCCTGTCCAGGCCAGAGAGCATGCTGGGATGCTGGGGGAGTCTGATTTATCTTAGACAAGCAAGGGGTCTGGAACAGACATTGCATAAATCAGTTTGAGCCAAATCAATTAATTCTGATACTACACTTCACCAGGTTTATCTCAGACCAATTTCAACCATTCTTAAACTGGTTTATGTTTACTGAGCATCTGTTCTGTTACAGGTTTAAACCAGTTTCTGATCACTTAAACTGGTTTGTGTGCAACATCTGTCCCTAGCCCTAAATTGTATAAATTATTCTATTATGCCTTCTGGGTGCATACATGTTCCCATGATATGAACAAGATCACCCTGTGGAAAAGTTCAGTTATCTCCCTTTCCCTATCATGGAGGCACATATGTGCTCAGAGAGGGCAAAAGAATTATTCCTAAACTCTAGCTTGGTAACTTGGAATTAGTTGCCAACTGACTTGGGTTGTTCATTAGATGAAGCAGAATATCTGCCTTTTGTTTGCCACTGTCCTGACTAAATTTATTCCCTCTTCTACACCTTCATTTGTTTAGTAGAGTCATTTCACTGGAAGAAGGTATTAGCTTTTTTGAACAGTATTAGCTTTCACAGAGAGCTAATATAGGGGACTGGAGGGAAGCGAGATGATGAACTCCCTTTTGAGCTCCACCCCTGCTCAGTTCCCTTAGTTGGGTTACTCATTCAGTTCCAAGTGATTTTCATTTGATATGAACAAGAGAGAGGGCATTCATGCCATGTTTCTGCAAGTCAGAGCCTTGTTTCAAACTTAGACCCTATAGTATGAGAACAAGAACACCACTAAACATACTGCTGTCTAGCTATCTGCCCGTGAGTAAATATCACTGTAAAAAGAACATGTTTAAATTCAAACATAGTGTCTAAAATGAACGAATAACTTCAGAACCGTGCCTCCGAGACTAAAAGATGTAACTGAAGCTCTGGAGTACAATATCACTTCTAAATAACAATCTACAACCACAGTTAATTTTAAAGAGCATGTGAGACACTCAGCCTTTTCTGTTTTATATAATTGAGGTCCTTCTTATTTAAGTTCTAGAATTTCGAAATCTTGACCTAGGATAGAGATCCAAATTGACATAATTATGCACCAAAGATCTTCATACAGTCAGAGGTGGGTCATCTGGCCTGTGAGGCTTCCATTGTAGCTGCCAGAAACTAATGGTTAATTAGTACAGATGCTAGGGTACAGATGAACCTCTGAGTTGTACTCTAAGGTTGTATGTATTCCTTGTGTTTCAGAAAGGAGTGATGGGGTTGAACACTGGCAGTGTGAACTCCTTGGTTGCTGCCAGAACCATGGTGTCAGCACCTGCAACCAAGGAGTTCACATTGCCAGTGTTCAACCCCATCACTCCTTTCTGAAACAGCAACTCCCACAACTATGAGAAGGGTTGTTGAGCTGTGGCAGCTTTGGAAGATTTGCCATTAACAGCTGGCAACTGTGGCAAGAAGCCCCAGTGCCACATCCAGAGGTAGGTTGTCCAGGCTGCGATAAGCCTTGTGGCCTGATTCTGGCTTGTGAGATGCCCTACAATGCAAATGAGTGACACTCCTGGTCTAGTCATTTAGAAGGGGAATCCTGGATTTTTTTTCTCAATTGCAGGACTATTTCTATTTTTATTCAATGACTATTTAATGTGCAATGTACAACAGGTTTTGGAAGCAGTAAGCAGAACCCAGAACTAGGCCCCATCTCCAGCTGAGCATCCTAACCATTAGGTTGTTCATCTAGGTTTTCTTTTGCACAGGTCAAGGTTTCAACAGAAGGATTGGATGGTGGTTAGGGAACTCTTCTGGAAGGTAGAGAGGGAATATGACTGAGAACAGCATTGAATCTAGGATTCCAATAGACTTGTATATAAAATGTGAGGCCTGTAGAAATAAAGTGGCCACAACAACATTTTGTAAAGCTCCCACCCCCTCAAGTGTGTTGGCTGTAGTCAGGACACATCCTCCTTTGAGGACTCCATGTGCTGCCTCCCCTACATTCTGAATCCCATTTGGATTTGGTCTTAGATAGGCACGCATCTGTTCAAAACAGGGTGGGTCAACATGTTTAGGTTACCCACACATGTGTCTATTAAGTTTAGATTACCACTGAGTGGGAGATTTTTAAATTCTGGACTAAAGTTTATTTTTTAATTAAGTTTTTTATTAGATCTAACCCAAATCCTAATTCACTAGTTGTCAACCTCCTTAAGCAAAAAACTCAAGGAAGACCACAGAAGGGCAAAATGTTTTAAAAACTATAAATTCATATTTGAAAACTCTGAATGTATCTTGCGAATCACTTTTGTGCGATTAACAGTGATCAAGCACATTGTGTGGCATCCTTGAAAGGATCTCAAGTCACCCCAGGTGCTATGGCAGGCTAGTTGAGAGCCACTGACCTAGTGTACATGCTTTAATTCTATTCATATGGACAAGATGTCTATAGTCTGCAGTCCACAATGTGCTGATGTTGAAAATCTGCTGCAGCTAGTTCTTTTTAGCCCATATCAGAATTAATACAGCATTCTCTCTGGTTCAGCAAGTTTGAATTAGAACATTAAGTTCTTATGCACATTTTAAGTTCTTGGTATATTGCAGATTTCTAGATAAGCTTTCTAAGCAGTTTCCCCAATCTCTTTGCATTTTGAATAAGGTCTTTAGAAACACTATCAAAAAGCTTTGTAAGATCAGTGTCTGACCACCTATCTGATAGGAAGGGCATATTTTTGGTGCACCTCAGCACTCTTATAAGAAAAGGCTAACACATTTATCCTAATATTTAAAAAAAAAAAAAGTTTTATCTGATGTCACTATGGCCTTGATGCTTATAAGTTGTCTCCAAGAGGAATTGGCACTCCAATGACACTCAGTACCTGTTAAGATTCTCCTATTTTATTATTTCCTGTTGAATACTACTACCTTTAAAAAGGTGTTCTGTTAGACAACATACCAAACTGCCTCTTTCATGTAGGTAACAAATTATTGTGGCTGGTGACTTTGACCTGTCCTGTTGTATTTGTATTTTACATATTCTATAAAGGATATATTTCTTTTCATTTTGGCCTTAAAGTTAATCAGGCAAGAAACACATTTTGAAAATAATTGGCCTTCTGATAGTGCCTTAAATATTTGACTTGATTTAAATTCAAACAGTGGATTCAACAAATTGTGTTGCTTATTATCCTGATAAGGTATTTAAATGTTCTTTTAAGTTCTAAAATCTCCCCTGTGACCTCCCAATAAAACTTCAATTGTGTTGCTAAAACAAGTCATGGTTTACATTTCCATTGATAAAATAACACTTTACAAGTTGACAGCTGACTTTGCCAGATGAAGTAGAGATTAATGCTGATATTTTTCCAGGTTCTTGACCTTGCCAGCCTCCTGATTACTGCTAAATGTACCTATACCAATGAAGTAGGTTTAAAAACGTAAGGCATATACCATGTTATTAAAGCAACCGCAGCACTTCAAAATGACTACTCCAATTTTCACATTTTATGTGTTTTAACTTTTAATTTTAATTTTAATAATGTACATCATACATTTCCCTTCTCTTTTGAATACTAATTACACTTAATTTAAACCTCAAATGTTATACTGTTGTATTGTATTTATTCTAGTAGCTACTGTACTTTAAAAAAAAAAAAAGATTAGAAGGATCTTTCACTGACTAATCTTTTAATCCAAATAAAATAACAATGATTGTTACACCAAATATATAGTGTGCTTACATAATTTAAGGACATGTATGTAAAAAAAATAACAATTGCAAACCAAACAAGCAAACTGCTGTAATGTAATGAATACTGTAGTGGATACTGGGTAATATTAGTGTGTTCTGAATTTTCCACAAGGGAGTGATTAGCAAAATTGAAATTTTGATTGCAAGATCCATCTTTGAAAGGATGGCCTCAGCTGCTTAGTTCCAGAAGTGGAGTCCTTATTTTCTTTATACAGCTGTTGTTCTTACTTGTAGCTGATGGAAACCTTGTTATCATTATCCATGTGGTCTAAATGCTTCTTCTTTTTAAGAGATGGAAGTAATCAAGACATTGATTCTATATGGTTGTTCTTCCCTGTGAAAATAGTCTTGTGCATACAAACATAGATTCATAAATGTTAGGGTCGGAAGGGACCTCAATAGATCATCGAGTCCGACCCCCTGCATAGGCAGGAAAGAGTGCTGGGTCTAGATGACCCCAGCTAGATGCATATCCAACCTCCTCTTGAAGACCTCCAGGGTAGGGGAGAGCACCACCTCCCTTGGGAGCCTGTTCCAGACCTTGGCCACTCGAACTGTGAAGAAGTTCTTCCTAATGTCCAGTCTAAATCTGCTCTCTGCTAGCTTGTGGCCATTATTTCTTGTAACCCCCAGGGGCGCCTTGGAGAATAAAACCTCACCGATTCCCTTCTCTGCCCCCGTGATGAACTTATAGGCAGCCACAAGGTCACCTCTCAACCTTCTCTTGCGGAGGCTGAAAAGGTCCAGGTTCTCTAGTCTCTCCTCGTAGGGCTTGGTCTGCAAGCCCTTAACCATACGAGTGGCCCTTCTCTGGACCCTCTCCAGGTTATCTGCATCCCTCTTGAAGTGCAGTGCCCAGAACTGCACACAGTACTCCAACTGCCGTCTGACCAGCGCCCGATAGAGGGGAAATATCACCTCTTTGGATCTATTGGTCATGCATCTGCTGATGCACGATAAAGTGCCATTGGCTTTTCTGATGGCTTCATCACACTGCTGACTCATGTTCATCTTGGAGTCCACTAGGACTCCAAGATTCCTTTCCACTTCCGTGCCACCCAGCAGGTCATTCCCTAGGCAGTAGGTGTGCTGGACATTTTTCCTCCCTAGGTGCAGCACTTTGCATTTCTCCTTGTTGAACTGCATTCTGTTGTTTTCTGCCCACTTGTCCAACCTGTCCAGGTCTGCTTGCAGCTGTTCCCTGCCCTCCGGCGTGTCCACTTCTCCCCATAGCTTTGTGTCATCTGCAAACTTGGACAGAGTACATTTCACTCCCTCGTCCAAGTCGCTGATGAAGACATTGAAGAGTATCGGTCCAAGGACCGAGCCCTGCGGGACCCCACTGCCCACACCCTTCCAGGTCGAAATCGACCCATCCACCATGACTCTCTGGGTGCGACCCTGTAGCCAATTCGCCACCCACCGGACTGTGTAGTCATCCACGTCACAGCCTCTTACTTGTTCACCAGTATGGGGTGGGATACCGTATCAAAGGCCTTCCTGAAAACTAAGTATACGACATCCACCCATCCTCCTGTGTCTAGGCGTTTCATAACCTAGTCATAAAAAGAGACTAGATTAGTCAGGCACGATCTGCCTGCTACGAACCCGTGCTGGTTTCCCCTCAGCATAGTTTGTCCTGCCGGGCTGTTGCATATGTGAGCCTTGATAATTTTTTCAAAGACAGTTTGGCTCCAAGCTTTAAACCAGTGGTTCTCAAACTCATTAGACTTGAGGCACTTCTCACTGCACTCAAGGAACCCTGAACTGGACCTATGCTTGAAGAACGGTGATTGAGCCCGAGAGCTTGCTAAGAACTTTTTTCCAGCTACTCAGTTGGTCTAATAAAAGATACCACATCTACTCAAAGAACCTTGCTTGCCTATGTCCTTAGACCAGCATGGCTACAACCAAAAACCCAGCAGCACTGGACTTAAGGCACTCATGGCATCCAATTTCTAAAACTAATTTATATATTAGCATTTACCTCCTTGCAGAGTAGCCTGGCAGTAGAAGTGGGGGACTGGCCAGGCAGGGACAAACCTGAGTCTCTGCTTATCTGCTTATCTCCTCCTACCTCACAGCACCTTTCAAAGGATTAGGCAGTGTCCCAGGCTGCAAATTCATCCTGGTTGAAAATCGTTGCTTTCATTCAAGGATGAATCAAGCACATTGCAAGCATGTAAACTTCTATAGTGAGGAAAAAAAGGTACCACTTGGTGACAGTACTAAAGACATTTTACTAAATGCAGCAAACTCTATTTTAGCGGGAATTAGAAATGTGAATGTAAAAAGTGATGATGAATATTACATTTGGGCTTTCAAATACTGCCAGCTATTTTAGGAAAATATGATGTCCTTGTATAATAGAATGTAGAAATGCTCCAGTAGTATTATAACAATGTCACTATCTTATCTTTCAAGATAATTTCTTTTTCCTGTTGAATATGGGTTAGAACTGAGACTTTACACACAAGTACAGCTGAATTCAGTTATAAAGTATGGCCTTATGAAATTTCTTGATATCACAGAGTTACATAAAAAGCTTACTTGTATATTTTAAATTGATTTTGATGTGTATTTATACAGATAACTTTCCTGGGAAACAGAGATACTCCTCTTACAATGATCTGGATATGAACAAAGTTCTGTTGTTTAAGTAACCTTAGCAGAACTGCGATCTGCAGTGAACAGACCTTTGTTCTAAGTGAAAGTATACTGACTAAAGTAAAAAGAAAGAAGTGCCATTATGCTTCTTTTCTTTTTTTTTTTTTTAATGGCTGGACATGTAGTAAGTAAAAAGCCCCAAGATTTTAAACACAAATCTGGCATAAAGGTTGTTCTTTGGATTCTTCACTTGATTTGTAAGGGGAAAAAAGCCAGCCACAGATATGTCAGTAAACCTACATTGTTTAACTACCGAAACAAATTTGTGACTGACTGGCATTACAGATGCTGTCTTGGGAAGGCTTATAGTAGTGTTGATGGTTTTTAGCAGCATGATTGTGGGCAATGCTCAGCATTTACATGTCTGTGTGAAAGAAAAGGGTTTGAAAGACACGGGAGGCAATAAAAAAAAAAAAAGAATAAAAAATGAATATAAAATAGAGAGAGAGCTTTACTTTCAAATGGGATGATTCTTCCTCAAAGAATTTAATTCTCTTTTAGGAAGTACCCCTTCTTTTAGAAGACAGTCACACTGTGAGAAACATGTAAATATGCTGCTGTATCAGAATAAAAACTGCAGTACTTTAAAAGAAAAAAAAGCTGATTTAAATTTTTCTTAATGTTTTACTGATCAATTTATAACAACTTGAAGTGTTTCATACATATACCATAACCTGACCTAAATAAGCTCTCTTTACAAAGTCTTTATGTCAAATCCAAGGCAGAAAGGGGAAGAGTTTAAGTATAAGCTACTAAGTAAGTACAAGCCTAATTAATTAATCAGTCCAATATTTTCACTGTTATCTACTTAGATGTGTACTATGCTGTCTGACAGGTGGTGGATAAATTTAACTACACATTTTAAATGATCTTTGTTTTCCATTTCCTACTGAAAAGGAACAGCAGACGCCCCATTAAAATTCTACCACCAAACTGAGGAAGGGTTGGAGTGATATTCTTACCTCTGATGCAATCACCCTCTCTCTATATATTGCTCAACCATTTCAAGACAGATCATCTCTGTGGCTCAAAAATAACCTCTCCAAGAAAAATAAATAAATACTTGCTTTTGGAATGCCGCAGGTCACACTAGTCACCAAGCATTAATAATAATAAAAAGTAAATCCTGTTGGAAAATACCTTATTTTCTCATATACAAAAAACATACCTTATGAAACGTGGAATGTGCATTATATGTGAGAAATGTGGAAAAAGCAGGTTCTACTGTTTACAGGTAAAACCAGAAGTCAAATCTGCAGTGATCCACAGGGAGTAGGCTCAGTTCCCCAGCTGACGCTACTCAACAGGCATCTACACGTGCAATTAGCACACATGAATGAACTCCAGGTCTTATTTTTTTAGAGTTTTTTGGTCCCAGGCACATTGTTTTAATGTGCACCCAGAGCAACTAACTCTGGAGCAATCAGCTCTGGAATTTATTCATGCGCAGCATGTGGAGTCTGGTTGGAGTAGCCCTGACTGGCAAAGGACCCTGGGGGTCAGCCTGCCAGCCTGGAACTGCTCTGATGAGGCTCAGTGTGCTGCTGTGGGCCTGGCTAGGGCACCAGGGTACCCACTAGTGTGAGTCTATCCAGCAGGCAGTCCCTGCACTGAAGCTCCCTCATGCCCCAGCCAGCTGGGTCAGTGTCTACATGTGTGCTGCCGCACACAAAAACAACTCCACAGCAGGGTAGTACTTGTATTGACAAATACTACCCTGCTGCAGAGTTTGTAAGTTTTGTGCACCCTAATACGGGTGCACATGTAGATGCTGAGATGTTTACTAGTCAGCTCTGCAGGAAAGATTTTTTTTTTCCTCTTCAAGCTGCCTTCCAAAAACAAGGTATTATATTCCAGGATATATGGTATGAAAGAAAATATGGTACTACTCACCTCCACTATGTTGTCTCCACCCCCACAATTCTTCCCAATACATTTTCCTTTAGACAAAGTGTTTTGTTTCATTCATATATTCAGAACTTTTTTTTTTCTTTAAGTATAAATATTTTCAGTTAAATGTACTTAATTGGAGCACACTGTTAAGTACTTAGTAGCCATAATCCTGTGATTACTGGGCAACAATTTTGTACAAACTTTAATTTCAATATTGCCAGCACATCATTAACTGCATTTCTCTTCACCTTTGATCTCTTTTCCCCATTAAGCGCTTCACTCATTGCAAGTTAGACTGTTCCCTGTTGGGGGGGGGGGTAGGGGAAACCAAAAAACAGAAACCAAAACCTTAACATTGTTTATATTTAAACATGAACTTAATAGGAAGTAAAAATATATTGTATTACTCCAATGTATAATAATGTAAATATCAGAGGTAAACATTTTAGTATTAAAGAAAGGTAATTTTTTTATTGAAAAAATGCTTTCTGTAAGAAAGCAAAGCAGAGTTTATTATTTATTTGTTTATTCAATTTATAGGTCATCTTTCCAAACAAAGGTTTATAACGTGATAATAAATGGACAGTATAACTTACAAAACAAGAGCACAACAAGAGAACAAACAACCTAAAAAGGAACTAGAATATCCATAGAAAACAGAGACTCTATAAACAATATCTCAGTCTAAATGTTTGCTAAACAACTGCCCAAAAGGGAAAGTATTACAATGTTTCTGAAATATACCCAGACTTGGGATCTGTCTTCCAGAGCTGAGAAGCAACAACAGAAAATGACTTCCCACATGTTTTGTCAAGAAGACTTGACATACTGCTGGTATTTGCAGTAAGTTGCTTGCAGCTGACCTCAGTGATATCAACTGGCTGCGAGGGAGAAGGTGGTATCATAGTTAAGTATGGCCTCGGCTGTTTAGGGCCAGCACAGACTCTGGAGCACTGGAGCGGTTCTGACAACCACATCTCATCAAACGGTGGGCTGCTGCATTTGCACCAGATGGTTCACAAAAATATTTGTTTACTTGGAATTTCCCTTTTTTATGACACTTTGATTAAGGATAAAAGATACTTTGGCATATTTTCATTACAACTTTGAAAAGGAAGAATTAACAAAATTGTTTTGATGCCAGAAAACTTATGATTGCCAACTGGTGTCCCATGCCTTTATAAATTTACATAAAAATTCTGTGGAGAATTCAGTCAGCTCAGTGGCCTCATGTTATAGTAGATGGACTGCTGATCTACTTGGGTCTAAGGCATAATTTTCTTTTTTTTTTTTCCATTTGCTTTGATGTGAATGGGGTAATGCAACTCCTTCTTCCATTTTCTTAATCAGTCCATTGACACAGTCAAAAATACACTTTGAATGGCTGCAGCTTGACTTGTCTTCTAGGTCAAAATATCAAAATGTTCAAATCAATTTGAAACAAAACTTTGAAATTAAATTGATTTTCCATGAAAAAAATTTTAACATTTTTGATGTTTGATTTTTAAAAGTCAGTTTTTAGTGCATTGAAAAATTCAAAATCTTGGCATTTTGGACAGTTTCATAATGAAAATGGTTTCAATATCACTTTTACAAAGAGTTAATATTTGTTTAACCTACTTCAGTATACAGAAGCATATGGAAACATGACCCTGTTTGTCAAAGAGGGTAAATGAGGAGAGCTAGAAGATGAAGGAAAGCAAGCAAAAGACGCCAACCTTCTTAAACTGGAAAGTAAAATTGACTGCTCTTTTACAACTTTCACAATCTCATTTTCTTTTTGTCTTAGCTGTTTCCTATACTGCTTTGCACAAATATTCAATTCCTTCCCCTGAAGCAAGTGAAGAGCTAGGGCAGCTTCCTAGTTGTTAGGAAACAGCTTGCTTGGGAATATATTAAAATAGAGAACTCATAAGACTGAAATAAGATTGTATACAGGCATGCATTTATCATCCTACATATGCTACACCACCTTAAAGAGCTACAAAGTATAGCACTAAATGAGATAAGCAGACATTCCAAGCCCCCCAGCTGCAGGGGTACAAGATTTCTGCAGAAGTATGCACTCCAACCAGGCAGTTGCTTCTCTCCTCTCCATCCCCAAGTGGAGGTGACACTATAAGTTAGCCTGATCACAGACAGCTTGTCCTTCCCATTTTTAGTAGAGGTGGGGAAGGGATTGGTACTGGGTAGCAAGTTAATAATTTGTAGGCAGCACCCTGATATGGTGGCAGTGGCCAGGACTGACTGGCCAATTTAATGCACTATAGCCTATTTTACTGCACATTAAAGCATTGCATTAAAAACCGTGTGATCATGCTAATGCACAGTAAAATAGGCTACTGCGCATTAAGCATCATTTAAAAACCATATGCATATGTTATTTAGCATTTAGGCAGCCTAATATGCATTTGTTTAGTACCTCACATTGGAGATACTAAATTTAATGCACATTAGGAGAAGTGCCTAAAAAGTTGCTTAGGAAAAGGGCACTTATAGACATACCTACCATTGCCATCATTGAGCTTGCTGAAGCCCTCCCCTTCCCTCCGCCCTTGGGTACTTGAGGAGCAAGACGCTTGCTGTTGTACTACATGTAATTGTTCAAATGTGGCACTAAAAGTGTGGCACTACTAAGAAGCTGGCCTTTCATCCAGGAACTTTGGTGAAATTTCTACTGCCACTATCCTACATTGCATATACAAATTGGGCTGTTTATATTACATTTACACTCTACATATGTACTATTTTTTAGTTTTCTATTGCTTATTTTTTATGTTGTCTTACAGTTAACATACTGAATATTAATCTTTTGACAATTAGATAAATAAGTTGAATAATTAGGAATGTGACACCAACCAAAATCTTCTTTGAGAGCCTTCTAGTTATGGCAAGAAGTGAACAAGGAAAACAAACTTAAAGGAGAGAGCACTCTTCAGCCACCTATTATTTTAATGATGTTTACTGTAGACTAATAGAGTCAATTAGATGGACATTATGTATATAGGACCTTTTATAGCATTTATAATTATGGCACTTTAATGCAGAAGTCAATATTGAGCCAGAAGACTATTTATAATGAGCACTATAAATATGGTCTTTACTACTGAAAAAAAATTAAAACAATAAAAAACATAAAACAAATCTCTAATATGAGCATCTTATTCTGTGATCTGACATCACTATTTCATTGCAGTAAGGAATTCCAAAAGTAAAGGTTTCCAGATAAGACTCTATTCTGTTTAATCCTTACAATTCAGTCAAAGGAATTTAATTGCCATAAGATAAGGCCAACAATGATCTCAAAGTTTGGGCAGGAGGGTGGGAGGAGGGAGAGTGGGGGGAAGCTCAAGATTGTCAACATTTTAGAAGAATGACACCAGTTTTACTCAGAAGTAAAATGGGACCACTTAAAACCTTTGACTGCTATTATACTCTTTACAAGTCTGTCAACTGTATGCTGAAGTAGAGCTTTAATTCTCATCTCAATCAGTGAATTACACAGATTAAGGATCAGAATTTTGAAGCTGTTGGAGAACTTCAAGATCTCAATGCCTACATTAGAGCTCAGAACAGTGATTAAGACCCCTGACAGATGTTAACGCAAGACCTGATTAACAAGCTAATCACATCTTAAGTGACAACCTGGCCATACATTAATGCAATTAATGGTGTGGTAAGCCAGGAATAAGCTACAAAGTTATTACACAAAATGTATAATAAAATTAATTTTTGGCTGGTTCCCATTGTGTGGCAAGTTGCATATGTGGCCAACTGATGTGGCCTTGGGATCACATGGGAGCCCTTGAGTCTGCTCAGCTGACACTCCTGCCCTCAAGGGTGCATCAGAGTTGAGGCTTCATTGTGCCCTGGAAGCTTGGAGCACAGCTCAAGTGATCTGTGTTCTCAGCCTTCAGGGCACAGCTGGAATTAAAAGCCATGTCCAGATGAGCACGGCCATGCAGCATGTGGTGCCGCAGACACATCTGTGGTACCACATACTGAACATTCAGCTGTTCTCCACGCTGCAAAGTAGCAGCACAGGGGAGGGGGCTGGCATGGTTTGAACCCAGGAGATTCTGGGGTCTAAAAAACCTATGCAACCCCCCCCCCAAAATACAAAAACAAAAACAAAAACAAACCCCAAGCAGTGTACATGGGGGCAGTATGTGCCACCCAAAACCAGGGCCCGGCCACCTGGAGCCACATTTCAGCTGCTGGCCAGGCTCCGAGAAGCAGGATCACCACTGCTGTTGTTCCAGGAGGCCCCCAAGACCTGAGGTAAACCTGCTGGGGCCAGCCCCGTGCTGGCATCAGCCTCCCCTACCCCACTTGGGGTAACTTACCATGTGCCAGAGGGCATGTGGCACAGGTGTTCCCTGAGGACAGATAGCAGCAGCATGAGGTGTCCTGCTGCTTCTTGTCCATGGGGAAACAAACATCCATACTCATGTGGACGTGGCCAATGAATCCACTGAGCCCTAGAGGCTGGGATCAGCAGTCAGTTGGTTGGCACTCCCAGCCTTAGGTGTGCTCCGGAGCCCTTGACACCAATATGCTCCCAAGGCTAGGAGAGATCAACTTCCTACTTGCTGGTGCAGGTGAAGCTTAGGATCATGATTGTATAATAGAGTTGTCTTAGCTTATTTTAATCTAACTCATTCTTTAAAACACTGGGAAAGTAAATCAGACTGCAGACAATAGGTCCCATGAAAAGGAGATGCAGAGTTAAGTATCATCCACCCATTGATGAGATTATAGCACAAAAGTGTCTTGCAGGACTTATTAGTACCTTCACATTCAAAACGAGCATGAGAAGTGGCAAGTTGACACTATGTGCAACCTCACATATAATTACCCTCACAGAAGATGAGCTGCTGCCCAGAACAACCCTTTGGGATATCTCAGAGCCAATTCAATGTGGGCTCATAAAGAAAATAAATACAGTGAGCATTACACTGCTTCCATTTCTACGAAGAAAAAAAATCACAAAGTTTATTTGGGAATTTAAGTCAAAGAAATTACATTCAATTATTACCTAAAACATCCCAGGGGGTATATTATTTAAATATATTTTGCGATTTGAATACCATTAGCATGATATTAGCATTTCCAACAACAAACACTTAAATTGGCAATTCAAGCAACTTGTTTGATTTCATTTTTGTCCAACATGAATGTAAATTTCTGCAATCTTTTTTGTGATTTAACTTAATATCTATAATGCAGTAGTTATGAACCCTCAACATTACTCAACCAAGTCAATGGTAGTTTATGGTGCTAAACATCTCCAAGGAGGTACTTAGGATCCTATCAAACCTTAATATGCATCTTTGACCTAAACCAGTCAAGCTGTGCTTTAGATGCCTTGTAGATTTTCTTCAATGCACCATCAGGTTTCTGGCCTACCTGCTTTCACCCCTGTTAAGGGTCATACCGCTCTTAAACTGTTCTTCTTGGCTTGAGCCTGCCTACTTTCCAATCCTGTTAAATCAAAAGGTCTAAATGGGTTTGACACCTATAAACCCTCTTCCTCTTAGAGCTGTTAAATAATAAGTTTTCAAGGACACCAAAAAAAGCTTAAAAAACCCACAAAACACAGCATTACTTAATAATCCAAAAGTACATTGTACGTAATACAAAAACTAAAAAAAAGTATTTAAAAAGAGGGTTCTCCTTTTACTACATATTAATCTGTTGTTTTCAGTACTGGTAGATGCCAAAAATCCCTGTAATCTCAACCTCTAGGCTAGAATATCTGTAAACTCACTGTTTCTTTAGCCTGGTCTCACAGGGCATGTCCTGAAGAGCATGTATATGCAGGGCATGCACTTCCTATGGGACAAACAGCAGTGGCATATACTTGTGCCACTGCTCTTTGTACCTGGGCATGACCCTGTTCCAGTGCATGGCAAATTGCCCTGGGTGGGGTATGGGAGGTTGGGGCCAGCAGTCGGTCCTCCCAGGCCAGCAGTGGCATCAAGTCAGTTGCTTGGAGCCCTGCTAGCAACCAGAGCATGGCTATGACTGGCCTGGCTCCTTTTCTGGTGGCACACGCTGCTGTTGCATGTGCCACATGGCTGTTTTTGAGACCAGAATGTCCCAGTGTCAAAAAATTGTTACATGGTAAATGGGTACATGTGCCATGTATGGTTTGTGGCACCACAAACAGGCTTGAGGTGCCACAAACAACAAGTGCACACCCATCGGGATGTGCCCAGACAGTCCATGCATCAGGCTCAGTCTGCTAAAACCCTTGTCTTACCATGCCATTTCCAATCTAAGTAAGAATGATTCCGCTTTTTGGACACTTTTGGTCCTAACTTTAAATTTGGGAACAGTTACCTTTGCTAGAGTGCTGGGCCAAAGTTTGAGGAATATTCTCATCTGAGAGCTTTTCAATTGGTCCCCTAAGGATGCTTAGCATTCCTTATAAAAGAATCCTATTTTTCCTATTGTTTCAGTTCCTGAGTGTTTTGCTTTAAGTTCAGCATTCCAATGAGAACAATTATGGGCAGGTTAACTGCTATGCAATAGATATTTGCAAAAGAATATCCGCAATGTATTTCTAATCCAATTAATATGCCAATACTGCTCCAATTAATGTCAATGGCACAATACTCACTGGTTTCAAAATGGAACAGGATAGGACTCTCTAAGGCCCCCTATACACATTCCAGGTATTCCACAATTTACTGGTTAATTGCACAATTACCTTAATACCAACTACATGTACAAAGTATCCATCACACAAGAAAAAGTTCCAACCAGCTGTAAAGTTAGACCCCAAACATATGTGCTAACTCTTTAGCTGGTCGCTAGTGAGCTTTGATTTCCACATGTAGCAGAGTCTCTCTGCAACTGGGAGACCCACCAGCTGCAAGGGTGAACTTCGCCCACTGTGAAAACCCAAAGCCTTGGGGACTGCAGCTGCTGCGATTCCCACGGCAGAGGGAGAGGGGAATGGGGAGGGGAGAGACATAGGTCTCTAAGACTTGATTCATAGATTCATAGATGTTAGGGTCAGAAGGGACCTCAATAGATCATAGAGTCCAACCCCCTGCATAGGCAGGAAAGAGTGCTGGGTCTAGATGACCCCAGCTAGATGCTTATCTAACCTCCTCTTGAAGACCCCCAGGGTAGGGGAGATAACCACCTCCCTTGGGAGCCCATTCCAGACCTTGGCCACTCGAACTGTGAAGTTCTTCCTAATGTCCAGTGCAAATCTGCTCTCTGCTAGCTTGTGGCCATTATTTCTTGTAACCCCCGGGAGCACCTTGGTGAATAAAACCTCACCGATTCCCTTCTCTGCCCCCGTGATGAACTTATAGGCAGCCACAAGATCGCCTCTCAACCTTCTCTTGCAGAGGCTGAAAAGGTCCAGGTTCTCTAGTCTCTCCTCGTAGGGCTTGGTCTGCAAGCCCTTAACCATATGAGTGGCCCTTCTCTGGACCCTCTCCAGGTTATCTGCATCCCTCTTGAAGTGCGGCGCCCAGAATTGCACGCAGTACTCCAACTGCGGTCTGACCAGAGCCCGAGGGGAAGTCTCACCTCCTTGGATCTATTGGTCATGCACCTGCTGATGCACGATAAAGTGCCACTGGCTTTTCTGATGGCTTCATCACACTGCTGACTCATGTTCATCTTGGAGTCCACTAGGACTCCAAGATCCCTTTCCACTTCCGTGACACCCAGCAGGTCGTTCCCTAGGCTGTAGGTGTGCTGGACATTTTTCCTCCCTAGGTGCAGCACTTTGCATTTCTCCTTGTTGAACTGCATTCTGTTGTTTTCTGCCCACTTGTCCAACCTGTCCAGGTCTGCTTGCAGCTGTTCCCTGCCCTCCGGCATGTCCACTTCTCCCCATAGCTTTGTGTCATCTGCAAACTTGGACAGAGTACATTTCACTCCCTCGTCCAAGTCGCTGATGAAGACATTAAAGAGTATCGGTCCAAGGACCGAACCCTGCAGGACCCCACTGCCCACACCCTTCCAGGTTGAAACCGACCCATCCACCACTTGGTCCAGCTCCTGACCCACAGCAGGGACCAGAAGTCACACAACTGACAGGTTTCCCAATCCCTGCTGTGCCTCACTGGCAGCCAGCACAGTCTAACCTATGAGGTGCAGGTGGGGCCAAGAGCTTCATCTTGGCCCTGGCTCATGTGACCCCATGGCTGGGAGCCCCTCAGCAGAGGGAGCTGCTTCTTGTGGCAGTTCAGGGGGAGCACAGGATCGGTTTACCCCAGCATCAGCAATATGGCACGTTTGGATCTAATGTGTTAATGTGTAGATCACACATTAGATCCAATTGTGCCTTTACCTACACATGTAGAGGAGGACTAAATGAGCACTGAAATATGACTTTCGATTACTGAATCCTAAATGCAATTTTTTGGTTCTGGTGAAGATTACTTGGCAAATAGCAAGCAGCTTATTGGTTGCATTCTATTTGGCCAACAAGAAAAAAAAAATGTTGTTAAAAAGTTAGCAAATTTGTTTTCTGATTGATGAAATGGGTAATGGTATTCCTAGTATACTTTAATGAGATACTTTAGAAAAGGGAAGAAGCTCATTTTAACCTGCTTGAACTATATTAATAAAAGGCTAGTTAAGTGGATACCACAAAAATAAATTACTCAATGACTTAACCTGTTGTAACTTTGGAGCATCTTTAAGCATAGTGCACTTTTGGTCCACTATACCAAGTAAAAGAGCATCAACAGTTAATTATGTATAACTTTAAAAAAAATAAACACTCCATCAATTAATCACAAAGTATTCTGTACTTATTGCGTATACATTTGATTTGTGGCGATTGGTTGAAAGCAGTTAAGTAGATCATTTGGGATTCAGTTATATGTTTAACTGGAAGAGTGTGCCAGCAAATCAGACATTACTCTTTGCATGAACAACATGCAATATGAAATATAACTTCAAAGTGAAATGAAATTGCAAAATGAGCTTATGAAGAGAAGTTTGGGTTAGATATTAGGAAAAAAAAACTCTCTCACTAAGAAGGTAGAGAAACACTGGAACAGGCTGCCCATGCAGGTTGTGGATTCTTCATTGTTGGAGGTTTTTAAGATGCAACTAGACAAAGTTTTGGCTGGGATTATCTAGTTGAGGATAGTCTTCCTTTGAATAGGGGGTTAGACTAGATGACTTCCTAAGGCCCCTTCCAACCCTAATTTTCCATGATTCCATGTTCCAGTAAGATCCAGTAGTACAAAAGTAACCACAAAAGAGAGTTAATTGCAAGTAGAGCAAATTTGTATAGCTATTTAAACAGCTTTTTGTTCCAGACTTTCAAAAATAAATTTTCACCATTCACTCAGTTCTGCTGTGACCAAGTTTAGAGAAATTTAGACAACCAAATTTAGAGAAAATGTACCTAGCAAGATGTAATTGTCGGTAGCATTGTTTTTTTTAAAGTGATTCCAATGTTCCAGCAGGTGTTTAAGAACCTTCAGAAGATCAAAGTAATAATTAAGAGGACCTCCTTTTGTATTTTAAGATTTGTAGAACCCCCTGTCCACTCCATTCCCCAAATGTTCTGAGCTTGGATCCTGATAAGCTTTGGCTGACAAGGTTTTTTTTAAGCCATTTAAAGGAGAATCATCTTGTCCTTATTAATAATGTCTATTTTTGAAGGTCTAGCAATTTTTTCAACAAGATATTAAAATCCAGATATATGTATTTTTGGTTTAGGGCTGTTTGTTTGCTTGCTTGCATCCCAGCTATGGGCTATCTTTAATGTGAAATTCCCAATACTACAGTTAAATATGAGGAGATTTTGTTATGTCAGGTGAGAAAAAAAATCCCATCAACCCAGCCCTGCTTGAAATGCACTGCATGCAACAGCATAGGAGTCTCAGCCTCACAGATATAAGAACAACTCTGTTCAATGGGCATCACTATATACAGATGTGTCTGTGCTCAAGTTCTTAATAGTCAGAATAGATACTAACATGATATCCTGTGTCAAAGAGCCTTTTGTTGATGCCACTGTACTACACAGTGACATGATACACAGTGGCTGTGTGGCACAATGAATTGCATCAAAGAACCTTTTTGTGGTGCTTTGAGGCTATGTCAAGGTACATTGAGCTTTTGTGAACTTCAGCTTACCTTGAAGCAGTCTTAGCTCACAACAGCTTTAACTGAAATGCAGCTGACTGCAAAAGCTAGGCAAAAATGTAGTGTTGTTTTTATGTTATATTAAAATAAAATTAGTCAATATTAACATAACTTCATTGCAACAGCTAAAAAAAAACAAACAAATTTTATTTTTAAATTCTTAAGGTACAAAATATTGCAAAAAATTGTATAAGGAATAACAATGTGGCAATGCAATGCCTTTTCTAGATAAAATTAGCTGCAGTATCACAAGTGAGAGAGACAGCTTATATGGTAAATGAATCTGTGATAAACTGTGGAACCATGAAATAAACTGCATTTCATCTGCAGCTGGATAAAAAAATGCTAATAATAAAACCTGCATGACATGTTGCATCATTGTGTATTTTAGGAATGTTTTAGAGTTTTATAAAAAATAATATTGATTCTATTTTTGAATCCTGCTGATTCTAAAGACAGGCTGCCTTCATAACATGAGCCCTAGTGTATAACACACAGTAAGTAAATCTCTAAATTGTTTTCTATAAATTATATCCTATTTTTTAGGTCAAATATGTCATGACTTAAAAGTCTAGTAAAGCTTCCTCACATCTCTGGAAAGGAGGGGGAGAGATTCTCATAATCTCCAATGTGATAAAAAAGGTGATTCTAGCATTAATGGCTCATGAAATATTGGAACTTAAACCTGTCAGTGTTCTAGGATGTTGTTTAGCATTCATCTCTGGTGGAGATGGATTATATAACATTACTGGGAGTTAGTAGATGTTGCTTTAGAGCTGGTCATGCCATTTCAGTTTATCTGCATACATAGAGGCTGGAACTCAGCAAAATATTTACTGTCAAATGTAAAGTTCTTTTTAGATGTTGAACACCAGCAATAAAGTCTACTCTTCCTCCCTGAGTTTCTTTCCTGTTTAACATCCCTTTTTATGCCCAGTTATTGCCAGCTGATTCTACCATAGTAGCAAAAAATATTCATATTTTATCAAAGGACTTCCTGGTGGTGTGCAAGTAAGATGGGTGTTCACATGTTCTCTCCTTAAGCACATAAGAAGCGCCATATTGGGTCAGACCAGGGGTCCATCTAGCCACTACCCTTTTGCCAACAGTAGCAGAAATGGTTGCTTTAGAGGGAAAGCATATGAACAGGGTACATCTAAAGTAGGGATTCTTTACCAGGGTGCTACAGCACCTTTGAATGCTACCATGAGGTATAGAGAGATTTTGAAAGTGTGCGCCATTTGGATAAAAAAATAAAAAATAGACAAAATGAAATGTCTATTAAGGGGTACCTTGAGTCAAATGAGGTGTGTCTTGAGTCCTAAATGTCTGAGAACCATTTATCTAGAGTGACTTATTTCTTGTCAGACCCTCCCTGGGGCCCATCATCATTAATGTAAAGATACTAGATGATATATCCCAGAGGATACATTGTTTCATAGAACCCTAGAAAAGTAGAGGTTGAAGGGTCCTCTAGTCCAAACCCCTGACCAAAGGCAAGATCATCCCTATCCGAACCATGCTACCATATTTTCTCACATACAAGCCATACAAACCACCTGGGGGGAAAAGCAAAACCAAAAACAAAAACAGGTCTATAAAAGGAAAAGGGATCCCCACAGGTTCAGAAATGTGGTGTGGATGTGGGGAAGGTAGAGTAGTGGCAGCATTAATAGTCACTGCTTTAGAAGCCATAGCCATTAATGCCACAATTGTTCCCTCCACCCCCCACATTTCCAGAGCTACCTTCCGAGTTGATGCTGCATCAAGCTGGCACATGGGGTTGGTATGCAGCTAGACTTGGGTGCTGGGTTTGACCTGGCACATAGCCCTATATCTAATGCTTTATGTCTGACCCTGTGCACTGGTTCTAGAGTCATGTGCCAGGTCAGACTCAATGTGCCACACCTGGGACAGTATGCTGAGTCTGGAACTGTCTGCTAGCTCGGGAGCTTCATGCCTGGTGTTATCCAGACTATGTGCATGGTCCCAGGTTTGGCATGCATCCCCAGAGGTAGCACATGCAGTCAGATCCAGCACATGGCTTCAGAGCCAGATTGCAACTCCAGACCCAACATGCAGTCCCAGACTTGGTATAGTGGGTCTAACCTACAACATTAGTCTGCAGGCCCAACCAGCATGCAGGGGTGGCAGCAGCCTAAAGAGCAGGCTCCACTTCCTAGTTGCTGCTATTCACTTACCTCAATGTAATTTTTTTTCTTCAGTCTCCCCTTCAAAATTCAGGTACATACCATGTACAGGAGTTTACTATATGTGAAAAATATAGATGGCATGAACATTCATTATCTAACCCAGGGATACGCAACCCCCAGCATGCATGCCAATTAGTGGCACATGGAGACATTATCTTTGGCACACCAGGTGCTGTGTAAGGAAATTGTTTATATTTTTATTTTTTTTTAAGTTGCTGCTCTGGGCTCTCCAGAGCAGCCACGGGTCCTAGCACTGCAGCAGGTGCCAGGGGCGGAGTCAAGAGAACACAGGCTGTCTGCATTGTGCTGAGCCTTCCCAGCCCGGCCCCTGAAGCTGTGGGTGGGCAAAGCCAGGGCCCAGGCAGGTGCTGCAGAAAGCTGCTGTTCTGGAGGCTTCTGGCTAGCTTGTCCATGAGTGGTGCTCACTGCATCTGGTCCCAGGGGGCTCATGCAGCTGAGTGCCAGGGCTGGGCCCTTGTACTGGCAGATGGCTTTGCCCCACTTGGACTGTGTGTGGCATTCAGAGAGACTGAGCCTGGAGCCCCCTGAGCCCAGTGTCTGACCCTGACCAGGCAGCATCCCCTTGTGGGCAGGGTGGCTGCAGCTCATCCCTATGGAGCTGCACAGGCTGGGCCATGCTGGGACCCACCTTGGGTGCTGCTGAGTGCTCCTGCTTGCCCACCCATACATCATGGCCCGAGTCTGCAGAGCCCCAGGGCAGACCCCACTTCCTGACAAGCCCCCACTCTCTTTTGGATGCTGCCTTCAAAAGGCTGCCTGGCCAGGCCAGCTTGCTCGCGGTGCCACCCCCAACATGTGCTTCTACCCATACTGCCTGGACCCTGCCCCAAGCACCTGGTTCTGGTGCTCTGAACCCCAGTGCTGCCCCCACTCAGATGGGATAAAGCATCTGTCTGCCTGAGCCCCAGCTGAGCCCTCCCTCCAAGCCCCACACTCCGGGACCATTGGGAAGGCCTGAGCACCCTGGCCCTGGTGGATACTGCTGCGGCATCACTGCCTGCTCTGGACCAGTGGGGCTGAGTCACAGCCAGTAGTGGTGGGGGACAGAGAGGGTGTGTGTCTCTCACCACGCATTTCTCATTTTCTTTTTTTAATTTCTTCTCTTTATCCTTTCTGTTTCTTCTCCCCTCCTTTTCTTTCTTTTTTTATTTCCTTCTTTTCTGTCTCTTCTTTTTTCCCTCCTTTGTTTCATTTTTTTTTCTTTCCCTCTTTCTCTATTTCTCTCATCACAACATGCTTAAAAAAAAAGAATACACAAGAACAAAGGTAGTATATGAAGTTTTATTTATTGTCATCAGGTTTAGAATTTTTGAAAACCTGGTATTTACTGTAAAAAAGCAACATTTATGGTAGTTAAATTAATATGCACTGCATTCTGCCATGTACCCCCAGCCCGTTTTGTTTTTTTGGCATGCTGGCACATTACTAAGTAGACACTGCAGTTTTTTTGGTACTCCAGCCAAAAACCATTGCCTACCCCAATCTAATTTATTAGTAAAACTACACATTCAATCCTGATACAACCACAAGGCTTAAAACCCTAACCTGCTACAAGTAAAGCAGGAGACAACAGTGAGCAAAGTCTCTAGCTGATGAAGTTTGGTATGAGATAGGTATAAGTTCATGAAATACTATAAAAATACACATGTTCCACACACGATGCATCTTGTCCAGTGTACCAATACCCTCACAGAAACTACGTGGGTAAAATTAAGAGGGAACTATGCACTCAAATGACTTCTCACAGAAAAAAAAATATGATACACACACAAAAATGCCAGAAGGGGCACATTCCTCACAGAACAACTGCTCCTTTTCTGACCTCTCAATCATCATACACAAAAGGAAAAAAAGAGCTGCTGGGAAGGGACAGCCTCCATCTCTGTCTGCTGGGGAGGAGGCTCTTCTCAGTCAGAGTGGCTGACCTGCTGAATCGGGCTTTAAACTAAGCCTGCCGGGGGATGGGGGGACTACTACCACTGATGGCCTGCTGAGCAACCCTTGCAAAGCCAGCGGACCTAGGCACTTAAGGGAGCCCACCCCTGCCCCAGCCCTGGATCAGTCTGTGGGCAAGGCAAGGGCCCCCAAGGGGACACTTGCCTGCCTGTACACGAATGCCAGGAGCTTGGGGAATAAGCAGGAGGAACTTGTCCCGTTTAACACAAATAATTACGACATCATAGGGATAACGGAGACCTGGTGGGACTCCACCCATGACTGGACCACGAGTATAGATGGCTATACCCTGTACAGGAGAGATCAAGTAGACAAAAGGGGTAGAGGTGTAGGTTTTTGTGGGAAGGAGAGCTACGCGTCCCTACAAGCCAATCTTTGTGACCAGGGCGGATGGCTGGGGACCCTCTGGGTTAAAACCTGTGGGGAACGTGGTACAGGGGACATGATGGTGGAAGTCTACTACAGACCTCCCACCCAAAGTCAAGAGTTTGACCAGAACTTCACCAGGGAATTTGCTGAGGCTTCATGCTCTCGGTCCATGGTTGTCATGGGAGACTTCAACTACCCAGACATCTCATGGGAAGAGCGCTCGGCTAAATCCGAGCAGTTGAAAAGCTTCCTCTTGTGCATGGATGACCTCTGACTCAGGAAGTCTATGGGCCAATGAGAGGTAAAGTGCTGCTTGACCTGGTAATGGCAACTGGGGATGACCTAATCAGCGACCTAGCAATTGATGGGAAGCTGGGCGACAGCAAACATGAGCTGATCACCTTCACCATCCACCGCAAAGCTGGTGAGTCCGTCAGCAATACAGAAGTCCTTGACTTTAGGAAAGCTGACTTTGACAAGCTCAGGAGGCTTGTCAGTGAGGTCCTGAGGGACCATGACCCTAAGGGGAGGGGAGCTCAGGAAGAGTGGTTGCTCCTCAAGGGAGTGATCCTCAATGCACAAACTCAGGCTATTCTGACTCGGAGGAAAGGCAGCAAAAGGGCACAGCAGCCCCCTTGGCTCTCCAGGGAACTAGCAGACCTCCTGTGGCTAAAAAGAAAGGCCTACAAAGGATGGAGGGTGGGATCCACCTCCAAGGAGGTATATTCCGTACTGGTCCTGTCCTGCAGGGAGTGAACCAGGAAAGCCAAGGCTGCAATGGAACTCCAACTAGCTACAAGTATCAAGGACAATAAAAAGTCATTTTTTCAGATTTGTAGGGAGCCGGAGGAAAAGCAAAGGCAACACTGGACCCCTGCTAAACCAGATGGGACAACTGACTACCGACAACCAAGAAAAAGCCAACCTATTAAATGGGTACTTTGCATCAGTCTTTCATCAGTCCCATGGGACACCCATGCCCATTACGGGACAAGGAGGCCCTGGTCAGGGAGATTCCCTGCCCTCCATCAATTCTGACCTTGTGAAGGAACACCTTGAGAGGCTGGACACCTTCAAGTCAGCCAGCCCTGACAATCTACACCCCAGGGTACTCAGGGAGCTGGCTAGCACCATAGCCCAGCCCCTAGCATGGATCTTCAAGAACTCCTGGCAATCTGGTGAAGTGCCCAAAGATTGGAAGAAGGCCAATGTGGTGCCTATCTTCAAGAAAATGAGGAAAGTGGATCTGGCAAACTACAAGGCCATCAGCCTGACCTCTATCCTGGGCAAGGTCTTGGAAAAGATTGTCAAGGAGGCCAACCTTAACAGACTAGCTGACAGCAATATCCTGAGAGATACCCAGCATGTGTTCCTTGTGGGTAGAACTTGCTTGACCAATCTCATTTCCTTCATGACCTATCACCTGGACAAGGGAGAGGAGATTGATGTCCTATATTGACTTCAAAAAAGCCTTTGATCTGCTATCCCATGATCACCTCTTGGCAAAATTGACCAAGTGTGGCCTTGGGTCCATCACGATTTGCTGGCTGGGGAATTGGCTCCGTGGTCAGACCCAGAGGGTGGTGGTTGATGGAAGTCAATCATCATGGTGCCCTGTGATCAGTGGGTTCCCCCTAGGCTCTGTCCTTGGACCTGTATTGTTCAACAACTTCATTAATGATGTGGACATTGGAGTCAGAAGTGGACTGGCCAAGTTTGCTGATGACACCAAACTGTGGGGCAAAGCACCCACACCTGAAGACAGGAGGGTGATCCAGGCTGACCTGGACAGGCTTAGCAAATGGGTGGACGAGAACCTGATGGTGTTTAACATCAGGGTCAGACTCGATGATCTGGGGTCGGACTCGATGATCTATTGAGGTCCCTTCCGACCCTAACATCTATGAAACACTGAAAAATGCAAGGTTCTCCACCTTGGGAGGAAAAATCTGCAGCATCCTTCTAGGCTCAGCAGTGCTACACTGGTTAGCACTACGGAAGAAAGAGACTTGGGGGTCATCATTGACCACAAGATGAACATGAGCCTTCTATGTGATGCTGCAGCTAGTAAAGTGACAAAAAGTGCTGGCATGTTTTTAACTAGGATCTCCAAATGGGAAAGTTTAAGACCAACTACCTGCATTCTGAGGAAAATCTTCATCTGTGTGTATTATTCAAATGGGAAACAAGTAAGTACATGGTTTGATATTTTTAGACAACTTAACATATTCAAGTTGAATTGAGGAATCATGCAGAGAATAAAAGGCCTTCTCTTCAGATACACCAAACTAACCCTTATGTAAGATGTATATATTTTTAGTTTTTGATAAGTAACCAGTTTATAAACTACTGGATAGTGACAGATGTGATATCTTTAAAACCAAAAAAGCCTGGAATATATAACATGTAACATGTATTTTTTTCCATTTTATACTTTTTACCTGAACAAAAAAAAAAACCAAACCAAAACAGTGGAAAAGTGAATACAATTGAAATTGTTTTAGTAGTTAGAGCAAATCTCAAATCCTAATGTATTAATTGACTCAAGGGCTGCTTCCAGTCATTAACCGCCCCCCCCCAACCCAAAAGGGGTGCTATACTTTAAACTCAGCATGTTCCTGTGCATGCCTAGAAGAGGTAGCAACTTGATTGGACCTGGCTCATCTGACATCTGTATAAATTGGGTGCTTTAGCGGAGATTTTTTGGTGCTTTCATCTAACAGCAATTGAATCAGCTTTAAGTAAAAGCACCAAGAAACCCCACTGAAGCACCTGATCTATAAAGATGCTGCAGAGCTGGATCAAAGTAATGTGCTGTTTCTTCTGGTAAAGCATATTCTTTTGTTTGTTTGTTTTAACATCTGCAAGCAGCTAACTATGCAAATACGTCATAACCTCTATTACAAACATTTTTCTATTTTTCTTTAACCATGATAATGACTTTTTTTTTTTCCATTTGATATACTCAACTCCTTGGCGAAACTGGCCAATTGTGGCCTTGGATCCACCACGATCTGCTGGCTGGGAAATTGGCTCTGTGGTCAGACCCAGAGGGTGGTAATTGATGGAAGTCAATTGTCATGGTGCCCTGTGACCAGTGGGGTCCCCAAGGCTGTCCTTGGACCCACATTGTTCAACATTTTCATTAATGATGTGGACATTGGAGTCAGAAATGGACTGGCCAAGTTCGCCGATGACACCAAACTGTGGGGCAAAGCACCCACACCTGAAGACAGGAGGGCGATCCAGGCTGACCTGGACAGGCTCAGCAAATGGGTGGATGAGAACCTGATGTTTAACACTGAAAAATGCAAGGTTCTCCACCTTGGGAGGAAAAACCTGCAGCATCCTTATAGGCTCAGCAGTGCTATGCTGACTAGTTCTACTGATGAAAAGGACTTGGGGGTCATCATTGACCACAAGATGAACATAAGCCTTCGATGTGATGCTGTGGCTAGTAAAGAGAGCAAAATGCTGGCTTGCATCCATGGATGCTTCTTAAGTAAATCCCAGGACGTCATTCTCCCGTTGTACTCTGCCTTGGTGAGGCCACAGCTGGAGTACTGCGTCCAGTTTTTGGCTCCACAATTCAAAAAGGATGTGGAGAAGCTTAAGAGAATCCAGAGAAGAGCCACGCACATGATCAGAGGTCAGGAAAACAGATCTTATGATGACAGGCTGAGAGTTATGGGACTCTTTAGCCTGGAAAAGTGCAGGCTCAGGGCAGTCTGATGGCCACCTATAAGTTTATCAAGGGTGTTCACCAGGATCTGGGGGAATGATTGTTCACCAGAGCACCCCAAGGGATCACAAGGTCAAATGGTTGTATACTCCTGCAAGACTGTTTCAGGCTGGACATAAGGAAGAATTTCTTTATTCTCTGAGCCCTCAAGGTCTGGAATAGCCTGCCATCAGAGGTGGTTCAAGCACCCACATTGAACACCTTCAAGTGAAATTTGTATGCTTATCTTGCTGGGATCCTATGACCCCAGCTGTCTTCCTGCCCCTGGGGTAGGGGGCTGGACTCGATGATCTTCTGAGGTCCCTTTCAGCCCTAATGTCTATGAAATCTATGAAAAAGCACCTGAACAGAACAGTACTGGCCAGCAAATAAATCTGGACTTACCACAGGGAGTTGCTTTAAGTTAATTGCAACCTAAGAAATACTGCTACTAATGTTCCTGGCCTACACAGAAAACAAAAAAAAAAACAAAAACTACCCTCTCCTTTCTTGAATGGTCTCACTCTACTGTCACCTAAATTGCCTGTTCTACCACACTTCTTCTGTTTTATAGGCTAGGGACAGAAATTACATATAAACCAATATAAGTAATTGGAAATTGGTTCAAACCTGTTACACAACAGAATTTCACTGCTTTCAAAATGGCTGAAACTGGTACTAGTTTACGATAAACCTGGATGGATGTAGTATCAGACTTAATGGATTTAGGTTAAATTAGTTTATTGAACTTCTGTTCCAGATCCCCTCCAGATTTAAGTTAATTCACAGTCCCCCAGCATCCCAGGATGCTTTGCATCCCACCTCAATCTCCCCCCCCCCGCCCTCACAGAGTGGGCAGGCTAAGCTTGGCCCAAGCTGCCTGCACTGGCTGAGCAGGGAGGCATGCTCTAGAGCCCCCTGGCTTTTGGTTTGGGTCACTAAAGGTATGTGGCTACATGTCTGAAATCAAAAGTAAATGTCTGTTCACTTGCTTATTGGTTCAATCTATGCAGTTTAGATTAATCTGCAAAGATTGAATTGATTCAGCCTTGGGTTTTTTGACTGTACTTAGCCATAATGGTTCCTGATAAAGCTTCTTTACAGCACCTTCTCAATCCCTCCAAGCAGACTCTGGCATTTACATAGAATCTTTTCTGTGATATTTAGCTCAGCTTCTTTCTGCCTGTTAGGCTGAGGAAGGGCATTTGATAACCAAAAGCTTGTCCAACAGATCTCTCAATCCAATTGGTCTCATAAAACACACCATAAAAAAAAAATAATGGTTTCTGTACATTTACTGAACCACAGCAGATATAGCAGCATTCCAACCCTAGTTAAATACTTTTTGAATATTGTGTGTGCATGTATGTAAGTAAATGCTGTGATTATCTTACAAGTTATGGTTCTAAATTGGCGAGGCAGCACTACTAATTAATATTTATTGGGCACATCTACAGGTATTGTTATGTTACCGTAGCAATGCACTATAGCAATGTAGCTTATTGCTATGGCGATGTAGCATCAGTGGGCACAACCCATGATACTGACACTACGTCACTGTAGCAATGAACTACCTCATTATAATGCATTACTATGGCAATGTAGCTGCTAAAAATAACACTGCACCATCATTTAGTAATTCCTAAAGCAAGTACTAAATGACAGCACAGTAACAACTGCAGCATGAGAAGCATTTGCAGATGCAACCACAGAGTACTTTTCAGTATTATAGTTCTCAAAGAAAGAACTTAGAAAGGGAGAACTTTAAAAGACCTATAGATTTAACTACTTAACTGAGGGATTAACAGGCATTTAAACCCTAGCATATTTGGTACTTTAAGTAATAGCCCAAACCTAGGCTGCTGGGTGACTGACATGGCCTGCATAACAGTGAATGAGGTAGAAAAAGGCATGCCAATGGTGACAGTCACAAGGTGTGTACTGAAATTTAGCATATGTAGGGGAAGTGTGAGAACCCTGTTTGGGAGGGTTTCAAAATATTAAGAGGTGCTGATGGAGGGGAAGAGTTTCCATTATGTCCTTTTCTTCTACTGTCTGTCATTTTTGGTATGGGGATTGAATCTCCTTCTGGTTTCAAAAGTTCCTAACACTTCTTGAATGCTACATATTGGTGAGATAATAAAGAGCCAAGATAAGGGCAGTCTTATTCTGATAGTATAGCCACTGACCATCTCACATTTATAAAAGTTATAGGACAAATTCACTGGTGCAACCCCAACTCCATTGGGGACAGAGACAATTAATGCAGCTAGCCAGGGAAAGCCTGGGCTGGATATTTATGAGAGAAGATGGGAAGCTTCTTGGGACAATATGCTTATAGAGCTTCAGCTTGAATTTGAGGTTGTCCTGCCCTCATGGGGAGTAACAGATGTACTGCTCTTTGTCCTTTTCTGTTGTGTGTCTTCCTCTGTGTGCAGCTGCCTGTAGAGAGTGAATCAAATGCTATATATTATTTGTGTTTTTGTACATGCATCTGTCTGATTCTTATTTCAGACCCTCAAGTACTATCTTGACTCTGCAAAAAACTCCTTTTGTGACCTTCAACACGTCAGTTAATCTCTCTGCCTCAGTTTCCTCATCAGAACACTACAAGGAGATAAGGAAAAATGACAGGCCATGAGTTGGAAAAGGAAGAGGCAAAAGGCATTTTAGTCATGGTGCATTTTTTTTTCCATGGCTTTGGAATACATTTTTAGCCCACTAGCAGCAGATTGTCCTTTAATTGACTTAATTTTAAATTGCAGTATAATAATAATAATAATAATAATAATAATAATAGTAACTTGAGAGTACTATCCGCTAACCTGTAAATAATTGTCTCCTAAGATAATAAGCTCTGAAATGTTTCTGAGGTTTTTGGCAGAGTTTATCAATGATGCACTTATTTCTTGGCAGACAGAAAATACATTCAAATTCTAATAACCTAAAAATTCAACAATGCATGAAATACCACAATATAGCTATCCTCAGTGGGAAGCCCATATATAGCCAAACAAACTTCTAGGTAGGCACTAACAATTAGGATAGATCATGCTGGAGGGCAGAGTTTTTTTTACAAGGGTACACTTGTATTGGTAAGCCTTCTATATCATACTATCTACAATTCCAAACCCAAGTCATTGGGGATCTAGCTCCCCACCCATTACAACATTATTGCCATATTAAACAGCCCACTGAGATAATCAGCATTATCTTCCAAGTATCACACAGTTTCCTTTTATTGGAACCAAATATGGCTTTCAGAATTGATGCTTGTAGATGAGATTCAGATGTGAAAATTTTAAGTGGAACTGATCAATGAAAGGAAGGGCAAATTTGGCAAGGCACACAGGCTACAGTGATTTTTAGAGCTCTTTTATGCTTTTTTCTTCCTTGCTCTTTGACAATATAGAACAGAGGAAAGCGTACAATATTTTTCTGCTCGGATCTATTCCAGTATCATGGGCTACGTACAGACATTTGGGAGAGTTGTGGGGAAGTTAAATCAGTTCAAAATGACAATCCATTATCAGCTAAATCAGGATGGGAGAGGCTTGGGGATGCCAGTTGGGGATGCCAGTTCCATTGAGGGAATGAGGGGCAGCTGTGACCTGAGAATGAGGGGCGGGGGGGCAGGCATGACCCATGGGGTGCTGCTATGGTCTGGGAGGATCAGGGGGCTTGCAAGGTCTCTAGTGAGGATTGGGGGAACCAGGGGCTATTTTTTAGCACCCCCCTGGTAACTTATACCCCTCTCTGTCCTGCTTCTCCTCCCTCCCCCCACAACTTACTTTTTCAGCTCCAGTAGTGGCAGTACCTGGAGCAGCTTGTGGGATGGGGGTTGAAGGAGCTAGCTGGTTCATGTGAGGGCAAGCAGCCAGGTGACAAAAAAATAGCCTGGTGTGGAGCTGGGGGGTTGGGGAGGCTGAAAAGTGCAGCCCTGAGGCCATACAGGGAAAGAGTACAGAAGCTCCATGCACCAGCTTGACCTAAATCCAGTAAGTTTGATACTACCAGGTTTATCTTAAACTGGGTTCCGCAATTTTTAGATTGGTTTGTGTGCATGGAACTTTTGTACAGTTATAGGTTTAGACTGATTTTTGGTCACTGAGACTAGAACTGTAAGTGTAATGTTGGCATCAGGAGGAATTAAGTTTAAACCAGGTGGCCATTTTGAACCCAATTAACCCCCAAATGTCTGTACTTAGCCAGACACACACTAGTACAGTCATACCACTTCCAACTATAACAATCAGTCTTTTAGACTGACAAAATATAGCAGACATATGGTGTGCAAGTAAAGTAAGGCATAAGGTACTGGCAACAATTAGTTGAAAAAAAGTCAGAAATTGCAGACATGAATAATTGTAACATTATTCATGATGCAAGAAAGCAATGGAATATGCAGAAGAAAATAAATGCACTGCTTTGGGAAAAGAGGTCGGCTATTAAACTACCTTGTCCATCTTCTGCCAGAATAGTTATAATGCACCGAGTTGCTATTGATTATGAAACCATCTCACCAGTTCACTCCTAAAATCTTTAGCACAAGTCCAGAGGGAGAACAGGAGATTTATTTAATTAATGTATTCCAAATAGTCAAGATCTAAATAGTACCTTGTTAAAAAGCTTCCCTGATACTTGCTCCTAAGTATTGTGTTCCCATTCTCCTGTCCAGCACAGAAGCTAAAATAAGCTGTAATTAAGGGACCATTAAATATTGTTTACATCAAATTAAATTGAAGAAGTTTTATGAGGCTGAAGCTATGGAATAAAGTAAGTGATGCTGTAGATAAAATAGCACAATGAACTACTTTAAACAGTGCACTACTGCAAAAGCATCAACCATTCTTTAAATGTATAGCATGATACTATAAGTCATTTTGATTTTTGTATTTGAGTTAGACAGGACTATTTATATCATGCTTAAATTGTTTTCAGTAATAAAAGAAGTTTCCCCACTCCTTCAAGACAGATATGATGCTAATTTGAACTTCAGTAGAAGAGAAATATCAATGAGGCTGTCAATTACTGAGTTTATGGAGCTTTTGAGATTTGGATTGGAGGTTAGGCAGAAGTAGGTAGTTTAAAATTCCCGGTTTTAATCTTAAGGAATTTGTGCTGTTTTTATCACAAATTTGTATCAATTTATGCCAGTATAGATGCTGAAAGAAGGCCCTGATGGTAGAGGTTCTGAAGGGATAAATATTAGCAGTACAAAGCGGCTATTATATTTCTTACAGGGAAGGAGCACAACTTCCAAAGTAGGCACTGTTAGATACAAACTGACTATCTCAAACTGTATTTCCATAGGTATTTCAGAAGAAGCTAGAATCTCTTCAAATCTGGATCTCCAAACTAACAAAAAATCCACAGGTGACTATTCCTTTCCCACTCACATCCAAATGCTTTGTCACACAAGTTAGTTTGGAAAAGGAAGTGTTCGCATGTTGGAGACAATGGAGAATGTGTGTCTGAAAAAAGTTAGAACGATGAATATGACTGTCATTTAAAGAGCAGTGGGGAACCTGAGCTGTACTCAGAACTAAAGAAAACATCTGGATTTCTCAGAAAACTTAAATCATCATTACAAAGCAATTCATACACCACGCGTCACTGCTAGTACTTCAACGGCTGGTAGATCCTTTGGTATAGAGAGAGATGGGGCAATAGCAGGTAACAAGTTCTCTATTTGGTATCATATTTAAAATACTGAACATATTTTTTATCTTTAGACAAGGAATTAACTATGACAGATTAGATATCACCAAGCAAATGCTGATTTTAAAGTGCAATGATTATGTAGCTTATTAACATTACTAAGACAAAGGTTCCTAGGTTTTGTTTATGCAGGGCCATTTAAGTGACCAGGACATTGTACCAGAGGCTGAATAACAAATATATTTATGCAGTAATGCGGGGTAAAGCAGGCACCAGTACCAGGCATCTGCTTAGAGCGGGAACCAAAATGACCCCTCCTGGAGAGTCTGTGGTGCTAAAGCTGGGGCTGGGCAGGCAACTCTGCACTGCACTCACCCCCTGACCTCTTGGCTCTGTTTCTGCCCCCAGCAGGGTTTAACCCATGTTTTGCCCTCCTGGCAATGTTTTGCCAGGGCTTAAACCTGTTGCTTATTCCTCTCTTTATAGTCAATAAATATATTTTTTACTTTACATAAATAGTTAAAATAAGGAACATTATGGCTTAATTGAAGTTTGAGTGGGACTTAAGCATCTGACTTTGTTTACTGATAAACCACCAGACTACCTAATGTAATTGAGCATCAACTGATTAGTGGAAGGGAACTGCGGCAGCAGGGCAAAGACTCCTACACATTCCCCAGACTGGGTCTCAGGTCTGACCATTAGGAGTGAAGGAGAGGGCCTTGCTTCCCACCTGCTCCTCAGACCAGAGTCCTGTAGCAGGCCACAGGGGCCCACCATCCTGGCACCTACCTTCGGCATCATCCCAGCCCCCCCCATGGTCCAATCTACCTGCTGTTTATTTCCTGGCCCACTTCATTTCCAGTCTTTCACCTGACAAGACTCCAATGTTATCTTGGTTTGTTGGGAAGGCAGTCCCTGGGGCCAGGGTTAGCCTTGCTCCTCCCCTCACAAGTTGGCTGTGCCTTCACGCTAAGTGTGCCCCACCTGGGGCAATGCTCCCCACTCAAGCACTTCCCTTCAAGGGAGTGCTCCCTCAGGCTTCCAAGCTCCTGTTAGGGCATCAGCTCACAGCCTTGGCCTCCTTTTTTTCTGGCTGCACCCTCCACCTTATTCTACTCTATAAGACCTCAGCTGCCAGGCGTTGACCTTCACTTGGCAACAGCTCCTCCTGGGACACAAGCGTCACCTCACCAGCCTCAAACCAGAACATGAGCACAAGCGACCGCTTCAAAAACAAAACCCTCCATCACTCAGCATTACTGTTTGCTACAGACCACACTTCCCTTGGGAGCTCTCTCACCCCAGCTCCTCTGGATGGCATAGGCGCTTGCCTGTCTGTCTCCAGACTGCCTTTAACATGGTCAGAGATTGGGTTTACTGGCCCAATCGGCCTTCTTCAAACCATGTAACTGGATCTCCTGCACCCAGGGACCAGGTGCAGTTAATTGTCTCATTAACTGCTTGGCTGTTTTAGTCCTTGGCTCAGCCCCCACCAACAGCTACTTCTTCCTGCATTTCTTATCTTCTTCTGCCTTCCTGGCAACAGAAACAGTGATTCCCTGTTACAGTTCCCACTCTACAATATTCTCATGTGCTAGAGAAAACCACTTACCTCACAGACTTAATAATCAAACGTAGAGAGATGAAAATCACATAGATATTTCTTAGACATTTCCCTGTATACAATAAGCGTTTATTGCCAGGTGATTCTAGTCACCTATGACTGACTGCTTGCAGCCAGCTGTCCTTAGCAGTCTTCTTCTTTCTCCTTCACCGTTCAGGGAAATCTGATATTGTACTATCCCTGCCATAAGAAAGTCAATCTTCACTGTAAGGCAATTCAGGTTCCTTGCCATCATACTGGTTCACAAGTCACAATGTCACTGCTTTGATCATGATAAACTTTCCATTTTCATGACCAGTTTGTAATATGATTGCATATTGAAAGGCACTGGTAATTACCACATGTAAACTCACTCATCTTTAAAATAAACTATATACATTTTTCTGAACTCTCCAGTAAATATAGCTTACCATACAAAAATGTATTTTCTTATTTGTGTTAAATAATGCAAGACAGGATGAAGTATGTGTTTATCTTCATTTGTTTCATGTTCTCCTAATTAAACTCCAATCCTGCAGACTTTTTTTTACATGGGAACACTCCATCAATTTCCCTGTCTGCCTGAAGGACTGGTGTTGTTGGTCTTAAAGGGCCTTGAGACAGTATTTGTTTTAAGGCAAAGATCATGGCTCTGCTATGTATAGTATTTAGAAGAAAGAGATCCTTTAATTTCAAAGGCCACAGATTCTGTAGCTTATTAGTGTCCTTGAGAAGCTGACTGGAGAAGCAGCACCCTTTCAGATAAACGCCACAACAAATAGTAGGAATCGAATATTTCCTTCAGGTTATGATGTTTCATATTTCACAAAAGAGTGAAAAAAAATGGAAAACTCTTCTCATAACCTGAAAAAAAAAATGCTTCTACACCCTGCTTGCCACCAAACAATTTTGAGGTAAAAATTGTTTTTCAACCTTTCTCTGTGCCTAACCTGGACAAAATGAACTACTCCAAACAGGAGACTTGACCACACCATCAGCTCTCCTCTTGCTCCTCTATTGCTACCTACACTTAATTATATATAAGAACTCTTAAACACTTGGTGATTCCATTTCTGTTTCAATCCCAGTAATCCTGCATAAGTGAATATTTGTTTGTCCTTTAATCTAAATAATTATTTTATTTGCCTAATTAGCTTTCTTTTAAGTGGAAAGTAGTTATACGTTTAAGTATTATAATCATTTTGCAATATTTACTTCATAACAGGCATAAAATGAAAGCTTAATCCAAAGAAGATGGAAGGATGACAAGCCAATTTTTTTAGTATAAGTTTGTTTGGTTTATAATTAGTTACTTTAATGACCTACAGCGGGAAAGACATGGGGCTTGTGTGTTTCAGTTACTGTAATGTCAAATCAAGTATTCACCCAGGTCTTGTTTATGTAAAGTAACACTTTTAATGTAATCTAATGCAATAGCTTATCTTTGTGCTTGAAAATGTAACAAAATGGAATATAATAATAGATTTTCATGAAGGTAGTGATATTGAATAATACGGGACTATTGATTATATATCTTCTCAAAAGTTTTCCTTCTTGGTTTAAATCCTCTATATATTCTGACTTATTTGTCCAAGCCCATGGTTACCAAGTCACAATGTAATCATTATAAATAATACAACAAAATCAGTAAGGAAGGAACAGGTTAATTCACACTCCAGTACAAATATACTACAATGGAAAGAAGTAATGTAACCATGAAAATATGTTACAATGACATATTTTCAACACTTGTTAACAGGGAATCAATTCTATTCACTCATGATATTGAATGATTCCATCCTAGTCTTGCTTTTGGCAGATGATGCACTATTACTATCACAGTCCCACATAGGCCTTAAAGGTTATTAGGTACTTTTCAATAATATTTTGCCTCAAATAGCCTGGAAATTAACCCTGCTCAGTTCAAGAAACTATATTTTAGGAATGAAAGGAGGATTTTTTTTTTTTTTTTTTAAGAAAGAATATATAGAAGATACAGAAAAGGGAAAATAGGAGGTGATGTCCTCATTTAAATATGTCAAATTATTTTAATAAACATGTGAGCTGAAATAAAAATGCAAACGTTAAAACAATAAAATTAGCCTTGGGAAGAATTGTATCCTTTACAATAAGGCCTCCTCTACATGTTACAGGTATTGCACAAACATGAACGGCGTGTGCCCCTGGAGGCTGGGGAGCATAGAGGCAGTAGGAGCGCAGCAGCAGTAAGCTGGGGAGCTCCCGCAGACTCCACTGGCGTTGTCAGTAGTGGGGGGGGGGGGGGGGAAAGAAGGGCAGCTGGCGAGCGCTCACCAAGGGTTGGCAACAACCCACAGCCACCTCCAGCAGTGTCAGCAGTGGCCAGCGGTTATCACGAACCACCTGCAAATGTTGCCAGCGGTGTTGGTGGCAGGGAGGCAAGTGGCCACTGCCTGCACAGGGATTTTTGCAGGGGGTGCACCACCACACTGAGGATGTGCACATGCACCCGTGTGCACCCCCTATGCATTGCCTTGATACTGTTCACAATTAACTGGTTAAGTGCACAACTACCTTAAGACCGGCTACACGTGCAAAGTACTTATATGATAAAAAGCTCCAACCAGCTATAAAATTAGATTTGAAAATGTGTAACAACTTTACAGCTGGTTGCTATCAAGCGTTAATTTGCATGTATAATAGGGTCTCTCCTGCATCTAGGAGCCCCTTCAGCTGACAGGGCTCCCAGCTCTAGAGATTCACCACTCCCAACATGAAACTGCTAGGCTCTAGGGATCACATCTGCAACAATCCCTAGGACCCATGGGTTTCACAAACCCCTGAGCCATAGGGAATATGGCTTCCTCAATCCCAAAGACTCAGGAGATTCACACACCCACAAGTCTGGGAGATCATGGCTGCATGATCCCTCAACCCTGGAAGAGGCATGGGGTACTCTAATGATTAGGAGCCCCTCAATGGAGAGGGCTCCCAGTTGTTGGAGATTGCTTCTTGCTGTTGCAGGCAAACCCTAGGATCGGGCTCCCCCTGTACAGACAATATGGCACAATGGGATCTAATGCCTGATCCACACAATTGTGCCTCCTGCCATGCCACATGTGCATGGCATATGTGGCAAGGCAGGAAGCATGATTGTGTGGATCATACATTAGATAGCATCATGCCTGCACATGTAGAGGGGACCTAAGATAGGCAGAAGGACAGTACTGGCAGCACTAAAGGTCTACAGATGTAAGGTAGGGTCATTTTATTGTATGAAGCAGAAGTATGGGGTGCTCACCCAACAGTTCATTTAAAAATAGAAAAATACAAAAAGTTCTAATGACTTGTTAAGATGAATTTTAGCTCTACCAAATTCTGTGAAGGGTCGGGAAGAGCTTATGCAACCTGAAATGGGGCTACACTTTAGCTTAAGTAAGAACTCTACATTTTTGGATGAAAGTTAGACTTTGTGTTCCTAATGGATACCTTCAGAAGTGCATTTTAGAAGTTTCTTCTCTTCCAAATAAATCCTTATTTAAATGGATACATACATTTTTATCCTCCTCCAGACAAATGGCCTGGGAAACGTTCTGACAATCACTGACATAATATTTCCTCTATATTTAAAAAGAGATATAAATTTAAGAATGAAAGATGTAAACATGGAGACAGATATGCATGCAGTAAAATAATCTTAAACTTCTCTTTACTTAGGTTAATAAACTGCTCTTTTGGCATAGAAACCTACCAAAACAAAAATTCAAACAATGAGGGGCCATTATCAGATTATGATTAGCTCTAATGTGATCTTCAGTCATCATGGTCAGATGATGTTGAGCTTCATATACAAACAGGATGAGTGTGTCCAGATGAGTGCACATGTACAGTTTGTGGTGCCACAAACTGCATGTAACAAACATGCAACTGTGCTGAAAACTGCATCTTGCTGAAAATTTGAAGCGAGGTGCCAAAATGTGATACTGGGAAGTCAGTAGTGTGCAGCCAGATCAGAGCCTTGGATGCCCTAAGGGGCCCTCAGGATCCAAGGTAAAGTTGTTGGGGCCCGCACAGGTGCAACCTGGGACAATTTGATATGAGCCAAAGCACACATGCAAGGGCATACCCTGGGGCACAAAGCAGCAGCACAAATATGCCGCAAATATGTGCTGCTGCTTTTTGTGCCCCTGGAAATGCATGCCTCTGCACATGGGGACACATCCAATGTGTTTTTATGGGAAAAATGAAATAGCTGACTTAAATCACTGTTTGTGGTCCTGTTTGTTCTTCGAAGAAGAGGAAAACAGGTCTTTCCTTTAGTAGAACTTTTTAAGTACTGGGATAATGAAGAAAAACAACTTTCAGCCTGTTGTAAACTGCCTAGGTTTATTTGTTTTACTTCCACAGAGGATAAGGGTCAAAATCAAATAGAATTCCCTTGTTTTAATTTTTTTATTCTACTATTGTATATTCCTTAATTTTATCTATTTTTGTATTGTCATATACTCTTTTTCATTTTAATTTTGTTTAAATTGGTAAAATGTGTAATTGTATTGCATGTTTTTACCAATAACTATAAAGTATATAATTTTATTATAACGTATGTAATTTTATTGTCAATTTTATTTTATTGTTTCAGCAAAAATTGTAAATTACTACCACCACCGCCACATCATAATAGCAGTGCTTTTCTTTTCCATATTCAGAGAATATGCTTCATATAAAACAAAATATCCTATTTGTTCCAATGATACTCATATATACAGATTAACTACATAGATTGTTAGGTACATATATTAAGTACTGAATCCCATGGCCGACTACCACAACCAAAAGGATAATTTAGTCTTATTAGTAGCTGGTGGAAAAATAAATTTAAACTTTGTTCCCTTAATTTGAATATCAATAATTGAGCAGACCATGATCTTTTAAAAACAATCCCCTATGTCTGACATTTTTTAGTAAATTGCAATTAATTTTTATCTAAGCATAATCAAATGAGTAACAGTGAGAATTCAAAGTATTAAAAGAACCATCTTTATATACAAGACATGCAAACATAGATCAAAACCAACAGGCTGACTGGGAAAAAAAGAAGAGTACTCTGTGTTTTACTAATTTTACTGTAATAAGTATAATGATGGTTCAGGTACATAGGCTGGAATACTCAGCTCCAACAAGGAGTTAGACATACCGCTTCCATTAAGTCTACTGGAAACTGAGTGTAAATACCATAATTCTGCATTAAAAAATTCATAGAACCATAATGCCAGATTGTCCTATTAAGTGCAGTAGAAATAAAATTTTGGTGCTCCTGATGCCTTGGTATTAATAGTCTTCAATTAGTATTTCAATAGGGCTGCAAAAGTATAAGTGATGGATTTAAATGATCATACAAGACAGACATGATAGATATAAACTAGATATATCCCCTTCCACTTCATGTATAGAACATACAAGTCCCAGATCTATAATTTGGAGACTTGAGTATCCTCTCTTGCTATATAAGAGAAAATTGAATGAACAAGTTCTCCTCCCTTTACAAACTGAATATCTTGTATCTATTCTTTTGCTGATGATGACAATGAAAGAATAGATACGGGATAATACAGGTGTCACGGGATGGCGTCCCCAGGGATGGCCATGATGCCCCTAGGGCTCTGTAACTGTGCCAATCTTGTCCAATGGGCACCCTTTTCCTCTCGTGCCATGTCTTGCTGATAATTATAATATAGGGAGGCTGCCCTCGAGTTTGTGTTTGGACATGGTCCTGATGGACCCCGCTGAACCCTGTGGGTTCTTGGACCCCTTTTTGGGTCCTGCTCAAAATAAATGCCTAATGGGACACTTTCAGCCTTATGGGCTAGATGTGTGGCTCCAAGACCACCACACCCCAAGATGGTATTTAAATGTTGTCTCTCTGGGGCCTTGCTAGCGCTTGGCCTCCTGTCTGCAGCCCTGTCTACACTCACACTGGTGCTGGGCTCTCTGCAGCCCCTTTGTCCCCATGCCCCTGGTGCTGGGGTCTGTTCACCCCCTTTGTCATTGTGCCCTCTGGCACTGGGGTCCCCACACTATAGTGGGCATCCCAATGAGGCCTCCTCCTTCCCCAATAGCCTCAGTCAAATCCACTGGTTTATAAACAGAAATCAAAATCTAAGCCCCTGGGCTATAACATAATACAAGCAGTTCAAGGTGTGCTCTGCCCCTTTAAAGGAGTCAAACTTCCCCCCAGCACTAAGTACCTTGTAGGCCAGGGTACCCAGTAAGCTCCTGGAGCCCCTTAATCCTACCAGAAGCAGAACAGGCAGTGAAGCAGTTCTAGCTAGCTTCCTCTATGAGAGCTCCCTCCCACATGGCTGCTGACAGAGAACTGACCCTCTAGTCTCAGCCCTGGGGCTTATATGTGCCCAGGGCCCTGCCTCTTTTGGTCAGATGACCGGTTGCAGGTGCAAGCTAATTCCCTCATTAGCCTGCTGCCAAAAACCTGCACCTGTAGGGTTTCTGCCTGACTGCTAGGGCCCTCTCCCTAGGCAGTTTCTGCCCTTAAAGAAGCAGGCACCTTAGTGCCCTGTGACAACAGGATATAGATATGGGAGGGAGGAACAAAAGAAAAGATACCATGTCAAGGCTGCATCATTGCTCCAGCACTCCAACACTTCTCAATATTCCTTGCTGCCATGTTACATCTTACTACCAACAAGCTTCTAGCTGAGTGGAGCTAAACTACCAAATCGATGGTAAGCTGTTAAACTCAGCTGACTCCAAGCCAAAGCCAAGACCACCCCACCCACAATCATTGAGCTCCAGTATGCTGATGATGCTGTAGCGTGTGCTCACTCAGAAGCAGACCTTCAGGCAATCATCAACATCTTTACCGAGGCATACAAGAAAATGGGACTGATGCTCAACATTCAGAAGTCTAAGGTCCTCCACCCAGAAGCTCCTAATGTACAGTCCCCAACTCTGGTAATCCAGATCCATGGTGAGACTCTAGAGAATATTTCCTGAACCTCGGAAGCCATCTCTAGCAGAAGGCTGACAAAGAAATCCAACACTGCCGCAAAGGCAGCTTTTGGAAGAAACGGGTGTTCAAAGATCAACATCAGATCCAAAACCAAGCTTATGGTTTATCAAGCAGTTAGGATCCTCACCTTGCTGTATGGAGTTGAGACTTGGACAACATACAGAAGACATCTAAAGTTGCTGGAGAAGTACCATCAGCGCTGCTTACAGCAGATCAACAGATTCAACAGCTCCAACATTAGCATCCTCCCACAAGCAAACACCACAAGTATCAAGGCAATTATCATGTGGCATCAACTTCATCTGGATGTCTGATGCCAGACTCCCAAAGCAAATTTTTATTCTCTCAGCTCAGCCAAAGTGCATGCTCAAGACAAAGGCATAGAAAGCACTTCAGGGATGTCCTCAATGCCAACTTAAAAAAAATGCAACATCAATGTCAACTCAGAGGAAACTATCACCCAGAACTGCCCCAAATTGAGAAAGAATCTGCTGCAGGGATTTCAGTACTTTGAAATCTCATAACAAGAATGGGAGATGGAAAAGCAGGAGTGGCAGAAACTGGAGTGTTTCGGACCAAAGGAGTAGCAGGAGTGTTGCGGACCAAATGAAAAATCCAGCACCACCCACCCCACATGGAAACACGTGTCTGAGCTACAACAGAACCTGTTGATCCCAGATAGGCCTCATCACCCATCTTTGGACACGCACATAAGAGAATAATCCTCTACTGAGAGGGATTGCTGAAGAAGAAGAGCAGCTCTATTCTTTCAGGGGATTGGAATCAAAACAACTGGCACACAAATCTGAGAATCTTAATATTAAAAATTGCCTTTAGTCCAGTTAGACCTCAACATCTAACTGAAATCTAACTATCAGAACCATATATCAGAATAGAGCTAAGGCAGAAGTGTAGGTCAATATTAAATATGAGTCTCAAGCTCATGTGTTTACTGATACCAGTGAAATTATGGCATATAAAAATGAAAGAATCATGACCCAATATTAACTATTTGTAACATAGGATTCAAGGAGAACAATTAGAGCCTTACCAGCATCAGTGACACAGCTACATTAATTCTGATTATTTCTGATAATAAGAACAACTGGTAAAAGAATGGAATTATGTTGCTAAATGTCTCAATTATGTAAAAAGAAAAAAGAATTTAAATGTCTCCTATATTCTGACTAAAAACCAACTCATTCCTATGTCATAAACACAAAAAAGCATGATCTAATAGAATCATAGAAAATTAGGGTTGGAAGGAACCACAGGAAGTCATCTATTGCAACTCCTTGCTCAAAGCAGGACCATCCCCAGCTAGATCATTCCAGCCAGGGCTTTGGCAAGCTGGGCCTTAAAATCCTCCAAGGATGGGGATTCTACCACCTCTCTAGGTAACTTGTTCCAGTGCTTCACTAGTTTCCTAGTGAGGAAGTTTTTCCTAATATCCAAACTAAACCTCCCTTGCTGCAACTTGAGACCATTGCTCCTTGTTCTGTCATCTGCCACCACTGAGAACAACTTAGCTGCATCCTTTTTGGAACCACCTTTCAGGTAGTTAAAGGCTATCAAATCCCCTCCCAGTCTTCTCTTCTCCAAACTAAATAAAGCAGTTCCCTCAGCCATGTGCCCTGCCCCTGAACCATTTTCATTTCTCTCTGCTGGACAACAGATGAAAAGACATCTGCATACTTCAGAAGGCATACACTTGGTCCAAAATAGAAGCTTTTGCTACATTAATGAATAATGTCAAAATAAAGTAAAAGGTAGAGTAAGAAGCAAGTTCATGATATTAATAGTCTCAGAATTGTCCACTTGACACATTCATTTCATACACTGTTTTTACTTTTCCAAGAATATTTATCTATATAAATCTTTGTGGTTAAATTATCAATACATTTCCAAGCAAGATGTGATATTTCTATGGGTCAATTATATTTCTTTTATTCATTGTGATAAATACTACGTATCCACTCAGACATTTACAAAAACCATGTAAACCTGAAGAAATGCATAGGTAAATAAAATACTGAAGAAATAATGCAATATTAGGCTTGCTTATAATGATGCCTTCAAATATGTTCCTTCAGTCAGAATTATCATGTTACCTTTGCGATGTTACCAGTGTCTCTTTCCACTGGTTGTTAACAATAACATAAAACTACTGCCAGCAAAACTCTTGACTCAAATCCAAAATGTATAGTGTGATGTAAGCATATATATTCTTTTTCTTTCATTCTCAAATTCTGTATCCATTGCAGAACAGTAGCTCAATGTGAATATTATTGAAAATATACAAGCTACATTGGACAGATAAAAATGGCAAGTATCTTGCCATTATTTGGTGTATGGTAGAATTGTTTCATATAAATATAAATGGATTTATATTGCTACCAAACAAGAGGTTTACCTAACTCCTTCTTTCCTAGTATTTTTTTGTTTTATATACTTTAAATTAAAACAAAATAAATAAAGCCATTCTTAAAAATCAGAAGCACTACTAATTATAAAGGACAAATTTAATACATAATTTTGCTTTGATAGTACTAAAAATTCCCAAAGAACTGTTATTCCTCATAATCCAAACAAAAAGGCAAGATTAACAATTCAGGTAGATTTCAGCTTCCCTCATTATGGAGTCCTCATCTGACTCTCTTTAAAGGAGACCTGGATGTTCGGGTCTGGAAAAGTCTGAATTGTCTAGAAGAGGACTATTTTTTTTTTTTACTTGGCCAATGGGTAGAGCTGAGACATGAACTTGGCTAGCAAACAGAATGTGTTTAAATATAATTTAGTATAAAAGTTTTGAAGAAAGAGTTGAGTAGCTTTAAAAATATCTTTTTTATTCTTTATGTTTCATTAAAAAAAGTTTTGATTAACAGGTAGCACTTTTGTGTAAAAGAAAAGTAAGCACCATTCAGAACATAAACATATTTTGAAAAATAGATGTTTTAAATAAATATTGCCATGCTGCTTTGGAGCTTTGGTAATAAAAGCAGCAGGGAGATATAATGAAAGCATTCACTGTTCTATAGCTGTAGGGTCTCGTGATGAAGCTTTAGAAGAGCATTACATAAAGGGTTTACCTCACCCAAACCTCCAACCAACCATAACAGATCACAAAATGTTTACATAGATTGTCATCCAGCTCAGTACACTTTCCCATCATTTGCAAATGCAACATCCCAGAAATGGTGCATTTAGGAGTCCAACCTTAGCAGTGAAAAGGAAGACATCTTCCCCTGATACATACATGAAAGGTTCTACTGGAATTATATTTGCACAGGTATAAAGGCCTTGTTGCACGGGGCACTTAGTACGTGTTAAATCTGCGGAATGTTATGTGGAATTAATGTTAGAATGTGTTCTGAGCAGTCACATTGTAATGTTTAATATCATCTCTAATAAGCTCAGCTCACAGTCTGCCTCTCTAGAGGGCTGCTGAGCAGGCATCCCAGCATGCTGTGTTGGAGCACCCTTTTTGCATATCTCAGACAGCAGCTGAAAAGAGCTGAGTACAAAGGAAAATACTGATTGGTCATCCATCTTAGTGAGGAGGTGAATTCTAACCCCTCCTTGGCCAAGCATGAGATCTCCAATCCCTACTTGACTGACTGTTGCAGCTGGTACTGGATGTCCAGTGGCTTCCTGCAGATGGCAAGTGGCAGAACCAAGCAAATGCTTGCTCTGGCAGTTGTAACCCACAGGCACTCCATGCTTCTGTGGCAGTGATGCCATGCAAACCACAACACTATGGGCTCAGTAGTGGATGCCACCTCATTGGTGATGGGCTCTAGTTTCATAGTTTCATAGTGGGTAGGGTTGGAAGGGACCTGAGCAGATCATCAAGTCCAAACCCCTGCCATGGGCAGGAAAGAATGCTGGGGTCAAATAACCTTGACTAGGAGTCTATCTCTCCTTCTTTTGAAGACCCCCCAGGGTAGAAGCGAATACCACTTCCCTTGGAAGTTGGTTCCAGATCCTAGCCACCCTGACTGTGAAGTAGTGCCTCCTGATATCTAGCCTAAATCTACTCTCCATCAACTTATGGCCGTTGTTCCTTGTTAGTCCCGGTAGTGCTCAGGGAAACAGGAACTCTCCCATTGCCCACTGGTCCCCTTGGTCAGTTTATAGACAGCCACCAGATCCCCTCTCAACCTTCTCTTGTGAAGGCTGAGCAGGTTCAGGTCCCATAGCCTCCCCTTGTAGGGCCTGCCTTACTGCCCCCTGATCATGTGAGTGGCCCTCCTCTGGACCCTCTCGATGCTGGCCACATCCCTCCTGAAGTGCGGTGCCCAGAACTGGATGCAGTACTTCAACTGTGGCCTGACCAATTCCACATAGAGAGGGAGGATCACCTCCTTGGACCTGCTTATGATGCATCTGTGGATGCATGACAAGGTGCTGTTAGCCTTCCTGACTGTGTCCCCACATTGGTAGCCCATGTTCATCTTGGAGTCAATAATGACTCCAAGATCCTTTTCTACCTCTGAGCTGATAAGGGAGCTCCCCAACCTGTAGGTATGCTGCTGGTCCTTTCTTCCCGGGTGCAATACCTTGCACTTGTCAGTATTGAAACCCATCCTGTTCTCATCCACCCACCCCAGTAACCTGTCCAGTTTTAATTGCAGCCTGTCCCTCTCCTCTAGTGTGCCCACTTCTCCCCACATCTTAGTGTCATCCATGAATTTGAACAAGGTGCTTTTCACCCCCTCGTCCAAGTTGCTGATGAAGATGTTGAACAGTGAAGGCCTGAGGACCGAGCCCTGGGGAACCCTGCTGCGCACATCCCTCCAGGTCAAAAATGACCCGTCCACCACCACTCTCTGGGTGCAGCCCTCCAGCCTATTAGCAACCCATCTGACCGTGTAGGCATTAACACCACAGTCGCCTCATTTTTTCATGAGAATGGGGTGAGAGACAGTGTTGAAGGCCTTCCTAAATTCCAGAAAGACTACGTCCACTGCGACACCTGCATGTCTAAGGCTTTTGTGATCTGGTCGTAGAAGGCCACCAGGTTGGTCTGACAAGACCTGCCTCTAATGATCCCATGTTGGTTGCCCCTAAGCATAATCTCCCCTGCTGGTCCCTTGCAGATATGCACCTGGATAATTTTCTCAAAGAGCTTCCCCAGGACCAAGGTAAGACTAACAGGCCTATAGTTTCCTGGGTCCTCCTACCTCCCTTTTTTGAAAATGGGAACCACACTGGCTCTTTTCCAGTCCTCTGGCACCTCGCCAGAGCACCATGAGTGCTCATAAAGCTGTGCCAGGGGTCCTACAAGGACCTCTGCTAATTCCTTCAGCAGTCTGGGGTGGAGATCATCAGGACCTGCTGATTTGAACACGTCTAGTCCCACCTCACTAGTGGTGAGATCAGGCTGGTAGGAGCTCATGCAGTGCAATGATGTTAGGCATCAGTGCCACATATCCATCAAGAGACATATGTCCCTGGTGCTCACTGACAGCTGCATGGCCTTTACTGCTGTTGTCTGCCCCCCACCAAAGTGGCTGGAATAGTAGCTGGTGGTAAGCACAACTGCCAAATCACCAGGGCACATGAGCTCCTACCAAACTGATCTCACCAGTAGTGATCATTAGTGGTGAGGTGGCATACACTACTGAATCCCATAGTGGTGCAGCTTGCATGGAATCATGTTGTGCCTCCTCCAAGTGGGCCAGCATGAGACCCATGACAGCAGCATCATGGTCTTCAAAGTAGCACTTCACTGATACAGAAGCATCGAGTATTTGTGGGTTACAGATGCCAAGGTGTTTGATAGACCTGCTGCTCAGACCTCCACTCCCTGCTTTGGTATCCAGCCATGTTGGAGAGTGGAACACTCCAGCCAACCAGGCTGTAATATGAGAAGTGCACATGGTGCACCTGCCCAACCTCTCTTACTACCACTAACCACCAGAGAAGGGTTGGGGGAGGACAGACTAGAGGCAGTCAGCCTTCATGGTCCCATGCTGGTGTGAGGCTGGTGCCATTACTTCTGGCTAGGTGGGGGAGGGTAGGTGACCACAGTGCCTGCTACCTTATTGTCATGGATCAGACATTCTCTTCTGCAGCTGCCATCATCCTGTCTAGGAAGGATCTGCATGACTCCACAGTGGACTGGAGGGATGCAAGGATCTGGAGAACTGATTCCTAGGGTCTCTCTAAGCTCTGTACTGGTCCCTGTACCAGTTCCAGCAGCTGGCAGTGCTGTGTCACGAAAGTCTGCTGAAGAGTTCTCAGCAGCTCATCTGACTGGTCCTGCTAGTGCTTATATGCAGCAAGCCAGCTCTCAATGGTGGCAGCTCAGTGATATCCTCCAATATTTGATCTTGGTCTTGGTGGTTCTACCAAAATGTTTTGCTATGGTATATATGCTATATATCTATATATATCTATATATCTTCTTTTTTTTTTTTTTGGCTGAGCAAGACAGTCCCTTTGTGGTCTTAGGGCAGCATCAGCGGCGGAGCCTCCCAAGCTCTCTCATGCCAGAGCAAATTCTGAGGAGTTAGGAAAGCTGAAATGAGATTGTTTCCAAAGTTGACAGATAATGTGTGTCTGAATTCCAGCTAGTGTCTGAAATCTGAATTCACATCAAAAACTGACAGGCATGCAGACAACAGTGCATTGACTGCAGATTGATGCAGTGAATTGACTGCAGACTGCAGGCCTTTAAATTGCTAGAAACTTGTAAGATAGCATGAGGGGAAACATGGCTTTTCTTGCTCTGCCCAATAATTTCCACAGCACAGAGATGAGAGCAGAATTTCATCAGGGTAAGTGCTGTCTCAGCTACCTACTCTCATCTATCTCCTGCCCCTCTTATCCCCTAGCCCCCAATAACTTGTTTGTCCCTGTCTCAGGGCACCACTTCTTTGGCTGATACCTCCCTGGCAGAAATGTCCCATCAGCTCAAAAGGGAGTTCTTTGAGTTTGCAGGTGGGAATCCCACAAGATGTGCACTGCTGTTTCTGCAAGTTGTCACATGCCAGCACATGTCCTAGAGTCATAGAAGGGAATTGCTTGTTATGACAACTTTCCACTAAGATTGGCAATTCCATGGCCCATGTGTGAAGCTCTGGAAGCCTTCCTATGCCTCTGTTACAGCTTCATAGCCCTGCCAAACCTCCTAGCACTTAAAGCAGCAATTGCCTATGATTGCCCTATGCCTGCAAGCTCTATCCTGAAGAATGATGCCTTATCTTTGCGGAAGGCCGTTGCCCACGGGCTGCGGCTCCCTCGCCTCCCGTCGTCCCGTTGCCCGGCCCGTCCCTCCAAGCCCCCCATCCTATCGCCGTCACCCCCGCCGCACCTCCGGGTGGGGCGAGGGCCGGCCACGGGGAGTGGAAGAGGCGCACGGTCCCGGGCGCGGGGGGCGGGTGCGCGCTGCGGAGCCGTTGGAGCCCACGGCATGGCCGGCCGTGCCCCCCCCCCCCGAGCAGAACGCCTGGACCGACCCCGCAGCGGAGGGCTCGCCTTGGATCTCCTCCGGCGGGCTTTAAACTAGGCTCGTCGGGGGGAGGGGAGTACGAGGGCAGGGGAAGCTGTGGACCACCAAACCATGTGGCACCCACAAGGACAGCCCAGCCTGAAGAAGGAGAACATTGGGAACCTGAAAGCCATGGGGAGGCCAGCACAACAGAACAGGTAAGGAACAAGAAGGTAAGAAACAATGGGCCCCATGGGACTGGGAGCGGGGGGGCAGCAAAGGCGCCAGTCGCAGGGCTCAAGTGCCTATATACTAATGCTAGGAGCATGGGGAACAAGCAGGATGAACTAGCGCTCCTGCTTGCACTAAACACCTATGACTTAGTGGGGCTAACAGAGACCTGGTGGGATTCATCCCATGACTGGGCGGTACATATTGAGGGCTATAGATTGTACAGAAAGGACAGGTCGGGGAAGAAAGGGGGGGGGGGTTGCACTTTATGTCAGTGAGCAATATACATCAACCCTCATCAAGACAGAATCCAAGGTTGAGGAAGTAGAAGGATTGTGGGTTAGGCTACATGGGGGGCAAGGAGAAAGGGATTTGGTGGTAGGGGTCTGTTACAGACCCCCACACCAAGGGGAAGAAATAGATGCAGGGCTCCTGAGGCAACTCTCGGAGACCATAAAAGCTAAAGAGGCGGTAGTCATGGGGGACCTAAACTACCCGGACATCTGCTGGGAGACGCAGACAGCAAGGTCCCATCGCTCACGCAGGTTTCTAACTTGTGTACAGGACCTCCACCTGACACAGGAGGTGTATGGTCCCACTAGGGGGAATGCCATACTGGATCTGGTATTGGCAACGGGAGATGACATGATAGGGGACCTCCAAATCGGTAGCTATCTGGGAGACAGTGATCACCTTATGATAGAATTCAACATAAGACGGCGAGTGGGTAAGGTAACTAGTAGGGTGAAAGTGCTAGACTTTAGGAAAGCTGATCTCATTGCACTCAGGCGATTAGTCAAGGAAGCACTGCAGAGTAGGAGTTTTGATGGGATGGGTGCCCAAGAAGGGTGGCTGTGCCTAAAGGAAACGATCCTTTGGGCACAAAGCAAGACGATCCCCGAGCGAGGCAAAAGAGGGAAAGGGGCCAGGAGGCTTCCATGGCTGACCAGAGAAATCCAGGGCAGCCTAAGGGCCAAAAGGGGAGCACATAAAAAGTGGAAACAGGGTGAGATCACTAAAGATGAATATACCTCCTCTGCTCGTGCTTGTAGGGAGGCAGTTAGGCGGGCCAAAGCTACCATGGAGCTGAGGATGGCAACCCAAGTAAAGGACAACAAGAAATTGTTTTTTAGATATATTGGGAGTAAAAGGAAGGCCCAGGGAGGAATAGGACCCCTGCTAAATGGGCAGAAGCAATTGGTGACAGATAGAGGGGACAAGGCTGAACTCCTCAACGAGTTCTTTGCCTCAGTGTTCCTAAGCGAGGGGCACGACAAGTCTCTCACTGGGGTTGTAGAGAGGCAGCAGCAAGGCGCCAGACTTCCATGCGTAGATCCTGAGGTGGTGCAGAGTCATTTGGAAGAACTGGATGCCTTTAAGTTGGCAGGCCCGGATGGGCTCCATCCGAGGGTGCTGAAGGCACTGGCCGACGTCATTGCAGAGCCACTGGCGGGAATATTCGAATGCTCATGGCGCACGGGCCAAGTCCCGGAGGACTGGAAAAGGGCTAACGTGGTCCCCATTTTCAAAAAGGGGAGGAAGGAGGACCCGGGCAACTATAGGCCGGTCAGTCTCACCTCCATCCTTGGTAAAGTCTTTGAAAAAATTATCAAGGCTCACATTTGTGAGAGCCCGGCAGGGCAAATTATGCTGAGGGGAAACCAGCATGGGTTTGTGACGGGCAGATCGTGCCTGACCAACCTAGTCTCTTTCTATGACCAGGTTACGAAACGCCTGGACACAGGAGGAGGGGTGGATGTCGTATACCTGGACTTCAGGAAGGCCTTCGATACGGTATCCCACCCCATACTGTTGAACAAATTAAGAGGCTGTGATGTGGATGACTGCACAGTTCGGTGGGTGGCGAATTGGCTAGAGGGTCGCACCCAAAGAGTCGTGGTAGATGGGTCGGTCTCGACCTGGAAGGGTGTGGGCAGTGGGGTCCCGCAGGGTTCGGTCCTTGGACCGATACTCTTTAATGTCTTCATCAGCGACTTGGACGTGGGAGTGAAATGTACTCTGTCCAAGTTTGCAGATGACACAAAGCTATGGGGAGAAGTGGACACGCCGGAGGGCAGGGAACAGCTGCAGGCAGACCTGGATAGGCTGGACAAGTGGGCAGAAAACAACAGGATGCAGTTCAACAAGGAGAAATGCAAAGTGCTGCACCTAGGGAGGAAAAATGTCCAGCACACCTACAGCCTAGGGAATGACCTGCTGGGTGGCACGGAGGTGGAAAGGGATCTTGGAGTCCTAGTGGACTCCAAGTTGAACATGAGCCGGCAGTGTGACGAAGCCATCAGAAAAGCCAATGGCACTTTATCGTGCATCAGCAGATGCATGACAAATAGGTCCAGGGAGGTGATACTTCCCCTCTATAGGGCGTTGGTCAGATCGCAGTTGGAGTACTGCGTGCAATTCTGGGCGCCACACTTCAAGAAGGATGCGGATAACCTGGAGAGGGTACAGCGAAGGGCAACTCGTATGGTCAAGGGCCTGCAGACCAAGCCCTACGAGGAGAGACTAGAGAAACTGGACCTTTTCAGCCTCCGCAAGAGAAGGTTGAGAGGCGACCTTGTGGCTGCCTATAAGTTCATCACGGGGGCACAGAAGGGAATTGGTGAGGATTTATTCACCAAGGCGCCCCCGGGGGTTACAAGAAACAATGGCCACAAGCTAGCAGAGAGCAGATTTAGACTGGACATTAGGAAGAACTTCTTCACAGTTAGAGTGGCCAAGGTCTGGAACGGGCTCCCAAGGGAGGTGGTGCTCTCCCCTACCCTGGGGGTCTTCAAGAGGAGGTTAGACGAGTATCTAGCTGGGGTCATTTAGACCCAGCACTCTTTCTTGCTTATGCAGGGGGTCGGACTTGATGATCTATTGAGGTCCCTTCCGACCCTAACATCTATGAATCTATGAATCTATGAATCTTCTGCCCTGCTAGAATGGTTTTGACTGATACCTGTTGACAGAGATAGCTACCACCCTGGGACCTGAAAGATCCAGCATACCCTGGCTCTGGACCTATCCTCATTTAGCATTCATGGTGGAGTGCATGGGCCTGCCACCAGCCATACCAACAGTGTCCTTTCATGGGGGGGCAGAATATGGGGCAGCACAGGCTAGTCTATACCTCCCCTCCTCCTGGCGCTTCACCCCTTAAACCCAGATGTACCTAAATAAAAGCCTTTGGTCATGTGTTTTTGTATCACTGATAGGAATCTGCAGGATTCCTCAACTCATTCAGGAGGCAGTGGGCTCTGGCTAGTGCACTCTGCTTAATATCCCCCCCCCCCCACGATGAAAACATATATACATATATACATATATACACATGCGTATATATATATATGCACACAACAACATATATATATATATATATGTTGTTGTGTGCATGATATACGAATTAGTGATCTGTGTATGTGTAGTGAGTGTGTGGGTATGGACAATTGATTTTTGTCTAACTTTTCAGGTGTATAGTGTATGTGCTTGAATTGGTGATAGGTATGCATGTGCCTAGGCTGGTTTGGATGTGTATGTGCCTGAGTTGGTAGTGTGTGTGTGTGTGTGTGTGTGTGTGTGTGTGTGTGTGCGCGTGCGCACCTAATTGATTTGTGTGTTTGTATATGTGCAATTGTGTCCCACCTCCTGTCTAACAGCACAATACTGAGATCCTGATAGTTGGCCTGATCCCACAGGGCAACAAATGGGTGTTCAGGGTGGTACCATGTGGGTTAGGTCACACCCTCCCATGGTGGACAGAGGTGTTACCTTGTGGCCTGTGCTACCTGTGGGCAGTAGTTCTGGAAGTGGATAGGCTGTCCCATGAAGCAGAAGTGGGGAGGAGAAGCAGAACATCCTGAGATGTGGGTGGAACAAAAGTTCCTCATATTATCTCTGTGGAGCAGTTCCACAATAACTGAACATGTTTCTAAATGCAACATGAAGATACTCCTTCCACAAAAAGTAGTAACTTTGTTACAATCCAAGTGCACTTAGCATATGTTTTACTTTTTGAGCATGCAGTCAGTTACATTTTAAGTCATTTAACACATGCTGACTATAAAGTGTGACATGGCCCTTAGGAAATTACACTTAGGACAAGTTAACTTTATTTAAAGTGCTAGCACCCAAGCATTTAAACAGTAAAATGCATGCTAAGTGCCATCATAGTGTAGCAAATTTAGGACTTTTCCAGCAAGGAGTACGTCCAGATCATATTGCCTAACATGTGTTGAGTTAACATCTGACTGTTCTATGGAAGTAATACAATTAGGAGATGCTGATGTTGTGGAGATGTGGGAACAATAAAACAGCTGCTTGTTGGTGCCAGGGTTCATGGCCCTGGTGTGGTGTGGGGGTTGGGACTGACAAACAGCTGTTTGCCATTTGCAGTCCCCTCAGCATACCAAAGCACATTCTTCAATGGCTCTGGTGCTTAGGATGTGTTTTATGCAGATCATAAATAACTTGTGGTACATTGTATGGGATTACTGTATGCCTTCCCAGAAACATAATTTGTAGTAATGCTTCCAATGAATGAAATAAAGAATGTCCTAAGTGCAACATGAGACAAGACCCTTACTTTGTCTTCAATCAACTTAGTCAAAAAATTACTTATCAGAAATTTAAAAAAATACTTATTACTTATTACATACACAACACGTTATGCATATGTTACAGAATTCCACAGCAATAACCCTTAACACAGCAATATTTACTATTGAGATTTGATGTTTTAGAACATTACTGAAGAAGTCTGCACCACTTTTGGTTTGTTCTGAAGAAAAGAATGAACACAAAGTATCAGGTTTACTGTGATTAAATATGAATGTAAAAATCTATGAATGTAGCCCCACTGAAGTTAGTACAGCTTTACTTACTTATGCCTAAAATTAATTTATCTCCATATAGATTAAAAAAAAAAAAACTGTATAAAACTATGACAAAATAAACAACTTGAGTTTGTATGATATCCTGGTTGTACCCTTACAGCTCAAATGAAAACTTGTGAGCTTTTTTCCCAAGTAAGATTTTTCAATTAGTCCCACCCATTAAGTAGCCATTTGGAGAAAAAATAATTAGGACAACTAATGTTTAGAAATCAGAATCTTCAGAGTAACTTTGTTACAACATTTAACATGCATTAACCACATAACTATGTATAAAGAGTGATTGATATAACAACTTGCAACCATTGAAGTCAAAGTTCTGTGTAACAGCTCCAAAGGAACCATTATGTTGTACCCAGACATAAATTCATTTTTTACAAATATGTCTAAGTACAGATTTACTCAATAGAACTTTATAGTCCTTTAGAGCTGTTCTGGTCTATTGGGTAAATGATTTGCATTTTATAAACAGCTACATATTTACATATATACACGATAGAGCTTAATAAATTCTTTACAGCCCATCACTTATCCCAGACAATACATGTGTTACAAATGTTCTATTAATCTCATTCAAATGATAGGCCTTTTTGTACCTGAAAGAGCCTCTCTATAGTTGGCTTTACAAATAACATACTTAAAAACCATGTGCCATTCAAGCAATATACCACTGTTGTTTTCTTTTAAACAGCAGAAAAATGAACAGACATTAACTACAGACATTAACTACATTCTAGCTGCAGCAAGGAAAATATTTTTAAAAGGTTTCTTTTGATTTTATTTCTTTATGCTTTATTTTAATCTTATAGCACTTAGATTATTATCAATAGATATGATATAAGTATAAAAAATAATATACCTACAGAGCCATACTAAATTATAGGACTCTAATGTGAGATATTTCTACAATCCCAATGCATCACTATGAACATTTGCTGGAGGGTTTGAATCGATTAGCTAAAATCCAGAAAATTCAGAGTTAAAACTGAAACGCTATTTCTACCAATGCACATATTAACAATAACAATAATAATAATAATGGTAATTACTGTTCTAAGTGTATGGCACTTTGCAGAGCTCACAGATAAGTGCTCTGCTCCAAAGCACAGAGTAGACAAACCTAGTCAATTTTTGCCTTATTAGCTGGTCAAGTAGTATCTTAGTAAGGAGCCCAGGCTTGAAATTAACCAGCTGGCATATGACAGTTTAATTTGTCTTGCTTATGCTACACTTGTAAAATAGATTACAATGTGCCGGCTAACATTCTACAAATGAAAGAAAACTCTTTAGCCTACTGAGTACAAATGAAGTGTTTCCAAATCTAAAACGATTTTATTATAAATGTCATGATATTTGGTAGTACTCTTGCTACTCCACAGCTATAATCATGAAAATGCATGAAAACCTCAGCTTAATGTTTCAAGTAAGTTATTAGTCCTCTTGATTCAGAGAAAATCTTGAAAGCATGGTCCAAATGAATTCTCAAGGCCTCAAAAGCCAGGAAAAAAAATAAGAAGAATCTCATAGATTTATGTATTTGTTTGTTACAGCTCATCCATATAAATATTATTTTAAGATACTGTCAGGATGCCAGCAGCACTAACTAGCAAGTTTTGAACACTTGGGATTGACAGGTTTGCACATTCTTATAGAGGAAGAAGGCATAAGACTTGGATCAGGCAAAGTCAGTAAATTCTGGAAGCATAAGTTAAGAATGTGAATTTCAAAGAGTGTTGGAAGAGAGGGAGTACTCGATTCCCAGGAAGGAAGTTGCCATTCCAATCTGGATGAATGGGTATAATTAAAGACACAGAGAACAAAGGGAGATAAAGAACCAGGCAGAGCCCTTTCAAGAAAATGAGAGCAGAGAGACAATACAGAGTGTTAAAACTGAGGATGAAGGTACATGTTTCATGTAGGAAAAAAGATGAAGTAAATAAAGAAATTTCAGGGGAATGAGTAACACACCAGAGAGATGGGCATGGGAAAAGTGCTGGGGAAAGTACAGAAGGAAGAGGAAGAAGAACAGGTTAATTACATTGGCCACTAAAAGTTCTTACTAGCAGAAAAAAATAGCCTGGGAACTGGAGCATGCATCCATCGTAGCTGCCTAGCTGGAGAGCTACACAAGCAGGCTCTCTAGCCACCAGGCAATAGGGTGTTATTTCCTGGGGAGCCCATTATTTGACAGCTTGTCATCTCACCTGCCTGGGAAGGGGGCTGGCTGTCAAAAAATAGTCCCCAATTTTAAATCACCTTAAAGCCTAGATGGGCTGAAATAGGGGTGAGAGAGGTGGCCAGAGGTGTGGAGAACCAGGGCCTCAACTTCCCAGCTTTTAAATACCATGCACATCATTTAAAGCCCATGCAGCTGTGAACCGGGGTAAGGGGTGGCATTTAAATTCTGTCAGGCTGGAAGATGGAGTGGGGATAGCTTCCCTGGCCCCAGTTCCTAGCCATTCAGATTTTGATATGTCTGCCTGCACTGCTCAGCTGGGCAGTTGGGAAACTATTTAAATCTTGAAGATCCAGGACCCAGGAAGGGGTAGTTTCCTTTACAATACCTACCCTGACATCTAGTTAGGCAGGGGGCAGAAAGGGGAACCCAACAGATGCCAACTTGGAACATATCCTACCAGTGTGGGGCACAGATTTCCCTCATGGGGCACTTAAAGTGCCAATGACTACAGCTTAGAGGGAACAGCAGGGCAACATTTTTCATCTCTTCCCCAAATCAGGGAACTCCCATTTAGGAAAAGATACAAAGACCACTGGGGCAAGCCACCACACCCCAAACTGGGCAGTCCTCAGTTTGGAGAAGAGACAGGGAATGGCTGCTGCTATTCCACTCCCCTCCCAGACAAGACCAATAAAGAACTGTACAAGGTTCATTCTTGTAAGAAAAACACCCTTGCAGGGGAGAATTTTCAGATTGACATCTGAAAAACTTTCTCTTGGAATGGGCATATTTCTCCCAGAAGAAATTGAATAAACATGTGTATACTTCTCATTTCTACTGGAAGAATGGCAATTGTCCCAGTAGAAATGTAATGCCACTACATGGCCTTCGTTAATGGAAGTGTTGAACCAGGATTAAAGCTGTTTGTAAATCTTTTAAATCCAAACTACTCTTTCCAGAAAATGAATCCACAAAATTTAAAGAGGTTAATTGAAGATGTCAGTGTTGTCTACTATCCTTTTTAATAAAATACAAACTAATTGTGTATCAAACATTAAATAACAAAGGGTTAAGACTGTATTTGCTTGGCTCTTAAATGGGTTTGAGAGGGATAATCACCCATTGCCACACCAGACCCTTCATAAATAGCATTATACCAAATGTAGTCCCTTTGCTTTTCTGTCCAAATTAACTTTGGGCTGCCAAAAGATGGAATATATATTTTTTCATTGGAGGTTCAGCAGACTGCATTGGCCCTGGCATGGCCTTTTACTCAACTTCAATTAACTGTGTCAAAAGCATTTCATTAACCATAACCAGTGGTCATCTGTAGAGCTACCATTCAGGTTTGGGCTACACTGTGATAATTTTAAAGTGTAATAGTTGGTCTAATAAAAGATATCACATCTACTCAAAGAACTTTGCCTGCCATAGTGATCCCAAGGCATTTTGCAATAAGTTAATATTAACATGACTTAGTTGTATTGTGCTCTTCAGTGCTGCCCAATATGAAAGCTGTATAGGGTAAGATTCCTATTCAGAAATACAGGATGGACCTGGAAACGCTCTCTTTCAAGTGCCAGTGTTCTACTGGAAAGCTAACACTTAAAAGGCTTTCACACCATTCCTCTGCATTTGATGTCAGCAATAAAGCGGGTTTAATAAACAGCAAACATGAACTTTTGACATTTTGTACAGACATGTAACTTGTGTTCTAAAACAACCATATTATAAATAAAGTCTCAATGTGTTTGTCCTTCAATAAATGAATAAGGATTTGATACAGATTTTACATGTTACCATTATTGAAAGGAATTCCCTAATTTGTGCCATTCCTTTGTGCTCTAAAAGAGAGTAGATCTTTGAACTGGATAGTAAAAAATGTGAAATGTCTGGTAAAAATCTCTTCTTTTCAGCAGCAGCCTTTTCATAATTTAAGCAGGAAAATAGTTCTCATCATCCCCTCTGACATTCCCTCATTTAAAGTTGTTCTCCTTGACTTCAGATGTTTTCTTCCCCTTCAGAAAATGCTATCACTTAAACTTTCATTATCACATTCCTAATTCTTAGCCCTGATTTATATGCAGTGAAAGGCTGATAGTGGTTGATAGCTACTCAATTGATGTTGCTAGACTCTGGATTGGGACTAACAGTTTTGGGTGATGGCATCTAAGGCAATGGGCCAGAAAGGGAAAAAAAAAAGGATGGGGGAGAGCATGACCATTCATTTAACACAAAAAGCAATCGATTGCCATGCCACTAAATAGAACTGCTGGTTTGGAATTCATTCACATTCAGAGCCCTGAGCAGAATCCTTGAACGTGTAAACAATTTGCTTTTGTTAAACACACATGAATTCTCTCATAATCTGACATTAAAAACCAAATTCTCCGGGTGAAAGTTAAACATAAAACAAGTTTCTCATTCATTTCTAGAAACACTTCTTTTTTCTCGTAAAGAACAGTGTTATACCTGAATTAAAAACCAAGCAAAAGTAAAAAGTGCACCTTACTCAGCAGAACTTTGCTGAAGTAATCTGAATAATTCTGCTTAGAGAAAGCTAATTTAGCTAATGATCCATGTTTTGAAATCATAAAATGGACATTGGGAAATTATGATAGAAGTATTGTCAGTAAATATGCTGCTTTTACCAAAAGTCTAAAATATATTTATCAAAACAAAAAATGAAATTTAAGACTAGAAACCTTTGCTAACTTTTACTTTCCAGCAACTGTTAGGCAATCTTCTCATGTCTTTACACCATATTTGACTATTTCATTACACATGCTTGTGCTCATTCATTGTACTTTGTACCGTCTTTCATTAGACATGTGCCTCCAAGCAGTGGGCATTGCAGCAGGTATTGCGTAGTCTGAGGCTCTGTGCTGCAGTCACAGGTAGTTGAAACAGTGGTATAGCTCCACTTCATTAGTTCCTTGGAGTGTCTGATTCTGTCATATAGGCAGCTGAGACATCACTGCCTTTGCCATGGTCCATAGTAAGGACTTGGCTGCTGGACAGTCCATTTTTGTTTCTGTCAGGTATTTTCTTCAGCCTCTCATTCCAAATCTGTAGTACTGTGTCTTTGGGTGTGGCATTGAGAGGCTGGGTGCTGGTGAGGAAGCTCCTGCATGACTTCAGATGTTTGTGTGCTGCGGAATGATCGTACGGGGCGGCAGGGGGAGGGGAGATTTTCACATTTTCAGTTCATCTCAACCATTCTATCCTGCTGGCCACCGTTATTCTGATATCAGGTGAAGCAATGTTAGCCAGAAGTTACATGCTGTTCAGGCGGTAGGCTTCAGATAGCCTGTGATGCATTGGCAGCCATCATTTAGAATGAGGCCAAGACACTTAGCATGTATAGATCTCTTCCATACTGGGCACGTATACTCGGCAGGGGAGAAGCTGAGAGTCAGAGTAGTGGTTCAGATAGCTGAGGGGCTAACTCCCCATTTCAAGTTGGTGAGCTTATATAAAATGTTGTTACAAATGCTCACCTTGTTTTGTCTTCATGATGTGTTCTTTGAATGAGAGGGTTTGATCGAGGGTGACTCTAAGGTAAAGTGGGTTTGGACAGTGAGATAGTGAGGGCCCAGACGATGTAATGTTGAGTTAGCAGTTGACCTCATGGTTTTTCAGATGGTAGCACATACTTGTATTTTTGCTGAGTTGGCAAATAATTGGTTTTCAATGTAGTATGTTAGGCAAAGTAGTGCCTCACTTAGGGATTTTTCCAACATGGACAAAGCCAGTGTTTTGGGCTGTTATGCATAAGTCATGTGCATAGATTAAATGTTTTGTTTCCAAATTGATTGTTTGGTCATTCAAATAGATGTTACGTAACAACAGTAGTGCAAGTACTCTTCCTTGAGTAAGGCAATTAATCTGTTGCCTCCATCTGTTTCTCTTCCCATTCATTTTGCCTAAAAAAGTCTATTTTCAAGCTCTGTAAGGTGTAAATCCTTTCTCATTTCTGGGGTCTTGCAGGGGGGATATCAGTGGTCAACTGTATCATAGGTGGTTGTTAGATTAACAAACACAGCTCTGGTGATTTGGCCTCTTTCAAAACTGTCTTAAATAGGTTGAGTTATACTGAGCAGCTGGCTCATTGATTTTCCAGAGTGAAAGCCACCCTGTACAGGGATTAGGTGTTTATTCACATATGGGACAAGCCGGCTCAGTATCACTTGTTGTACAAATTGCATGTGTAGCTTAGCAGAGGGAGAGATCTGAAGCTCTTTGGCTCAGATGGATCTTTCCTTGACTTTAGAAGTGCCATTACCTGAGCATGCCATCATTCTAATATTATAAAAGCCTTGATTTGTGTGTCTATCCATCTGTCTGTCCATAACGCTTTATTCGTGCACTGATTGCCTGACTGAAACAGGCAATCAGAATGTGAATAAGCATTGGGACAGAAGGTGGTGGCGCAGCAGGCATGGTGTTGGGGACACAGGGGATGGAGCAGGGAAGGTGAGGCCAGCTCCGGTGGACTTGCCTCCCACCCCCTGCCCTGTTCCCTGGAGGTGGCAGCAATGGAGCAGATGGAACAAGGGGGATGCAAGGCCAGCAGCTCCCCTCCCTCTCTGCTCCCTGCAGGTGGTGAGGATGGAGCAGAGAGGGGCCTGAGGCCACAGGAGCTGGATCTGCCCCCGCCCTTGCTCCTTGGAGGTGACAGCAGTGGCGCAGGGGGGAGTGGGATTGGGATGCCACCGGGGGGTGAGACCACTGGCACTGGCCTTGGCCCAACCCTCCCCCACTTTCATCATCATCGCCTGCAGGCCTAACATGATGGTGGCAATAGGGGGAAGATCAGGTGTGCCGCAGTGGTGGCAGTGGTGGTGGGGATGGGGAGAGGGGAGGAGTGGGCCTGGGCCTGACACAGTGAGGAGGGAAGGAGCAAGCCCAAGTGGGGGAGAAGCTGGCCCACTGCAGTGGTGGGGGGTGAGCAGTGGGCCTGTCCTGACGCAGCCCCATACGGCAGTGGTGGGGAGATGGGAGGGGTGGGCTTCCTTCCCCCCATGGGCTTGGGCCCACTCCTCCACGCCCCCCACATCGGCCCCGAGCCTGCTCCTGCTGTTCCCCTGCTACCGCTGGGTCAGCTCAGACCTGCTGCTTCCCATCCCTCTGCCATGGTGGCCTGGATGCTCCCCACCCTTGGGCCTGGGTCTTCCCCACATCAGGCCCGGAGTTGCTTCTCCCCTCCCCCCACCACTGTGGGCCTGGACCCCAAGCAGCAAGAGAGAAGCGGGGAGTGGGCCCTGATCGGGGGGGCACTGTTTCCACCTGTTCTCCCACCCTCATCATTCTTGATCAGCAATTGGGTAGTTTCTTTTGAATTTCTTGACTCACTGTGCATGAGTTATATAGGCAGTGGAGCCATTCTTGACTCTGAGGTTCAAATTGATTGATTTGCTTGGTAAGTATGTCATTAAGGCAGGCTGATTTCCCAGTCTTCAGTGTGTTAATACTAGCACTCAATTCCAGCATTAAAAATCAAGTTATACCACATCCACTGGTCTCTCCACATCTACATAGCTAGCCATCTCATCAGAGAAGGCAATCAGGTTGATCAGGCATGACTTGCCCTTGGTGAATCCATGCTGTATTTTGCTAATCACTTTCTTCTCTTCCAAGTGCTTAGATATGAATTCCTTGAGGATCTGGTCCACGATTTTTCCAGTGACTGAGGTAAGGCTTGTAGTTCCCTGAATCCTCCTTTTTCCCTTTCTTAAATATGGGCACTATGTTTGCTAATTATTGGGGACCTCTCCCAATCACCATGAGTTTACAAAGATGATTCTGATCTACCTTGCATGGGTTATCTCTTAATTTATTTATTGTCACCCATACTTTTTCACTAGTATGCATCATATCAGTTGACTCAATCAGGGTCTGCCAGGATTTCCTACATTCTTTTGTGATGGCTAATATGAGATCCCCATCTGTAGTGATGGTGTGGTTTGCAGAAAAAGGGTCTAGTTCATACTGATGCCTGTAGTCTTTGCATAGGCCAGTGGTTTGCAGGGTGAGGCCTGGGATGTAATTCATGCAGCAGCCGCATAGGATGATTTTGCTTTATGTATAGGTTTTATTAATTGGTCATAGTTCTTAGGCGATGGTTTGATGGTTTTGACTGTGGCATCAAGTTATTCTGAAAAGCCTTTCCAGTTTGCCTTTTTAAGGTTGAAACATAGGCAAAATGGCACAGTTATAGGTCTTACAGTGGCTTTGATCTGAATGTCAATTGGCCAGTGTTGGGAATATGGGATAGGGTTCAATACCAGTTTATTATTTAGTCCAGTGATGCTATTGCTGGTGAATATAAGGTCTAAGTTGTATTCTCATTTCCAGTGGCGGCTGTTGAATGATTTAGGTAGATTTGGGTCATGGATCAAACTCAGCTGGTATGTATCTGACCAAGCTTCTACTGCTTAGCTGTCTTTATTGGTCTCATTGTAGCCCCACTGTGTGCTGTGACTGTTAAAGTTTCCAATGATCACCTGTGGTTTATTCTGAGTGATCCGAGCATATCTGTAAGGCGAAACTTGTGTTAGGTGATCTGTAGATGGAAGTGATTGTGATTCCATTGAGCTCAATGGTCAGGATTTAAATGTTTTCTTCAGTCTTTGCTCTAGAAATTATGACTATTCCAGTTTAAATAAATAATGCACTTCCAAATTGCTCATGTGATCTTTCAGTTGCCATAGTCATTTCAGGTATTGAAGAACAGTTATTATGAGTCCCTCGGTTTGTCTCTTCTAAACACAAGTCATTGCACTGGATTTTCTTACATAGATTTACAATCAGTTCTTTTTTTTTTTTTTTGCCATTGAAAACCCTTCACAATTTGCAGACAGTACTGTCAATGCTGGCCCTAAGGAGCCTAACAAGGAGCTAAGGGCTCATGTCTTCTTTGGTCACAATGCATCATAATTAGTTATGCAGTTGGTCAATTTGTAGGGTCAAAATAATGGTTTGGAGTGTTAGCAGAATTCACAAGTATTACCAGGTATTACCTGACAGGAGTCAGTGTGAAGACTTCTTCTATGGCCCTTGCTTTTGTTATGTTAGGCCATAAAAGCATGTTATTATTTTAGTAACATAGGGTGTTTTTAAATGTGCTCTGGGGGCAGGGGGCACTTTCATTGGAGCAGCTTTGAGACCCACTCTAATTAAAGCACTCACAGCATCTTGTGTATCAGCATCCCTGCTCTTCAAAATGGTGGCACAGCTGTTTTAACTGAAGCTCTTTGAATGAGCTTTAGTTAAAGTGCCTCTGCTGCCATTTTGAAGTGTGGGGACATTGATACACAAGACACACAGGCTGCTGGAGCATGCTAATTAGGCCACTCCAGCAGGCTTGATTAATTCATTATAGCATATTGCAGCAGCTTCCCTGCACATCTACAGGCACCCATAGTAACCTATCAAAGTGTATACATATACGTATGTACACATACATACATATATATATATATATATGTATGTATATAACATGTATGTCTATAAACAAACATAAAACAACAAAATTGAAACTTTGTAAATAAAAAAAATAACAGAATGACAAATTGTAACACTCTAAACATTAACTTTTGCTGCAGAACAGCAATTGTATTAAATTATTTTCCATATAGTGTTGACATGAAGGAAGGCCAGGCACAATGGGCACCTATATATTGAGGCTGCCCTGACATTCTGTAATAACAGCACATTGGAGCAGACTCAATTAATTTAGCCTGCTGGACCGTGGTAATTACCACGCTCCAGGAGATTCCAGTTTCATGTGTATCAGCATCCTCACGCTGAAAAATGGTGGTGCGGTGCTTTAACTAAAGTTCATTCAGCGAGCTTTAGTTAAAGTTTCATAGATTCATAAAGTTCCCTGCCACCATTTTTCAGTGTGGGGACACTGATACTCATGACACTCCAAGCACTTTAATTATAGTGTCTCCAAGAGCTGCTATAGTTAAAGCATCCCCCTTCCCCTGACGCACCTCCCAGAGTATGTTTATAAATGCCCAAGATTTTTAAAATGTTAGTTCCCTTTTACCAACTTAAAAAATATACAAAGGAAGTTTGGTGCTACAGCTGAGTGCACAGTGGTCTCAAGAATTAAAAGAAGCACATGTCAATCTTTAATCAATACTACACATCATATGTAATATTTTATTTCTTATTCATATCAGAAATAGGTATGCCACAAAATTCAGATCCAAAATCTTAAGATTTCCATCTGAGCTCCAGTGGTCTTTAAATCTGGATGTTTGATTTAATAATATTATTAAATAAGGCTTAGAATTTAGCTAAGCAGTAAATTTTAGATCCAGAGTTTAATCTATGGTTGAAATATCCCAACAGATTAAGGTGTTTGGAACTGAAGGATTTGGTTCAGGGCTATCTCTAGTCCAAAGCTTTTTTTAATAAATATAACAATAAGTTTATTGCAACTGAGTGATTTTGTTCAAAGATCAAACATTTTCAGCTCTTTTAGCAGAAACACCTGCAAAAAATTGCTTAATAGCTTCCTATGCACTTATTATTTTAAAATATTAACTTCTGATGGTGAACACATATGAGAAAATACAGCTCAAAAAGATTTTGGAAAATAAAATATAATAACATTAAATTCAGTCTTTAGAATGGAAGGAAGTCATCACAAATAAATCATCATAGCAATAAGGTATTCTGCCTATCTGCTTATTCTTAACAAAAGTGTGAAAGATTGCTCTAGAGAGAGATTGCTAATACTAAATTACCTCTTTGACAAAAAAAACCTGTCATCTCCAATGCATAAGGAAAAATGGAAATTTCATTATTCTTGTTATTGCCATTGTTTTCCTTTCACAAGATCTTATTTGGTTACCAGTCTTGGATAATCATATTCATTCTGTAAATAAGCTGCTGAAGGCATGGATGGATAACCATTGTCTTCTCTTTAGTATGGCAGTAAGTAGACAATACATTTTATTTTTGGAATCTTGATTAGAATTTCATTCCCATTCCTTATATTCTATATAATATAATTGAAAGTTCAAGAAAAGTAACCATCTTAAGCAGAAAAGAAGAGACTTAGTTAAAATAGTTAAAATGTAGATTTAAAAAAAAATGCATTAGTGAAGGGTAGAAAAATTGGGATATTATACATCTATTTTAATCTTATAAAGGAGATATATAGTCATTCATACACATTTAAGTCTTTCATACTGATTTATGAGGAGGACACACAACAGCCATGTAGTAGTATAGAACTCAAGCATGACCAAGATAGGTCTGGTGGGCCAGACAGGGCTCATGGAGTCATGTCAGCTGGTTCATGAGGCTCCCAGGGGTCTGGAAATTTGGCAGAGGGAGAAGTGGCAATTTCCATCACTCCAAGCACTGCGGTAGTTAACACTGCTGCTAAATCCCAGTGCCATGAACAAGGTGATATGGCTCAATGCTCTGAATCTGACCTGAAGACTAGTCCCAGGCCCCAAATGGCCCACAGGTTGGGTACCACTGGTGTAACCTTGTAGAATTCTCTGTGGAATTGGAAAGAACTATCCAGTAACCCCTACATTTTCAATATGACTGACCATACAAGCAAGAATTTATGTTTAACCTGATGACATTTGCCTGGTTGCCTGATTAGATATAATGCCCCATATGATTGATTTCAGAATTTCAGAGGTGGCATCAATGGACAAAACTCTACCAAATTTGATTAAAATCAGAAAACTAGAAGTGAGAAATGGCAAACAGAGTTGTCTGTTTATACAAAGACTGTCAAACAACTGGCTGATTACATCTGTGACAACATCCACCTTAACACGTCATCCAAAAGCGATTAAAATATTCATAGATTTAGGGCCAGAAAGGATTATTTTTTTTTTTATCATTCAGTCCTACAACTTATCTCCCAGACAGTAGGAATCTGGGAGGAAGGGTAAGAGTAAGAGCAAGACTTTGTCATAGGCAAAAGTAGATAAATAGGGCAATTATAGCTGTTAACATGGAGCACCTACGGTGTGGAGGCTAGAATGTGGGTACATACCACATCTGGCTTATTACAGAAGGAACAAGGGCACATCGAATTTTGACAAGGGTTAGGGCACTTGTATGGGGTGAACAATATGTCAGAGAATACAAAGGGCCTTGGCTTGTGGCATGTAGGTATGGGGAACACCTAGGAAAAGGAGAGAATGGAGGGTATAGAACCACAGGATATGAAGGATATGTACAGAAGGGAAATAAAGGACCAAATAGTTGGCACAGTGCAGGGCAGAGAAGGGCAGACAAAATGATCGGGTAGAGAGAAGGGAGATGGAGCAGTTGCCATACCAGGGAAACTAGGCTACAACTCTTCAGTTTGGAAAGGAGAAAGCTGAGGGAGGAATGTGATAAAGGTCTAGAAAATCATGGGAGGCATGGAGAAAGTGAATAAGGACCTGTTATTGACCACCACAGAACACTAGAATTAGGGAGAATCTAATGAAATTAGTACGAGACAGATTTCAAACTAATGAGAAAGTACTTTTTTTGTATACAGCACATATGTAACTTGTAGAATTCATTATCCCAGGAGCTTATGGAAGCAGAGAATACAGCCAAGTTTCAAAGGACTAGACAAATTCATGAACAACAGATCCATTATAGCGATGAGACAGAAACATCAAAAATGTTTCCTCTGGCATCCCTAAACTAATGATGGTGGATGCTAGGGAAGATAATGAACAGGGGATAGATTAATCTAGATCTGGGGTGGACAAAATATGGCCTGTGGGCCAGATCTGACCCACCAAATTTTATCTAGTCCATGGCTGCTCCCTTTGAATGAGAACTGTATCCAGCCTGCAGCTGCCCTGACTTTCAAGGGTGGGGGTGCAATGGATAAAAAGGCCAAGAGCCATGAGTTATCTGTGCTTTGCCAGGCTGGGGCCTGTTGGGGCATGGGCACTGCTAATTCAGTGCTGCACTGTGTTTCCACATGCTGCGGGAACTGCTGGTGTAGCTCCTGACTGACCCTAAGTCCTGAGCATGTGGCTGGGTGGGGTGAAGCTGCTACAGCTGTACCAACATGGCCTGAAATAGCATACAGGAACACAGTAAGGCATGGCCCTACCATGCCCAGATAACCTGTGGCTTCCAGCTCCCTTCTCCGTGCACCCCTTCCCACACCTCAAGTCCCTGGCATGTAGCTGGGCTGGTGCCATGTTCTGTTCCCGTGTGCCACCACAGGCCATGTAGGTGCAGCTGGCATGGCTTCTGCCTGACCTGGCCATCTGTCAGGGACTCAGGGAAGTAAAGGGGGTGCAGGGAGAATGCAGAACAAAGGTTAGGTTCCTCTAACCCTGGAGAGGGCAATTATTTGGGCCAAAGAGCCATTTGAGGAGTTTTGGTAGGCTGTTGTGGGCAAAGGGGGATGCTAACCTGGCCTTTATCAGCTCACCAAAACTTTCTAAGTGGCCCTCCAGCCCAAATAATTGCCTACCCCTAGAATCATAGAAAGTTAGGGTTGGAAGGGACCTCAGGAGATCATCTAGTCCAACCCCTTGTGCTCAAAGAAGGCCAATCCCCAAATAGATCATCCCAGCCAAAGCTTTGTCTAGCTAGGTTTTGAAAACACCCAAGGATGGAGCTGCCACCACCTCTCTGGGTAAACTGTTCTAGTATTTTACTACCCTCCTAATGAGAAAATTCTTCCTAATATCTAACCTAAAATTCCATTGCTGAAACTTGAGATCTTTGCTCCTTGTTCTGTCATCTTCTACCACTAAGAATAGCCTAGCTCCATCCTCTTTCAAACCCTCCTTCAGGTAGTTGAAGAATGCTATTAAGTCTCTTCTCAGTCTCCTCTTCTCTAGACTAAATAAGCCCAGTTCCCCCCTCATAAGTCATATCCCACAGCCCTCTCATCATTTTAGTCACCCTTCTCTGGACTCTCTCTAATTTGTCCGTATCCTTTTTGTATTGGCCCAAAACTGAACACAGTACTCCAGATGTGGCCTCACCAATGCTGAATAGAGGGAAATAATCACTTCCCTTGACCTACTGCCAATACAGTTATAAATACAGCCCAGTATGCCATTAGCCTTCTTGGAAGCTAGGGCACACTACTGACTCCTATTCAGCTTATTGTCCACTGTAACTCTCAGGTCCTTTTCTTCAGAGCTGCTGCCCAGCCAGTCAGCTCCCAGCCTGGACTGGTGCACATTACTGTTCTGTCCTAAGTGCAGGATTTTGCAGTTGTCCTTGTTGAACCACGTGAGATTCCTTTTGGCCTAATCATCTAATTTCTCTAGGTCACTCTGAATCTTAGCCCTACTCTCCAGCGTGCGTACCTACTACTCCCCTAAGCTTGCTGTCATCTACAAACTTGCTGAGGGTGCACTCCATGCCATCTTTCAGGTCATTGATAACGACATTGAATAAAACTGGCCCCAGGACTGACACCTGGGGGATTCCACTTGATACTGGCTTCCAACCAGACATTGAGTCATTGATTATTATTCTCTAAGCCCAATGCTGCAGCCAGTTTTCTATCCACCTTACAGTCCATTCAATCAGCCCCTACTTCCTTAGCTGGCCTGAGATAACTATGCAAACCTGGCACTATCAGAGATACTGAGCTAGATGGACCATTAATCTAACACAGTGTGGTATTTGTTAGGTTCTTATGGCATAAGGGAGAGTGTGGGAAGTTTGTAGAGTACACAAGAAATAGGGCATTGTCATGGCACCCCTAAAACGCCATGAACAAAGTTCTGGTATATGCCATGAACACCAGCTACAGAAAACATTATATGAATCAGATGTCTGACTGCTTCACTTATGGCCAATGGTTCAAAATGTTATGAGTGTTCATTTCTAGAAGATTTAAATAGTTCATCCAAATTGATACACAAGTTTTCTGAAGGATTAGCTTTCCACATGTCCTTGTTGCCAACCTTCTTTACCTGGCCTTTAATTTTGTTGATATCATTTATACAGTGGGGATACCTGATACTTTATACCGGGCATGTCTACGCATGTATTTATGTGTACCTAAACTTGATACACCTTTGCTTAAGGTGCATTAAGGTAATTAGGTGCACATCTATACATGGATGTGCTAATGCATATTAAGGCACATCAAATTTAGGTGTGAATAGCCAAATCACATTAGTGCACATGCAGACATGCTAATGCACATTAACGCAGTGTGTGTCCATTGATGCACACTAGGTTAATGTGCACTAATGCAACTTAGCTATTCATGCCCCAATTTGATACATACTTTATGAAGGCACCCAATTTAGACTCACATAGACTTAAATCACCATTTTTAAGGCACATTAAGGGTGTGCACATGTAGGCACACACCCCTAATGCACCTTAAAATGGTGATTTTAGGCTAAGCCTACTTAAAAGAGGCACGTGTAGATGCACTCGCTGTGATCAAACATCACAGTTCAAAACAGATTTTTTTATGAATCAGTACAGCCTTTGCCAGTTAAGATTAGGGATAAGTAAAAAAGGTTTTTTGTTACCAATTTTTATGAGTGTGAATTATTCATAAAATACATTTGTTTCAAAGTCTATATTTTTTCCTGTAATTTTTTTTGGGGGGCTGTGGTGGAATAAAGCATGACTTCTCTCTTACTACCATACCAATACTGACAATAAGAATTAGGTTTCATTTGATGCTTCCAGCCTCAAAATTTCCTTCATTTTCTCCTTAGCTCAGTATGTTCTGCCTGGAAGATGTGCATATGCTTGCCTGTTAAAGTATGTGTAGGATGTGGTACCAACCCATGGGCTACCTCCAGACATAGAATCAAAATACATACATCTTTAAATACAATACTTGAAAGCATAATACTTGAAGTTACATAATACTTGAAATACAATACTTGAATTCTTCCGAAAAAGGAGTGCTACACCATAGTTTAAGAAACAATAGATGTTACAGAAAGAGTTGTTCAACTCTGACTTGCCACCAGAGGGCTATTGAGCAGGGGTGTGGCTAGGAGCCAAGACACATAGGCCAGGTATAGACATTATACTTTTACTGGTATAAGTGATCAGAAACCAGCCAATACCCATAAAAGAACAGAATTTCAGCACATATAGACTGGTTTAAAAATGGCAGCACCCAGTCCAAGATTTGCACCCCCTGCCTCTCCCCCCACCTTACTTCCCCACAAGGGCAGATGTGTGATCTGTTTGAACTGGCCTAAACTATACCACCTACAGAAAACCACCTAACATAGATTGATTTTTGAATGCCTTTACCTAGCCATGGGCTCTATCCCTGGTCTGTGTGCAAATGGGGAACTGAGAATGTGGACATTCCAGGATGCTAGATGACTGCAAATGTCTTGATTTATCTCTGTGGAGCATACTGAAGTTATCCTAATACCCTTGCCTGAAAGTGATGTGATTTTCAGATGATTAGAGGGTACTTCGTACAAATTAATAAGCTTTAACATGTAGGTATCCATATTTTAAGTGCCCTTGGTGTGGTCTAAGTGTAACATGCAACTTCACATTTTTCACACCAGAAGTGATAGGGCTATCAACTTTTATACATAGTTGTTACAGACTAATGCCACTTGGAGAGTCATAAAGTTAGCCTGAATCCATTTTAAAACTGTTCATATTTTAGTTTTTGTTCAGTGTGATTGCACAAGATACTCAGCTCTTTTGTATGTTATTCACAAATCATAAAGGGGCCTCATCATCACTTATAGAAGGAGAATTCTTAGTGTGTATTGTTCAGACCATTAATGCAGCTATTTTAGAAAATAAGCAATGGTATTATTCTTTTATTACAGATGTATACAATAACATACAAGAAATGTGAATGTTATTGATATTGAGATGACCTATGTAAGCAAGAACATGTGTCAATTAGATAAAGTTTAGCTTTGTGGACAGAAAGCATCACCTCATCTTAAGCCCTATTTTTTCACTGGATGTGATTTAAGAGATACTAGCCCTGTGCTTGCCGGTTAATGTCACCCAATGCATATAGAAATGGGAGTTGATTGTTCCAATGGAGCAGTAAAGTATTTATGTATATAGTACTGACTTAAGTGATTTTAAGTTATTGGGACAGATTTAGACTGACTGTTGCACAGAATTGCTACTCACACATGTTAAACCACTCTTTGGCTCCTCATCCTTTATTGAAAGAAGCAGCACATTAATTCAACCCGGCTCTAAACCATCTGTATAGACTGGGCACTTCAGCGGCACTTTTTGGTGGTTTTATCTAATAACTGATTCAATCAGCTATTAGATAAAAGTACCAAAAAAGCCCTGCTAAAGAGTTGGCATTTTACTTTAAACTCCACATGGGCAAGCCAGGTCCAACTAACTGCTGCTTCTTCTGTGCATGCACTGGGCTCAGCACAGGAACACGTGGAGTTTAAAGTGTCGGTTTTGGGCTTTTTTCAAAATCTGCAAGCAGCCATGATGATTACATGTATTAGATTGTATGATATTTGAAGTTATATTGACAACTTATTGGTACAAAGAATTAGGCTCTTTTCCTTTTAAATTGTTAATAGTTTACGAAAAAAAAGGTTTGATGGTCCTCTAAATTACCTTGGGTAAAGCACTAAAATGAATTATTTAATCACTCAATATATACGTTCTCCTAGCTTTCTCATAGTCAGTTTTCTCACCATCCTTGCAATACCCTTCAAAGGGATGACCTACTGAACTGAGAGTTTCTTAGATTGAGGGGTGAAAGAGGGCTCTTTTTTTTCTGTCAAAGTCTATTTACATAATTTAATACAATATCAGACAAAAAGAAAGCATTTTCTCCATCTCCAAGTGACCTTGAAGGCTGTAGAACAAACCACAAAATTTATGCAACTATTAAAACAGGTTAGAGGGAGAAATGTAGTGTTTTGTCCCCAAAATAGAAATACCGTATATAAACCATCACTTTTTCATAGCTGTATTCAACATTTTGTGATTCCACTTGAAATACATAATGCAACAATACACAATGAACATGTACATGATGCAAACAAGTACACCACTTATCAGCTTTTAAAATGACTGTGAGGTTTTCTTCTATTCTTCAATGATCACATAGTTTTAATACCCTGATAGGATATCTGCATTGCTCAGTGTAGTTCTTGAATGACAGTTTCAACCTTTTTGAATTTGAAAGAAGCTGAATTTGGCATTATATTTTTAAAGCAAATGTTGTTTTCAACCATATATACAAATTTGAGCCCATTACGCTTCCCAATTCCCAACAGTGTGGCTTCAGTTTAATGTAATCTTAATTTACACTGACTGTCTTCCAAAAGTACTCAGACTCAGCATAGAATCTTCATTTTTAATGGTGATATGTCCAGACAATATCAATTGCCTTCAAGCATCATTTCTGATTCTCACAGAGAAGCACTTTCTGACCATTTAACAGTAATTATATGCATGTAACATTTCTGTCTTAAATCATTTGGGGTATTTTTATGGCAAAATATATTAGCTACACATTAGTCCATTCTACTTAAGTGGTATTTTGAAGTGGCTAAGTATGCCCAGATGAACTGTATAGGTAGAATGCTAGGCCAGGAATATAACAGGGCAGCTCTGCACCACGGACAATATTGGCACATGAGGCAGCTACTGCCCCACTTCAGTTATGCTCCTTATCTAGGCAGTCTGATACCAGAATAATTGTGTGTGTGTGTGTGTGTGTGTGTGTGTGTGTGTGTGTGTGTGTGTGTGTGTGTGTGTGTACACCCCTAAACAGACAAACAGTAACACATATATAGCAATGGTACTATTTCCTATGTGAGGAATATATGAAAGAGGAAATTACAAAATAATTATAGGCCTTACCTTTTAAAGGTAGGCTGAGCTGAATTCAGTTTGATAAAATGAGAATAATCAGCATATTAAATAATGGCTATCAGGCTAAAATGAACGACAAATATTTGATTTGGGGAAAGATATTTATTTGTAAACAAGATGTGGTGGTATGTTGAATGTGAAATTCTTGATATATTAGATTTTGAGGAGAAAACTGGGAGATAACTCCAAAACTAGGTGGCAAAATGTTTAAAATATAGAGGAAAAAAGTATCAAGGGAATTGATTATTCCCTTCTATTTGGCACTGGTAAGGCCACATCTGGAGTAATATCTCCAGTTCTGGGCTCCCTATAGAACTCCTACTACAGAACTTGGATTTAGACAAATTGGAGAGAGTCCAATGGAGGGCAACAAAAATGGTTAGGAGGCTGGGGAACAAGATTTGTGAGGAAAGGCTGAGGGAACTGGGCTTATTTAGTCTGGAGAAGAGAGGACTGAGGGGTGATATAATGGTAGCTTTCAACTACCTCAATGGTGGTTCCAAAAAGGATGGAGCTAGACTGTTCTCAGTGGTAGCAGATGACAGAGCAAGGAGCAGTGGTCTCAAGTTGCAGTGAGAGACTTTTAGTTTAGATATTAGGAAGAACTTTCTCACCAGGAGGGTAGTAAAGCAGTGTAGCAGGTCACCCAAAGAGGTTGTGGAATCTTTATCTTTATAAATTGTTACGATCTGATTGTTAAGGCCCTTTAATGCTGTAAATCTTTGAATGTGTGATATCTGGAGAAATTACTATCACCTACAGAATGGTTTTCCCCTCCACTCAAAAGGAAAAAAAAAATAAAAACCCATTGCTCATATAATAACTGTAATATTGTTGAAAGGAAACTTTGACAATGCTTAATAAAACATGCTATCTTATGAAAGTGTATTCTTAGAACATTTGTATTTTAGTATCTATATCTATATCTAAGTATACACACACACACACACACACACATATATGTATATATGTATATATATATATATATATATATATATATATATATAGGGCTTAGTCTGTCTGTCTGTGTGTTTGTCTGTCCATAACACTTTTGACCAACTGCACATGCGCCGCCAAGAGGGCAGGCAGTGATTGGCTGCACAGGCCCAAGTCTGAGCAACTGCTGGGGAAGTTTGGGGCAGTGGTGAAAACCGGGGCTTCCCCATGCTTCCCTGTCTGACGGTGAAGGCAGAGGGTCATGGTAGCAGTGCCCTGCTGCCACCCATCCCTGATGTCCCCCAGAACAGTCGGCATGGTGGGCAAGATGGTGGACAGGAAGGGAGGGGAGCAGGACAGGGGAAGGCAAAGTGGACTCACGGTTGTGGCTGTTGTTGGGGCCAGGTGGTGGGAAGGGAGAGAGGGAGGGGAGCATGAAGAGTGCCCCAACAGCAGCTGGGAGGGAGGGAGGGGAGGAGGGAGGGAGGGAGAGAGGCTGTACAGGCCTGGGCAGGTGCGAGGTGGGGGAGACAAAAGGCAGGGTCATGGTGGTGGCTGTTGTAGAGGCAAGGAAGCAGAGAAGGAAGGAAGAGAGGGAAGTGGAAAGGGAAGGGGGGGTCACAGTGGTGGTGCCCTCCCCCCCCCCGCCACTGCCCGACCACAGCAGCAGCTGGCAGGGAGGGGAAGGTGGTGGGGACGTAGGGAGAGGAGGAGGGAGGGAAGGGGGGGGAAGAGAATGTCTCACTTGAGGTGAAGGCACGCAAGGGGAGGGAGCCCCATGCTGGAGGCTGCAGGAGGAGGCAGTGAAGAGAGTTTTTACATGGCTGGCCCCAAAGGGTGAGTGGGGGTGTGGACCATGTAAACACTCTCTGAAATCCATCGTTCTTAACAGGTAATTAGCTAGTAAAGAATAATGAGTTTTATATTATATTTTAAGCATATTTTTTGTGTTATCCAAACATATTTGATTTACTTTACTTACTCGTTATGCCACTTTTGGAACTTACATATATCACGTTACATAAGCCAAAATTGATTAAAAAAAACCAGGCAAGAAGAAAGATTATGCTAGCATATCTCTCCCTCTCTTTCTATCCCACATACACTTTACTCACAGGCTCTGCTCCTGTCTCATTAAAATTCTGGTAAGGCATCCACCTTTTCTTCTTCCATGTAATCTAGGTATTTAAGTTTAGAAATTCCTTGTTGAAAATACTGAATTTTTAATGAGTATTCATCCCATTTCAACAATCAATGAAAGCCAACCCCAAGGCGAGCTAATGAAAATAGTTATTCTGTTTCATTCCAAAAGTTTGCTATGAGTTAACTGGATGATAGATAAGATTTGTTCAATTCACATACAAGAGAAACTTTAAGGATTTATAGACTTGAACAAAGCAAAATTATTCAGCACAAACTTTTTTCTGCAAAAATTGCAGCAAATTCAGAAATACTGAGACATTATGAGAATTCATTTAAGTATATCTGAATTGCTCACATCCAAACAAAAAGTGTTTCAACTTTTCTTTATTTTTTGTTTTGACATTTTCAGAATGAAATGTCTCATATTTTCAATTCAAAATGATTGTTCATCGCTAAAATGTACTTGTAGTACTTAAAAAAATCTTAAAGTCAATGCTCAAAATCTGGAACAAAATCTAAAGAAAATATTTCATTTTGGCTCAATATAATCTTTTATTTAAACTTTTGTTTCTTATTACTTAGGCAAGATCATGTATGACTAGATAGATGGGGCATCTATGCACCTGCATCAAGCTGCTCTGATATGCTGTAATTACAGTGTGTCAGAACAGACTCACAAGAGACTTTAACATCATGTGTATCAGTGTCCCTATGCTGAAAAACGGCAGTGGGGGTACTTTAAAGCTGATTCAATGAGATTTAGTTAAAGCACCCCCTCCACCATTTCTCAGTGCAGGGATGCTGATAAACGTGATGCTCCAGGCACTCTAATTAAGCACGCTATAGCACCGTAGCTCATTGCTATGGCAACATAGCATCAGCGGGCACAAACCATAATACTGATGCTACATTGTCATAGTGATGAGCTACCTTGCTACAGTGCATTGCTATAGCAATGTAGGTGCTAAAAATAACTGTCACTGGGACAGCGCAGTAATGTCTGTTACTGCGCCATCATTAAGTGCTTCCTAAAACAAGTATTAATGATGGCACAGTAACAACTGCACCATGGGGGCCATGTATACATGCAACCAGAGCTCGATTTATGGCTTGATCCAGTCTCTAAGTAAATAGTTACCTTGATATTTTAAGGAAAATTAAAGATTTCTTATATGAGGTCTGTGGTATTAAGGAAAACCTGCAGATTCTGAGATAAACTTACCTGTAGTATTAGTAGCTTATTTAAAACTTTCACTAAAAAATAAACCAAAAATGAAGAATAAAATGTATATATCGATAACATAATAACATTTATATAACTTATAGTTTTTGCTAAATTTATGCAGTAAGACAATTAATTCAGGTTATACAAAATTAAAACAGAACATAATGTATAATGATATAAAAGAAAAGATCAAATGAAGCAGTGGGCAAAAGAAAACAGGAGAATTCTATTGATTTTGGCCTTTATTCTTTGCGCAAGTAATGCAAATAGAATCCACGTTGTTTTTTCTTCATTAACCCGCTATTTAAAATTTCCCATTAATGGAGTGATGCATTTTTTAATCATTTCTAGAAATCACAAACAAGGCTACAAATAATAATTTGAGTCATCTATCTCATTCTTCCCACAACAGCATATTCTGCCCTAATATGGATCCAATACCATCTTCCTATGACAACTGCAGATATCATTTGAGTAAATGACCAATTTAGTGATGGCCTCTCATTGCTTGTAGCTTTGAACCACAGACAGGTAGGTTTCTAAGTCAAAAGGGTGTTTTATTAATCTTAATAAGAGGGAGTTTGAGATGGTCTCACTGAAAGCATATCTATATGCTGGATTCTTAAAAACTTATATTTATATCTTGTTTTAAATATTGGGGAAATATAGGGATAGTGATCCTCAGTACATTTTACAGGGCATTTATCTGGAGGAGAATACAAATGTTATTTAACCATCCAAACAAGGGTTTCACATGTGGTAGGTATAAAAGATCTAATTTTGTATGCACTAGTTTAGAATTTTTAATTGAATTAGGTGCTCACATTTATCAGTCTGGTTTTGGAACAGATGATCCTCCCCACAACCAAAACACCCATTAAAATTAGGAACAGATACAATGATTAGAAATCTTTTTTGTTATGGGTAGATTATAGGGTCAGCAACCCAGAGTTCTGCTTTATGCAACAAAACAGACTCTATCTTAGCTCTATAGACCTTTAATGCTGCCAGTACCTCTCTTCTGTCCATATTACCATCATATAATAAAAGATCTTACTTTTCCATCTTATAGTAAAAGAATAAAACTCTCCTCTCCTCCCCTCCACCCCCCCAACCCAAACTCCTGCCCAGGCTTGTTTTGCTCTAGTATTTACATTTGTAGTGGGAACATCTACATGTGCACTTTATTGCACAGTAGATGAAATTACTGTGCAATAAAGCAGCAACATTGATATATGCACAGCAGTTAGGCTGGTGTCAAACAGAAACTATCCAATAGAAGATTAAATTACTGCACTTAAAATGCACATATAGATGGTGAAATCATAATTAGTTTACCCTGGCTTAAACTGCACCAGAATTGATTCAGTCACATTAATTGCATGTGTTGAAGAGCCCAGTGTGTGTTTACTCCAGCACAGATATTTACTACAGTATTCCAAGGTATTTAAAATAGGACACGACTTCTACTTTCTTTTCCTGTAAAATCAAATTTGTTTCCTCCTTCCTTTTGCAAAACTCAATACTTTGGATCTAGCTATGTTGATTTCCAAGTTATCTGAGGATCAACACTGATGAAAAGTGTCTAGTAACCTTTGGAGGCCTATTTGAGATTGTGTCATTATTAATACATCATCTATATAAAACGAAAGTGGGATTGAGTCATTCAAAATCATGGCTGCATGGAATTGATTCCCTTTTAGCACCTGTTTCAGATCATTTAAGTATAAATTTAAAAAAATGCAGAGCAAGCAAATATCCTTCTCATACCCTGTCTTAATTGGGAAGCTATTGAAGAGGCCACTGCCAATCCTGTAACACACTCTAGGTGCCGTGTTTGAATAATAAGTAGCTATTAAGTATAGAAAAAATGTATCCATTACTGTTATTGCTAGTTTCTTCCATAAGTTTAATCTTTCTATAGAGTCCAAAGCTCACTTGGGATCTAGGAAGACTACATAATATGATTTTGTCTTTTTACAGATTTAGATATTAAATAGTATAACACCAAACAATGGTCCATTCAGGAATATCGTCTCTAAAACCAGCCATATAATTCATACCCAAAGAAATTGATATTTGTGACTTGGTCAATCTGTAAGTAGACAAAAATTGATACCTTGATATTTTTAGCAATATTTAAGATATTTCTTATAGAAAGTCTGGGGTATTAAGGGGATAATGTATACTTTGAGAAAAGCTTATATATTTTTCTTACATAAAACTGCTAAGATAGATGTTAAACCTATTCAATCTATTCTTTCTATTATTGCAATACTTATGGGGTTTTGCACTGGCAGCTTAAGATTTAGGGAGCAATAGTTTCCAAATAATAGGATAATACTATCCTATTATCTTTTTTTTTTATTTTGCAGACAGTTACAAGATTTCCATTGTTTTCAATAAAAGGAAGATTTTTGACCTGTTCCATTTGGACTCTGTTCCTGTAATATGGAAGAACCCCAAAGACTTTAAGGGACATACCGTCATTATAACCCCACAAGGAATTTCTCAATTTTACAGATGGAAAATAGAGACCCTGAGACCAGATCCATAAAAAGACTTAAGGAACAGATCCAATTTAATTTCTAAAGTATCTAACTGGCACTTATACAGCTTCTTGGCATCTAAACATGATTTGGTCTACTGCATCTATATGTCAACATGCCACCTATATGTCAAACTTCACGTTTCCTCTACTGTGATTCTGTTTCATCTGGAGATGTGTATAATATCTAGGTATGTTCCTAAATCCTTAGTTAAAGTGAAAAGATGGGCAGTGATTCTTCATGCTGAGATAAAGGGGTAAGGGAGGTTAATGACCATGTTTTGCCCAATTTCTTACTAGTTAAGGAACATGTCCAGAAAGATAGAAATCTGGGTTCTAGATAAAGCTTGAGAAATTCACAACCCACAGTTCCTACCTCTCAGGTGATTGTTCCAACCACCAGGTGATGGGGTATGTAGGGCTGAGAGAATCCTCTACCTCTCTTGTTTAAGTTGGCCATTAGCTGCATTGGAATGCACCAGCAAACAAGAGGGAATATAGCCAAGGGTTGCTCCCAGTCCTAGTAAACTATTTTATTTAGTGACTATTTAATGAAAATTGCATAAATGGCTCTAGTAATATGAACCAGAACCCAGCACTTTTTATCTCAGCTGAGTGACTAAGACAATTCTGGTTGATATTGTGATTTTCATAGTTTATTTTTGTTAATTTCAAGTGGAAGGCAACTTTGAAAATCATGATTACAGTACATGTAAGATTATAAAGACAACAAAATGCATTTCAAAACCTTTCAATATAGTTATGTACATAGTGGCTGTGTCTACACAAGACGCGGACTGCACAGTTGCTACTGCACAGTCATTTAGTACCTGTATAAAACAAAGAAAGACTGCACAGTAAATGGTGTTACTGAACAGTAGTATCCCCAAAAAGCTTTTTAGTAATGCTGACTGCACAGTAGATCATTACTGCTGTGCAGTAGTGTTGCATCACACTTTGTGCCACACAACGCTACTGAGCAGTATAAATTTGTTACTGCAAATAGTTACTGTCTCATGTAGACGTGACCACTATCTTTGGAAGCTTTAATTTCATGAACTGATAAGTTATATATAAAACCTAGTGTCCTATATTATTAATTATGATGTTATATAGCATACATTAAGACAAAATGATATTGGAATTAAAGATATGTTTTATGTGTGCTGCAGAATTAAGCAAATTAAGGACAGAGATCCTGAAAGGTCACTTTAAGAGGAACCTTTCTGTAAAATACATTCAGTGTGATATGTGTTACTTAAAATTTAAACTATTTATTCAGTTAAATAATAATAAGTAAAGGTAGTAATGATACATTAAAGTGCTTCATCAAAAAAAAAAAATAAGTATGTGGAAAAAGCAATGTAGAAGGAAGAAAGAAAAATCCTGGGGGTGTGGGGAAGTATTGAATACTTAAATAAGGGCCCAACAAAACTGGCTAACTATGTGAAAAGATATATAAGCAAACTTGTAAGTGAAGAATGAGCAGGAATAGTTGAGGTCAGGTTCTTCCAGTAGATGTGATACCTTTTATTAGACCAACTGAGTAAACAGAAAAAAAAGTTTTTTGCAAGCCTTTGGGTGCAATCACCCTTCTCCAGGTATTGGGAGTGTGTTATTCTGAGATCTCTAAGGAATGAAAGAAGCTACAAGTGTGACAAGATGTCAATGGAAATGTAAATAAGTGGAAATTAGGAAAACAAAAGGTAGAGAAGAAAAGAGAGGGGAAGAAATGAGGCGGGGGGTGGGGGAAGTCAAAGGTAAGTAAGGGAAACTCTACTATAGTCATATTCCAAGGTAGAAAAGAGGCTGTCTGTGAAAAAGCAAATAACAGAAAATTAGGAAGACAAAGGGTAGAAAAGGAGGGGAGGGGAAGAAGGGCGGAGGTGTGGGGGAGAGAAGTGGTGGGGAAGAGAAATGTAAAAGATCACGTCTGGCAGGTCAGAGCTAAAAATGTCATAATTCACCAAAATGTCTACTGAGACCATCTACCTAGGAGGGCTTTATTTCCATTATGATTACATCTATGCGTTTGTGAGAGAGAGTGAATGTGTGTATGTATCTGTGGCTAGAAGTTATACATACACCGGTTTAAATGAACAGGAACTGTTTTAAACCTGTAGCAGAATATAAGTTCAGTGCACATAAACCAGTTTCAAAATGGCTGAAACTGGTTTGAGATAAACCTGGTTGAAAGTAGTACCAGACTTAACTGATTGAGCTCAAACTGGTTTATGCTACTTCTGTCCCAGATCCCTTCCTAGTTTAAGTTAAACCAGTTAAACCAGAGTCCCCTAGCATCCTGGCATGCTCTGCATCCCTGGCTGCGGATGCCAACCCCCCACCCCTAAGGTGAAGGGGGAAGGGAAAAATTTTATTCCTCCTCCCTTCCCTGTCCCACCATCACAGATCCCAGGGGTGGGGGCATTGACAGACACTGGCCAGCATGGCCCCCTGAAGCAAAGTGGGCAGGAAGGGTGTTTTTTTCCCCCTCTTCCCCTCTCCCTGGGGAACCAGAGCTGGGGTCTGCCAACCCCGACCGCCATCTCTACCAATCACTCCCTGTATGGGGTGAGCCACAGAATAAGCTCCTTCCATGCCCCCTCCACCAGATGCCAGAAATAACCCACCTCCCTGCCTCCTTCACATCTGGTCATGCCTCCATCCCTGCGAATAGAGCAGCAAGGGGGGAATGACCGTGATGGCGGCAGCAGCCCCTGTCATGGTTTTTTGGGAGCACAAGCCTCCGTGGGTAGGAGCACTGGCAGGCAGAGAGCTGCCACAGACTGTGTGGGTCGAGCGGTGGTGGCAGCGCTTGCGGAGTTTGTTTGACTATGGCCACCTCACCAATCTCCAGTGCTGCCGCTCACCCTGTGTATCTGTGGCAGCTCTGTCCATCCTGCTCCCACCCACAGCACAGCCTCCCTGCTGGAAAGAGGCTTGTGCACCCGGGAAACCATGACAGGGGCTGCTGCCCCCATCAGGGCCATTTCCCCTTCACTGCTCCAGTGGCAGGGGTGGGGCATGGCCAGAGGCTGGCTGGTATGGCCCCCTGAGGCAAAGTGGGCAGGGAGAGGGGGTTATTTCCCCCCTCCCTCTGGTATCTGGCAGAGGGGGCAGGGAAGAAGCTTATTCTGCCACTCACCCCACACAAGAAGTGATCAGTGGAGGTGGCAGTTGGGGCTGTGGTTCCCCAGGGGCAAAGTGGGGGAAAAGAACCCTCCCTTTCCCTTTGCCTCAGGGGGCCATGCCTGCCTGCCCCTGCCCCTGCCCCTGCCCCTGGAGCAGTGAGAGGGGAGAGCCAGGCAGACCCCAGCTTGGGTCCATGCCAGTGGCACAGGTAGGGGAGAATTAAACCTCCTGTCCTTGCCAGTTCACTTGATGCTACTGCCAGGGCTTACTGTTCCCCTCCTGCCAAAGTACAGCTTCAATGCAGCCAAGGGCATGCTCTAGTGCCCCCCAGCTTTTGGCCTGAGCCATTGCAGGCATGTGTCTGCATTTCCTGATTTAAAAGTGGATGTCTATTGTAAATTGGTTCAATCATTTGGTTCTTCCTTTAATACGTATTAACAGTTCTTGGCTTTAGGTGAAAGGGCAAGGCTAGAGACTCGGCCTTACACATCAGAATGGGACATACATTTCCTTGATTCTGAACTGAATATTTACTGGTCTGAGTATATTTAATTCTCTTGTGGTGGCAATCTATTATCTTTTAGGGTCTAATTAGTGATTTTCAATCAAGGTGCTATGGCACCCTGAGATACCATGAGAGTCTTTTAAAGGTGCCATGGTATGCAACACAATATTAGCACTGCACAGTGTGCAAACACCTACACATGATTCACAAGACAGAAACAGAGATTTGAAATAGGAATTCATAGTGTCAAAAACATTCTGACCTGTCATGGTCTGAGTTCTTTGCAACAGAAGAAATGCTCTATTAGTTTTCCATAGTCAAAAAATGGGTGAAAGGCAAGGGCTGGCATTTTCATAGGGATCCTTGAGTCTAAGAAGTTGAGAGCCATTGGCCTAGTCAGCATCATTTTGGCGGTTTGTGTAGTTTGGAAGATCAGAGAGAGATTTTTAGTGACCTAACTGTTAGAGTACAAATGTGCAAAGATTCCAGGAGGTAGGTAACTAGGTTGTGTGTGTATTCAATTAGGAATGAATGAAATGTAAGTTCTCAAAATGAGACATTTTGATATAGAAGGCTGAGTCCCTAACCTTGCTCTTTCACCTGCAGCCAATGAAGAACTATCACTTGTAAGGGAGAAGAGTTGATACAAGGATTATTCAATCGCCAGTATTTTTTGAGTTTCAACTCTGAATTAAATTGTTGGTTTAAAGAATCCAAACTAACTATATTATTTGTATAATGGAAATCTTTTTATTTTGAGGAAACAAATTTACTTTTCACAAGCTCTCACACACATGTTATATTTTCTTAATATATATGGTCATATATATTGTCTTCAAATTCTGACAATGCCATGCAAAATTAAAGAATAAATTTATCATATTCATAAAGGAGAAAACCAAAACGGGATTTCCTGCCATGCATTTATAAGTTTTATGATTATCCTAGATGAGATGAAAAACAGCTTCATATTGTGATAGTATAGATAGGCACTTGGTATTATACTGATGATATGTTCTTATATATATAGAAATCACACTATTTTGTTTCTTAAAGCATCTTGTAATTTGCATAACAGAAGATGGTAGTCAGAAAATATTATAAAAATAAAGAACAATTAAGTGACTAAACTACTTAAGATGAATAAGTTACTCATTCAAGTAGTTTTCCTGATGTTGAAATCAGTTTGCATGGACAAAAAAAGCAAAGCATTTTTATATACATTTTTATAAGTATGACCAAGGAAAAATATATATTATAAACCTTATATACCAAACATGTTAAAAAAGCTATGTATCTTGTAGAGCTAATAACATTTGCATTCAGAACTTAGTTTCACTTATTCACTTGTTGCGAGAACAGGTACAGCCCTTTCTAATAATGATGCAAAGTACTAGATGGCTACAAATATACACCTACGTGTAGTACAGGAAAATATTTTTCTCATTTTATGCAACTTTTCTCCATTACACATCAGGACAAGATTTTTTGTCAAAAATGACAGATTACTATGGTTGTTCACTAACTGAAGATGCAGGTTCAGCTCTTTACTTTTCCTTATCTCAAAAGACACATTAGTTATTCTGGAGGCAGAGGTGATAGGAATCTATCTATTCCTCTCTAGTTTTGGTCAGAAAGGCCATCTTGGACCTAAGAAACCTCTTCAATTTTTATTTTTTTTTAATTTCCCCTTTCCTATGAAAAGTTCTGGTTTTAACCAATCAGCATTAATTCTTATATAAATGTTTAAAGTAGTTGTCTTTCTTTAAAACTCATTGTAGGTCAAAAAAATAATCAATTGAAATCATGCTACACGTAAGTCAAATATATTCTGAATTACAGTATTATGTTTTTGCTGAAAATATAACTTGCCACAAGACAAGAAGACAGAGTATGACACTAATGATATTCATGCGGGTAGAATCAATGCATCATGTTGTCATAAATCTGGCATTTTCATTTCTCACTCCCACAGACAAAAGATGGCAGCATCTAACATGCTGTAAAAGCACAGAATAGCCATGACAAAATACATTTAAACTTCAGATCTGTGAAACAAAAGACTGTTTTAGAACTGTCCAGAAAGAAACTGGAAAAATTAAAACTTCAGATGTGCCCCCAACATTTTATATCTAATAAAACATTGGTAAACAATATTAAGCTGTAATAGACTATTTCTACATTTATTCTTATATGTGAGGTGCACAAACTATAAAAAGAAACAATAAGCATTGTACCAAAATTCTAAAACATATGCAACAAACATTTATTTCTGCAAGTGTGACAAAAACACATTCATGCAGAAATCTTGGCTCCTATGAATTTTTTGCAGATGATATCACAAATCTAAATAGCAAGCAAGTTAACAATGTTTTTTCTTTTTTATGAGCAAAAAAATGGCCATTATTCACAAGTTGAGCTTTTTAGAGTTGTAGGAAAGAAGAATTATTACACAAGCAAGCAAAGAAAATAACAAAAAAAAAATTCCTTGGTTTAATTTACCTTCATTTATTTGGGCCATTCATTTGTGCAGGCTGACTATAATAATAAAATAAATGAAAGGAAAAAAATAGAAGAAAGCAATTACAATTGGCAAACATCATCTATAGGTCCCTTGCCACCAAGGGCGCATCCACACATGCAAGCATGGGTGCTTGCAGCAGCTCAAATAGAAGCAGTGCAAATTTGAGCCAGGGCTTTTTGCCTGAGTGCATGTGCCTGGACATGCACTTCATTGTGGAGCAAATTGTGCAACTTGCGGCAAAATAACCCTGCCTGGCTCCTCCTAGATCTGCAGCCAGGGGGAGTCAAAGCAATATAAAAACCTGCCCTGGCCAGCAGCTCAGCGTTACTTGCCCTCAGTAGCTTCTAAAGCCCAGCCACTTGGTATCTGGGGACACTAGCCCCTTGTACCAACTAAACTGCTGAAGCAGCATCTCAAATTCACTTTTTAAAATACCCCAAAATCCACATTCTTCCACAATTAGAACAAAAGAGAGATAGAGAGGGATTGATCAGATGGGCAATATTTTATTGCTATATTTATAATGTTAAAGCAATTTGAAAGTCTACCAGTGTGTCTAGCATCATAATAAAATAAATCCTAAATATCCATATTTTAATGTTTGCTTTTGGTTTCCTTATCATATGGTGGGTGTGTGATGGGGGGAATGTGGGGTTTGCGGGAGGGGTGGGTGGATGTAGGTGGGTATGTGGGTGGGTGTGGAGGGATCTGGGGGGATGTGGATCAGTGTGTGGATAGGTGTGGGGAGACTGTGTGTGGGGGGGCTGCTTAGGAGGGATGGGTCCCCTGCCCCCCACAGGGCAGAGCCCCCCCCCCCGCCCAGCACATGGACTAGCCTGCCTGCAGGGTCCCAGCCACCTGAGGGGCTACAGCTCCCCCCAAGTCCCCACCCACTGGTCTCCAGTCCCCTTCTCATTCCTCTGCAGGAGAAGGAGCAGGAAGCTGGAGACAGCAGGAGAATGAGCAGAAGGTTGGAGACAGCAAGGGAAGTCTCCAGCTCATCTCCAGGGGTTTGTCTCCAGCCTCCTGCTCCTTCCCCTGCTCATCTCCAGTCTGCTGCTCATTCTCCTACTCATCTGCAGGCTTGGGTGGCTGGAGATGAGCAGGAGAATGAGCAGAAGGCTGGAGACAAGCCCCTGCAGATGAGCTGGAGACTTCCCCTGCCGTCTGCAGCCTCCTGCTCATTCCCCTGTTTATTTCCAGCTTCAGAGGCTGCTGCTACTGCTGGTGAGCATGGTGGGGTGGGGCTGGGAAAGTGAGTGGGGAGCTGGGGGAATGTGGGGCAGGGGGAATGAACAGGGGTGGGGGGAATGAATAGGGAGCTGGGGGAACAAAAAAGGGGCTGGGGCTGGGGCTCAGCAGGGCCTCCCCCATGGACCCCTTCCCCCTCCTCCAGCTCCCCAACCCCCTACTTACCTGGCACTAAGCCGGGTACAGGTCCCTGCAGCTTGCACTGCTGCCTGTACAAAGCATGCATCAGCACCAGGGAAAGGGCCAACCACAGAGACACTCTGGCTGGCTACCAGAGTGTCTCTGTGGAGGAACAAGCCACTGGTTGCCTCAGGGCATGGTCCAGGACTGTTCCCTGCCCTGCTTTCCCCACCTCCCCCAGGTATTGTTTGACCCCTGAATATCCAGGGGTGTCATTTTTCCCCTGTACTGCAAATTTGCAGGGCAGGAAATGTTTTTTTGTTCCTGAACATGCCTCTTGTAGCGTCTCAAAGGGGTTTGAGACGCTGCAAGAGGCATGTGTAGACTCGTCTAGATGCACCCTAACTGTCTGCTTTTATACTATATTTACATCTGTACCATTTATTCAATTACCTATATTCTCAATGCTTCAGCCAACTATTTTTTTTTAATTCAAAATGGCAATTGAGTACATAGACAAAATGTAGCCAGAAAATCACATAGCTAATGAATTGTAATCAGCAACCATTATATCTTAATACTGGTTCATATTCAAATACCTTATTTTTGCTCTCCAGGCCCTAAGTCACTAAGACCTGTATCTTTCACTTTGTCTTCTTGCAATTATTTGGATAACAGTCATAATAATCCTTCTATTCCTTTCATCACATCATCCATGTTTTCTCTCACACATACTAACATCCACAGACTCCTTGCAAATCTGTTTATTACTTCATTTTCCTCTCATTGTAGTTGCTTATAAAACCTCCCTCCCTTAAAAAACAACAATGACAAGTCTATTATATTTAGGGAACCAAGATGTGAGATTCTAATTGCACAATATTATTATTTTTTAAATCACATCACATTTCTTCCTCCTCTTTCTTTATAATCTTCTCTCTTTGTGGTAGGTCTGATCATGAATCAAAATTTCTTCATGGCAGAGGCCTTGCCATTAGCCACTTATTTTCAGGATCAACCAGTTTTAGCCACTAAAAAAATAACTAATAATAATGTATTTTTGACCATGACGCAGAAATGTTTGGATGTGACATCACAGAAGCTTTAAAACAAAAAACATGGAAAATGATAGACTACCAAAGACTCATCAGATTACTCTTAACATGCTGAGGAAAATTTAACATAGTGGTTTAGAGAATAGGACAGAGGGAGCTTTTATTAAAAATAATAATAATAATAATAATGTTTCATCATAAAATATTCTTTTTTTACTCCTGCAAAATATTGCTATTTATACTGATAAAATTGTACTTTTGACCCATTAAGAATATAGAACAAAGGTATACACCTCAATAGTTATTTTGTTGTAGACACTGTGACCATATAATATATTTAATCAAAAGAAAACATTCAGTACTATGCAAATTTGCAGTGCTCTTGTACATCCTCAATAGTGGAGCAGGTGGCAGAAGATATTAGAATCCCAATAGCTATGAAGGAGGATGAAGGCTGCAGTGGAATGATATCTCCAGTTGTCTTGGATCAAGGTCCCATTGTGTCAAGAGCCCTATGGAAGCTGATGTGCAGCAGGTTATTCACAATAAAAGAAGTTGTGTACATGCATCTTCCATGAAAACAACTTTTCTAGCACATTCCTCAAGACCACCTAATGGTGATGACCACCTAGAGACCACCTAATGGGGATGGAAGCAGGATTGTGAGGTCTGGAAGGATCTAGTCATAAGTGACATGAAAGCATCAGTTACAAGAAGGTCATCTAGCACTTGAATGAGACAGGAGTGTGATTCAGCAGCTATAGCTGTGACTGAGCAGCCCTCTCCAGGATCTGCTTTGCTTAACCCACATAGGGAGGGGGTTAGAAAAGGTGCCCTAGACATAACCTATCTAATACAGTAGTCTGTATTTCTTCCAGTGGGCTCACCTTTACTATGGTTGAAAATAGCAGTGGAGACACGCTATCATTTTTGGGGCCTAGAACATCAGGACCCTCATGGACAATCCTAATAGTGAATGCCCTGGGTGCCACAACGCAATCATGGCCTGAGAACTCAGGTGACACAACATTAATGTTACCATCTTCAGAAACACAGATAAGACAATCATGGAGGACAATCATGCTTAACTATGGGAGATTGCCTTAAGAAGCTCTTGTACAGAAGTAAATCAAATCTATGCTAACCTGATAGAATGCTCTTCTGAATTCAGCTACAAGAAAATGAGTAAAGAAGTCAGGAAGGGATGTTAGGACTAGTAAGGAAAAGAGCTATGGCAGAAAAGGCCTGATGCCCTTCATAAAATATCCAGTACTTTTTCAAAATTCATGTAGTTTTAAATGCATCCTTAAGACTTCTGTAAAATACTAGTGTTTGCATTCATGCCACAAGAATTAATTGTATTCCCAATTTGGAATATTAAAATAAGTGATTGTCGCAGGGCACCTCGGTACCCCTGCTCCTAGAAAGGAGGAACTGCCAGGGAGCGAGTGAGCGCGCCCTGGCCTGACCTAACAAGCCCAGCTGAGGCTTGCTCAGGTAATGAGCACAGCTGCGGGTTGCCGGAGCAACCAAGCGGAGCCAGCTGCCTGTAGGGGGCAGGGCCTGGCCCTTATAAAGCTCAGGGCTGAGGCCAGGCTGGCAGTTCTCTGCCAGCAGCCGGAGAGGCAGGAGCTCCCTCAGCTGAGATATGGAAAGGAGCATGACTCGCAAGTACAGCTCATGATAGCCCTGAGAGGATGGGCACTATGGTTTAGCCAGGGAGCTTTAGGTTTGTGTTATAGCCAGGAGGCTCTAGTTTACGTTTGGCTCTGTATATTACACCCGGAGGTTTGGGTGAGGCTGTAGGGGTTGGAGGAGGCCTCAATCACAGGGACCCCAGAGAGTGTGGGGTGCCCTAGCGCTAAGAGGGTGCAATATTGTCATAGTTGCAGGGAAGGCGCAGCTCGCACGCCAGTGCATGAGTGACTGGCGGCGAGGAGCACGGCCAGTGGGTCGCGGGCGCAACCTGTAGGTTGCGGACGGGGACCGAGACCCCGGATTGCGTGTGGGGGAACATAGCCCCCTGTATAGCGCCAGGGAAGGCGCAGCTCGCACGCCACTGCGCGAGCAGCTGGCAGCGAGGAGCGCGGCCAGTGGGTCGTGGGCGCAGCACGTAGGTTGCGGACGGGGACCGAGACCCTGGATTGCGTGTGGGGGAACATAGCCCCTGGCCCCAGGAAAGGGGCGGTACTACTGAGTAGCCCAGTGTGGGCGTGGCGAGCCCCGGAGAGGGGGGGAACGCCATTGTGCTTTGTTGAGTACCCCAGTGTGGGCGCACGGGCATAGCGAGCCCGGCCGCAGGCTAGTGCGGCAATACCCCTCAGACCAAGGCAGGGCGCTGCGGTTGCCCCTGAGAAGACAAGGAGTAGCAGCGCGGGGAGCCAGAGTCAGGGAGGGTATCCGTGCGGTTGGCCCATAGAACCGGAGGCCTGCTAGAGAGTCCCGGAGTGGAACCACACCGGCAGGGGAGGCCCAGAGTGGGCTAGACGAGAGTCCCAGCAAGAGACTGGGCATGAGAGAGGAGGCCCGGGAAGCGGGCGTATAGACCGAACAACGTCCATTACATCTGCGAGGCTTGGGGCGTGGTATTAGGGGCTGGTAGGAGCCACACATAGCCCATAAGGCTGGGGCGCTTGGGTAGCGCCATTGTACGGGGAGACCCACGAGGGGTCCAGGAGCTTTCATGCCCAAGGAAACACAAGGCAGCCTCCCTATTACATATTCGATCAAGACGTGGCGGGCGAGAATGGAGGGTGCCCTCGGGCCGGAGTAGCGTGGTGAGAGGGCCTCAAGGAGATCACGGCCCTCCGCGAGGACCCTGCTGTGACAGTGATTTTTTTTAATTGTTTTTTAATAAAGCAACCAGGGAGTTATTGTTATCTTGTTTGATCCTAAGAGGTCTCCAGTGATTCAAGGCTTAGAGATTCTCCTGTATCAGCCCAAAGTATATATGGCATATATGAAAATGTAAAGAAATAAGGAACTATTCATATTTTAATACATCTAATAAAATACTCTGAATCCCTGATCCAGTACAGAGGCATAGGAATTATTTTCAAGGAAAATGTCTTAATGACACGAAGTTTGGATTTCTTCCTGCTATTCTACAGATGGAGTTGAGTAAAATACTTTACATTTAATCTATTATAACTTCATTGTGGTAGCCCATATAAAATTAAGAACCTACTTATATAGTTTTAGAAACGTTTCAAACCATTAGACTTTCATTTCTGGATCCTTGAGCTTACATCTTGGCTTAAAGTACAACATACACCAGCAATGAAAATGAATGCAGTTATTTTATCACCCTCCAGTCCCTGTTTGTATGTCACAAAGAACATTATATGGCTAGGTGCAAATGGCAGGAAAGGAAGAGATTCCAAACAATAGCAAAATAATCTTGGGACAATACTGAGGTGCTTTTTCATCATTGTGAGGGGAAGTATATTTTGTGCCATCATTAGGTGGCCTGGTTAGTCAGTGCTCTTTGACCTAATAGCCTTCTGAACTTAAAGTTTTCTATTAATTCAGAAGTTCTAGGAATTTGCTCAAGTTTAGAGGAGTAAAATAAATCAAAATCTTCTCTATGCTGTGATGATTACGTTTCTAAACAATGGACCTAATTATGGAATATACTGCAGGAGGCAAGATACTATATAAACAGTGATTAGACCACAATTCATCACAGTCATTGCTTTGGTTCAGCTGTTTACTTGGATAGTCTTTGAGTTAATGTGAATTATGTTTATGCGTCTGTGTTGTAACTATTTATACATGAGAACAAAATAATTTAAATTTTTTTCAAATGTTTTACTATTTTCAGGTATTATGTGTGGATAAGAATAGCGCCTAAAATCCAAAGAAGTAGGAATATTTTTTTTTTAAGAGTTTTGCCTCTTCTACCCACATATTCATTATATTGAAAAGTTTCTTTTCAAATGAGAACCTCTTTTGAAATTGGACATTTCTTTTCTTTTATGAAGACCTCAGCCACTTCATTTTTTTTTCTAATTTTCAAATGGATATAGTTGATCATGTAACAACCCATTGACTTTTGGGACAAACTATCCTCCATAGTTTTTAGGTTTTGAAGCAGAAATGAGCCCTTGTTGAAAGTTTCTTAGGGTAAAGTTACATGTTACACTTAGACTATGCTAAATCTGTGGAATGTTAAGTGACTTTAAATTTGGACTGTGCGTACTATGAGAAGTCACACAGCATTAAGGATTAAAACAATTTCTTTCCTGCACAGCTCTAACTTGCCACTAGCAGGCTGGCAAGCAGGGGAATGGTTACAAGCCACGACACCTGGGCTCCATCCCTACTACAGGATACTGGTGCACTACAAAATTGCAAATTTTATGTCTATCGAGCAGGCTGAAGTTATCCTAACAAGAACTAAGTAGCATGGACCAAAGTTAATCCTCACCTGAAATGGCATCATTTTGAGGTGATCAGAGTGCACTTAGTATGAGGTAATGAGCTTTAATGTGCAGATGCTCATATTTTAAGTGTCATTTGTATGGTCTAACTGCAGCACACAACTTCACCCTTAGGCATCAGAGTTTCTCCAAAGATCAGGTACTATTCCACCATTCCTTCTGAACAAGGCAACAATAAGTAAAGATAACAGAGGCCTTTTAGGAAATGCTGAATCTAAGAACGGTAGCTTTGAATTATTCCAAGTGTTCCAGAATCAAGTACAATCACCACCATTTATTGATAGGAACTTCCTTTTATTTTTGAAAAGGGTTAAACATTAAGCCTGTGTGAACCATCTAGTATTTGCTTTGGATTTGGATTTGGCCAATTCAGGGGACAGTGATTTGATTCATTGATTGAATCACTGTCCTGAATCGATTCAACCGAATCTGATTCAGAGACTCTGAATTGGTCGAATCTCTGAATTAAACAGGCCCCATCCCCCGCCCACTCTCCCAGCCATGTTGATGGCTGCCCTGCCCAGGCCCAGCATCCTGGCACTTAAAAAGGAAAAACAAAAAGCCCCACACTCACTGGCTCTTTCCAGGTTGGGGGGGGGGCAACCCCTGCTGGCCACCACTTCCTCGTGCTGCATGGTGGGCTCTGCCACAAGCCCCCAGAGGCCCCAACAGCCATTGCAGCATCCAGTGAGTGTGGGGCTTTTTTTTTTTTTCTTTAAGTGCTGGGACACTGGGGCCAGGCAGGGTAGCCATTGATGGGACTGGGAGAGTGGGCAGGGGCTGGGAGGTGCTCAGGAGGGCTGGGGGAGCAGGCAGGGGAAGAGGCCTGGTGGAGGTCTCTTCATGGTTCCCTCCCTCCTCCTCCAGCCCCTTTCCCTACTTAACGGCATATAGCCCGGGTTCAGCTCCCTGCGGCGGCGAGCAGGGACTGCCCGAATCTCCAAATCTCTGAATCTTTTCCAAATTGATTTGGAGGCTTTGAATTAACTCAGACCTTTTAATTGGTCTCCCAATTCAATTCAGATTCAGAGATTCAGCTTCCGAATTGGGCTGAAACTCCTCTGAACTGAATCAGCAACTGAAGTTTCACACAGCCCAATTAAACACATCAACAAATTAAATATTTGTATATATGCCCTAGAAATCTTTGTCCTATTGTTCTGAAGTACACTAGTCCTTGTTTAACTTTTCAGATTAAATGTGGTTTTTAAAATTGTGTTCATTGCTATCTAACATCTTTTATATTCATTTAAAACACAACAGAGCTGCTGCTTGTTTTGGATTCTCCTGGTTCCTTGTTACTTACTTGTTCTTGTGGCTATTACTTCCTTTGAATTTTGATGCTGTTTTGGGAACAAAACATACATTGAAATGACATCCTTCTATATTCAGGACGCTGTGTGTTTCAATGGAGTTTTCTCTTTTTGATTTAGCTGAATTAAAGAAGACAGCATTCTGTATTCAAAAGCATATTTGTTGAGTCTAAATGACTGTCATATTTACCTTGATTTATTTCCTAGCTCTATATCTTTGTCTGATCCTCCTGCAAACATACAAAGTTTACAAAAGGTGTCTTTAGTGGTGGTCTGTAATATTTTTTTCATGTCTAAGCCTTACATCATCTTGAGTATTCTGTGGGCATAAAGAACCTACCTTTATGTATCTTTTCCTATCTTGCAAGGACAAAGAGAACCAGAAGAGAGAAGAGATTTCATAATCCTTGCAAATATTAGGGTAAAGTCCATGACACTGGAAAATCATTGTGACTATGGCCCACTTTCCATTTGGCACAAGACTTCAGAATCTGCTAGACCGAATTACAAGCTTAATTCTTATAAGCTGTTAGAATGGTAAAAAGTGAACTGAACAAATACAGAAAACACTTAGCTGAGCACTAGTTTATGTAGGGGTGTTGTTACACATTGCCTTTCAGATATACATAGTGTTCTTAAATTGGGAGTGTCCTTAAGTTAGCCCATGTTTTCCTGCCCTAAGTTCTCTCAGTGACATAAAGATAGTCCTTTTCCAGCAAGGACTGTCTCTACCTCATCTGAGGCAGTTTCTCTTGTAGTCACATTAGACTGCTCCACAGGGCTAAGAGGAGTTGGGAGTGGTCCTCCAGCAACCCAGGAGGCACTGCTCCCAGAAATCCCTATGTTGACACTTTAAGTTCCCCCAGAGTGACAGTCAGTGGGGACCTGATCTAAACTGATGGGGGGGCAGGCCTGATCCAGGCTGGTAGGGGCTGGTGTGCCTGATCCAGACTGGCAGGGGTTGACAGGCACAATCTGGGCTGGCAGGGCCTAGGGGGCCTGATCTGAGTTGGCAGAGACTTGATCCAAGCCAGCAGGGGGATGACATGTACCCAATCTGGATCAGCAAGGGGCAAGGTGGACTTGATCTGGGACAGCAGGGTGTAGTAATCCTTATCCATGTGGCTAGAAGCTGAAGAGAGCTTCATCCAGGATGTGGGCCCCTTCATGGAATCTAGAGTACTGCCTTAGAGAACACTTGAGACAGGCAGGCAAGGAGCAGACATGGCAGCTCCTACGCATGCCCTTGCTCACCAGCCCTTTAGTGGCAGGTCAGAGCTGTGCACATCACAGAGGGTTTTAACCCTGAATGTGCTTCTGCTCACAAAATGTGCTAACTTTAACAATTACCTAACATTACTTAAAGCCAGCACATGCTAACTGTAATGTGCAAGCACATCCTCAAATACAAACAATCTGATCTAGTTCAGAAGTCCTTAGGTTGCTCTTTCATGATGTTTTCAGTGTAATGTATATCTTCACTTTAATTTACTGGCCATGTCTGGAAGTATCAAAATATTATAGAAAAGAGTTTCTTACAGTACTTCCAGTTCAATTGAGGAAAGGATATTTTAAAAGAAAGCTCCAGTACTGTACAGGAGAACCTTAGGGTGAGTGTGTACCATAAGTTGAATATGAGTCAACAGTGCTTTTGTTGCAACCCCCCCCCCCCACAAAAAAAAAAAAACAACAACCCAGCAGCATACAGGGTTGTATTAACAACTGTGTAACTTGGAAATCAAGGGACACAATTCCTCCTCTCTACACATCACTCGCGAGGTCTCACCTGGAGTACTATGACCCATTTGGGGCCCCCCACTTCAAGAAAGATGTCGACAGATTGAAAAAACTCCAGCACAGAGCAACTAAAGTGATTAGAGATGTGGGACACAAGATTTGTGAGGAAAGGCTGAAAGAACTGTATTTATTTAGTTGGGAGAAGAGAAGAGTGAGGAGGTATTTCATAACAGCCTTCAAAAACCTGAAGGGTGATTATAGAGATGATGGGTATGGGCTCTTCTCTGTAGCCACAGGGTACAGACCAGGTGAAATGGCCTCAAATTGCAGTAGATTAATTTTAGATTGAGGATTAGGAGGTATGTTCTGACCATGAGACTGGTAAAACATTGGAATGGACTACTAAGACAAGTTGTGGGATCTCCATCCTTGGATGTTTTCAAGAGCACATTAGAAAGATACTTGGCTGGGATGGTTTACTCAGGGATGATCCTGTCTTGACCAGGGGGCTGGACTACACAACCTTGTGAGGTCCATTCCAGCCTTACATTCTTATGATTGATCTTTTTTTTTTTTTCTGGCACATGTCCAGGACTAGTTTTGCAGACCAATAGCTTCACATAGTTTATATCAGTTTGAACATTTTGACTGTTACCTGAATTATGATCAATTTTCAACAAATCTTTCCATCATTCTGTCAAGTTATATTGAGTTGAAGGCCACATGTATGCTTAGAGGCCTGGAGACCAAGTCTTATGAGGAGCAGCTGAAGGACCTGGGCCTGTTCAGCCTGAAGAAGAAAAGAGTCAGGACGGACCTCGTGGCAGCCTGTAAGTATATCGGGGCATACATGAGAGCTCGAGGAAGCATCTATTCATCAAGACCACCCCTCCCCACTCCAGGGGAGGACAAGAAATAATGGGCACAAACTGATTAAAGATTGCTTCAGGCTAGACATAAGGAAAAACTTCTTTATAAGTCGAGTGCTGAGAGTTTGGAACAGACTTCCCCCAGAGGTGGTGCAGTCATCTACCCTGGCAATCTTCAAAAAATGTTGTGATGCCCATCTTGCTGGGGTCATCTGATCCCAGCAGTCTTTCCTGCCCAAGTGCAGGGGGGCTGGACCCATTGATCTGTAAGGTCCCTTCCAGCCCCTAACAACTATGAACCTATTAAACAAATACTAAAATTGTTTATATTGTACTGTTAAAAATCATATTAATGACTACTTGTTTGGTGAGTAACAGAATCCAATAGAAAGGGGAGTGGAGGGCAGAAATTACCTGAATTATGTGCAAAGTGGTTATTTACATGATCCTTAAAAAAATTTATCCACACTATCAAGTTCTGTTTTCCTGACCTTAAAGAGGAATTCTCAGTGTCAAATAAATGTTGTTTTAAATGCTCTCACTGTGCTGAAAGAACTCTTAGCATGAGGACTGACACAATAATTGAACTGCTCCAAAAATGTCACTGAATGGAAACTGGTTCATAATTTTCCCTGGACAGAGGTGTGCTTGTAAATAGAACCCTCACCTTTAAGAGATTCCACTTCTGATGAAACACAGGCCATCATGCATTCCAGTGGTTGGTGTCTTGCATTTCCACAGGATTCCCCTAAAGGAGGAGGAAACCCAACTTGGCTGGATGCCAAGAAAGAGGAAAATTGTGCCATTTCCCACAATTGAAATTAGATTTTACCCAAATCTTTGTGGTTTCCTGAGGGTTCATGTCGGTAAGGTAGTGAGTGAGGATAGCCTGGCCACCATCACAAGAAATGGACCCCACTTCATGGCGTTCCATGGTTGTTTGAGTTGGCAGCATGGTGGAAGGTGGAAGACTTGCCAGATGCTGAAGTGAGGATGGATGACCCTCCCTGGACATGGTTCTCAGGGAAACTGTTGCTTCTCAACCCTAGTCCTGAAAGCCATTTTGTCAATTTTACCTTCCTGCTATGGGCCATGCAACTTTGTGGTCCTGGGCTCATTTGGGTTGGGGGTTGGGAACTATAGAGGTAGCCAGCTGCTATGTGGGGGTGATTGTATGGCTCCCTGCTTGTATCAGTTTCATAGTAGGTGGGTCAGAAGGGACCTGAGCAGATCATCAAGTCCAACCCCCTGCCATGGGCAGGAAAGAATGCTGGGGTCAAACAATCCTGGCTAGGTGATTATCTAGCCTCCTTTTGAAGATCCCCAGGGTAGAAGTGAGCACCTCTTCTCTTGGAGTGGGAAGTTCCAGATCCTAGCCACCCTGACTGTGAAGTAGTGCCTCCTGATATCAGGCCTGAATCTACTTTCTGTCAACTTATGGACGTTATTCCTTGTTACTCCCAGTAGTGCTCAGGGGAACAGGCACTCTCCCATAGCCTGCTGATCCCCTTTGGCCAGTTTGTAGATGGCCACCAGATACCCTCTCAGCCTTCTCTTATGGAGGCTGAACAGGTTCAGGTCCCATAGTCTCCCCTTGTAGGGCCTGCCTTGCTGCCTCCTGATCATGCAAGTGGCCCTCCTCTGGACCCTCTCGATGCTGTCCACATCCCTCCTGAAGTGCGGCACCCATAACTGGATGCAGTACTTCAACTGCAGCCTGACCGGTGTTGCATAGAGGAAGAGGATCACCTCCTTTGACCTCCTCGTGATGCATCTGTGGATGCATGACAAGGTGCGTTTAGCCTTCCTGACTGCGTTCCCATATTGGTGGCCCATGTTCATCTTGGGATCAATAATGACACCAAGATCCTTTTCTGCCTCTGTGCTGATGAGGAGGGAGTTCCCCAGCCTGTAGGTATGCTGCTGGTTCTTCCTCCTCAGGTGCAGTACCTTGCACTTGTCAATATTGAATCCCATCCTGTTCTCATCCACCCACCCCTTGTGGTACTCAGTGGACTGGGTGCTTTGGTGCTCAGGGCCTATAGCATAAAGGTGAAATTTACAAGATGGCTTTCTAGAGCAAGGTTTAGAAAAGCCGGGGAGTTCTTGGAGGGCCCCAGAGCACAGAGTACCTGAAAACCACAAAGGAGGAGGAACACGCACACAGAGAACCTGGTTAACCCTCCATTCCCACTACTCCTCATCCCAAATGAGCCTGTAACCTTGTAGTACAGAGCACTATAGGGAAATTAAATTGACAAAATGTAGGCAAAAAAAGCAATGTAGGAAAAAAAAGGGTGGGAGGGGCCCAGAGCATGTAGCTCCCTGGTTACCACAAGCAGGGGCTCACTCTGCTCCCCACTCAACCAAAACATTGTCATCTTTTTATTCATAGCGCTGTCCCAAATGAACCTGGGACTGCAGCACAGGGTCCCTACAGGTAAGTGAAACTGACAAAATGCTTTCCTGTGGAATTCTTGCAAAGAAGAAGAAGAAGAGATCTTGGACTCCCATCCTCCCTCAACCTAGGCATCATAAGCAGGGGTCACACAGGGGTCTCCTAGTACCTGGCAACCTCTCCATTTTTACCCTGCCCTAAATGAACCAAGATTTTACAACACAGGGTCCATGCAAGGAAGTGATATTGACAAAATAGCTTTCAGGGGAAGGTTTGAAAAGCTGCAGAGTTCTTTTGGCTGCTGCAAGGCAGCCAGCCAGCCAGCCCCCTGGGAAACATAAGCAAGGCATCACACATCCTCTCCTCAGTACCTGGCCATACACTTCCCCATCTCAAATGATTCTGGGATCACCACCCCAAATCCCTAGCAGTAAAATAAATCCCTAGAAGTAAAATTGACATGGAGGTTTTCCATTTCATCCATGCTTGCAAACTCTATAGGCAGTAGAGTCCTGGTCCTGCCCTTGCCCTTCATGTGTTTGTGGGATGCAGGCAGGTAATGAACATTACAATTTGGCATGCCTGGAGGACTAAACAGACACTAGGCACAGCATGCTCTATGTCTGCACATAACATTGAAACATTGACATGGTTCATGGAAAACTGGTTCAAAATAGTATGTAATTTTTCCCAGTGTGCTTTTAGTATGCTCCAGGAACTTTAAACAGGTCTTAAGTGGTCTGTACAACTAGACTTTTGGGGTTTAAAGTTCTTTTAGAACTCTGTAAGCAGTATGCCTTGTCCACAACTTAAGTGGAAATGTTAAGCACTCTCTTTTATTTGTATGTCACATAATTAAAGATAGTTTTGGTTTTTAAGTCAACTTTGATAACTTATCAATTTTGTATCAGAGAGGCGGTTTGACAAAAAATGTTTTCAATGCAATACAGCTTTCTAAATCTCTCTGAGAGAGAACTCAGAATAAAACATGAAACAAGACAACACAAAATAACAAAGGGATCAGAAACAAAAAGAATACTTTTAGCCAGAAGAATTCTGATCATCTGGAGTTAAATAGAAATAGCAGATAGAGTAAAAGACACATATTTAATTATATTTATTACAACTGAAACAAAGCCAAAGCCATAAAAATGCTACAGACTAACCTGATTATTTACATGATTATTTAAATACTTGATTATTTTGTACTGTTAGCATGTATAACTACAACTATAATGAGTTATAAATCTAATCAAAGAAATAACTTGTCTATTTTCTTCTCAGGGTGATTTTATAAGAAAAAAGATTTAAATAGAAATATTTGGAACAAAACCTGAAGATTTTTTTTTTTTTTTTTTTTTTTTTTTTTTACTAAACTAGGCACTTAGGTTAGAATCCAAGGTCCTATCACAGATTCTTTGACCTGGAAAGATTAAGCATATCTCCTTAGCTAGAGAGTTACCATTTGTGGAGGAGTCATTAACTGGCAAACACACAGTTTAATTTCCTGCAATGCATTATGCTCCAGTCACTGCAGGTATTCTGAGAAAAGATCATATGGTTAGACCACATACTACTATATGAGCACTTCTACATGTGTAATTAATGCAAAGCAATAAGTTTCAGAGGTTGTTACTCCAGAGTTTATTGCTCCTGGGCATACCATTTGAATGTGCACCTGGGACTGCAGCACACTGAGCCAGGGTGGAGAAGCCCTGGCTGGCAGGAGGCCCTGGGGGTCAGCCTGCCAGCCTGAGACTGCTTCCCCCTGACTTCATGTGCTGTAGAGGGTCTGGCTGGGGCATGAAGGTGGCAGCCCCCACACTGAAGCACCCTTGTGCCCCAGGCAGCCGGGGCAGTGTCTTACATGTGTGCTGCTGTGGAATAAATACAAGCACCATAGTGCTTAATTAATTTACTTCAGCCTAATAGGAATGTACATGTAGACACACTGTTTACTGTGGAGGTAATTAGTCTATTCTGCAGTAAATGTTTCACGTAGACTCAACCTACTAGGACTATTATAGGACTGGACTTAATTCCTCTCATCAGCTGGACAAGGTACACTGGACATAACTGAAAGGGAAAATATGATATTTTAAAAACTACACAAAAAGTACAAGAAAAAGACTGGTAACCTAAAACATATGAATAGTATAATAGAAATTCTTTACTATAACTTATAATGGAAGTGCAGTGTTATCATTAAGGGTAGAGGGATTCAGACAAAACAAACATTGGTTAAAATGACCCTTGTCAAAGAACAGAAATCCCAACCAGTTCCAGTTTCTAGTAAAGGAAGTGTCCTTTGAAAAAGAAGAATGTCTCACCAGAGGGCAAAAGAATGTGTTTTACAAAAGCAACTCAGTTACAAAGCCACAACACACTAGGATTTCTCTGTAAACATAATGAATGATAGCCCTCTGAATTGAATAGTGCCACATCCACTAAAATAGAGGACACAGCAGCCTCAGTTTCAGCTAAAACATCTTGGGAAATAGAGTTCCTTAATCCAATTCCAAATGGTTATAAATATATAGGACACATTTACATGCAATGCTACATTGCTGTAGCAATGCACTATGCCAATGTAGCATCCGCAGGCAAGAACCTTGTCACAACAGCTACTTCACCATAGTGACGCGCTCCCCTGGTATAGTGCACTGCTACAGCAAAGTAGCTGCCAAAAATAACCATGTGCAATATGGGGTGTTACTGTGCTGTGATTTAGTACTTTCAGACAGAAGTACTAAATCATGGCACAGTAATAATGTTGCCACAGTGACACATGTAGATGTGCCCATGTTGTGATAGTACTTTAATACATTTGAAATGTAATATGTCATAAATATTCTGTAGTAATTTTGTTAAACTATCAGCCAAATTTGATAACAGCCAAATTCATACCACATTGTTTTAGACATAAGAGATTCCAAAGTCATAAGATAGAAATTTTGATTGCTGCAAATGATCAAGTAATAATTTATTTTTAACTGACATGAATTCTTAGATAATGTGACTTATTTCTTCATTTTACCTATAAGTCCATTTGATTAAAAATGAAAACACATAAGAAAAAGATTAGAAATGTGTACACAAATTATACCTGATCATATGGTTTTTCCTAATCATAAAAATCTGAAGTAGCACATAAACACCCAAATAGACTGATAAGAACATTTCAGAAAATTTGGAAAACTGAAATGTGGCTTAAATCTGAAAATTGACCATTCAGAAATGCACTTTCTTAAATCTTAAGTCTGTTTCCAGCTGTATTTCCTTAATGACAAAAAAAAAGATTTTATTGATCCTTACTCTGTTTAGCTATGTGTAGGCAAAGCTAGTAGAAGGTGAAATAGATTCTATTCCGTCTTGTTCTCTATCAACAGAATTGTTTCTTAAATTATAGTCAGTTATTCGACTATTTAAGGCAATTTATCTGTCTAGGTGCCACTGAGAGGATAATCCAAAGACAATGGGGTTGTCCAGATGTAATTAAAGGACTAATATAAACTAGAGAATCACTGTTGACTCCCAGACAGCATGCAGTTTGATTCTCAGACCCTGGGTCGAGATTGCAGGATAACATTTAGAAATATTTTTTATTTTATAATACAGTATATCTACTATAGAACACATGAAGAGACAATAGAGGTGTAAATCAAAAACTGCTTTTTTACTAATTAACTTTTAAAGCAGAGTCATACTCTAAGAACATGGAAAAAGTGATATGTTTAATCCAGATTTTAATCATCACAAATGTTTCTAAATATTTAACATGGAATGCAGTTCAATGCATTTTTTCAGAATCCATTGCTAAATATAATCATACTGTACACTCATATTATTTTGAAACATGTACCAACATTTGGAAAGATGTCAAGTGTCTTTCAGCATATGACATATAGAATACAGGAATAACATGGGATAAAATCCTGACTATATTGAATTTAGAGGAAGTTTTGCCATTGATTTCAATGTGTACTCCAACAAGACATACAGCTACTCCTAAACTACCTGACTACTGCTTTAGAACACTTGTTTCTATATCAAGGGTATCAAACATGCATCCCAGGTGCTATATCTAGCCTGCTGAACTTCTCTATCCAGCATGCAGTGCTTTTGGTCAATCAGGCAATTTGGAGGGTGGAACCAATAGAGAGATGGGGCCTGCTGAAGAATCTGTAGTTTTAAGGTTACAGGACCCCATTGGACATGGTAGTCACCATCAGGCAAGTGAGCAATGGGCCCACTGCCACAACCACCACCAGCACAGCTGCTGGCATCACTGGCTCCACCACTTGTCCTATAGATCTGATCCATGAGAAGCCTTGCAGCCTGGATCCTGCCCCAAGCAAAGGGTCAGACTGATAACTCTGTGATATGTTATTACTATTAGGTGTATGTCAAGGTATAGTTAAGGAGCTGAGTGGACAAAAAGTTGTTGAGAGAACTGAGGTGTAAAGGATTTTGGTTCAGGGACCCAAGGTTATTCCCCCATATACCTACCTAACCACTTGAGAACCCAAGTTTTATGAGTTAAATTTAGGTAGTTAAATCTCTGCTACTTTGTAGGTCCAGAAATGTTGCCTATTTGGCCCTGTACACTACCTCTTGAAGTTTGCCTACAATCCTTTTCACTGGTGCTTCCTAGTGGATTGTTTAGGTGTTCTTTAATAGTATTGTAGCTGCTGTATGTGTGTGTGTGTGCATGCACACACACACACATTGTATATACTGAAATCCAAGATGACTTCAAATTTAAGTCTGCCTCCCTGCCCAGAATTTATACATGGAAAATTATAAATTTGTTATAATTTTCCAGACAAGGTTCTTTGAGTGATTCTGATCTCTTATATTAGACCAACTTAAATGGAAAAAAATATATATTTAGCAAGTTTTTGGGTTTTAAAACCCTTCCTCAGGCTGAGGAAGTTTCTGGAGTTGGTGTGTACTTTTCCTGGATGGAATGAAAAGTAAAGAAGCCAGAGGCATACAAGATAGGCAGTCAGTGAAGATATAAATTGAAAAGTTGGTGGGTGAAAGATACACTGGGTGAGGGGGAGAAGGAGGATGAATGTAGCAGTTAAAGAGTGGAGAGCTACCTGGGGAGTCAGATGTCAGGCAGGTTATAATGTGTCATAAATCCAATGTCTATATTTAGTCCATGATTTTTAGTATCCAGGAAGTTGATGAAGTGAAGTTCATAAGCTCATTTCTGAGAAGTGTTTTGTAAGTTTCCTTTGAGGATTAGAACTGAGAGATTGGAGAATGAGTAGTTTTACTGTGAGAAATGTGCCCCCACAGTTGGGTATTCTTGTCTTAGATGGATTTCCAGTGTGCTTTCATTCCCATGCACAGTTGTTGTTTGGTCTCCCCTATGTATTTTCCATCAGGGCATTTGGTGCATTAGATGAGATATATTACATTTCTGGAGGTGCATCTGTAAGATCCGGGAATTCTGATGACTCCATTGTTGGGTGTAGTAATTGTAGGGGTGGTGGAGATGTGCTGGCAGGTTTGGCATTTCTTGTCATGACATGACACTTATGCATTAACCTTATATACTTCATCCTCACACGTAACTATTTCACTTTTAATAATCAAGGATGAAGTGTATAAGGTCAGTGTATAAGTGTATAAGGTCACCAAACAACAACTGCACACCAGTCCTTTACTATCCTTGACATACAGATGTTTACATGGTCCAGTGGTTGGCAAATTAGCTTGGTGGTCACACCCAGAGAATAGTAGTAGACAAGCTGGTATCGACCTGGAGGGATGTGGGTAGTGGGGTCCCACAGGGTTCGGTCCTTGGATCTGTACTCTTCAATATCTTCATCAGTGACTTGGATGTAGGTGTGAAGTGTACTCTGTCCAAGTTTCCGGATGATACTAAATTGTGGGGTGAAGTGCATACTCCAGAGGGTAGGGAATGATTGCAGGCAGACCTGGACAGGTTAGAAAAGTGGCCAGTACTCAATAGGATGCAGTACAACAAGGACAAATATGGAGTGCTGCACCTAGGACACAAAAATATCCAGCACACCTACTGGCTGGGAAGTAACCCTCTTAGCAGCACAGAAGTGGAAAGGGATCTCAGAGTCATAGTGCACTCCAAGATGAACGTGAGTCGTCAGTGAGACAAAATCAAAATCACAACAGGCAGGTGTTTACACATGTGGGGATTGGGAAGCAGATTTGCTGCTCATGGCAGAAGTATGGTTCCATCCTAGCAGGCCCTGTACTGGCCTCTGCAGGGAGACCTCTGGCTTTTAATGATAACTGTACTTTATCATGCATCAGCAGATGCATGACAAATAGAACCAAAGAGGTGATACTCCCCCTCTTTGTGGCATTGGTCAGAGTGCAGTTGGAGTACAGTGTCCAGTTTTAGATGCCGTACTTCAAGAAGGATGTTGATAGACTCGAGAGGGTCCAGAGGAGAGCCACTCATATGGTCAGGGGCTTACAGGACAAGCCCTATGATGAGAAACTGAGGGACCTGGACCTCTTCAGCCTATGCAAGAGAAGGCTGAGAGGTGATCTTGCGGCTGCCTACAAATTCATTAGGGAGGCGCAGCAAGGATCAGAAATGCTTTGTTCACCGGGGCGCCTCTTGGGGTAACAAGGAACAATGGTCACAAACCGAGAGAAAACAGATTTAGGCTAAATATCAGGAAAAACTTCTTCACATGGTCAAAATTTGGAATGGGCTTCGAAGGGAGCTCTCCCCTACCTTGGGGGTCTTTAAGAGAAGGCTGGATAGACATCTGGCTGGGGTCATCTGACCCCAGCACTCTTTCCTGCCTAGGCAGGGGGTCGGACTCAATGATCTGTTGAGGTCCCTTCCGACCCTAGCATCTATGAATCTATGAGTCCTCCACCTGCATTTCCTATTATGTCATTCCTATATAGTTTGTAACCTCTTAGAACAGTATCCTATTGATTAGCGTCCTTCCACCATGTTTCTGAGATACCTATTATCTCAAAGTTGCCATTTAATACCAGGCATTCTAGGTCATCCATCTTATTTTTTAGGCTTCATGCATTTGTGTAGAGGCACTTACAAGTTTTGTTCTTGCTTAGTTGCCTGTTAGGTTCACATTATTTGTCTGGAACTGTAGATATTCTGACATCCTCATGATTATCTACAGTTATGCTTCTTATTTCCCTACTGTACTCTTCAAGGTATTGGGGAATCTACATAATGTCCTTTTTTGGGATTATGTCAATCCAACCTATGTGTTTTTGCCCCTGTTGGCTTTTCACCATTATTGTATTTACTTGAATAGAGGATGACCCAGATTATAAGACAACCTCCCCATAATGAGATTCTATATATGGAAAATATATAAATTTGTTATAGATTTACAAGTATAAAACCTCCTTATTGGGGTTTGTCTTGAATTTGTCCCCCTGCCATTGCTAAAGCAAGGAAAATAAACCTCAGGGGTCAGGTAGCCTTTTGCTTTCTGCTTCCCCCCAACTTTTTCCCCTAGCATCCCCAGTGATGGGGACTGGCCTTAAAGGCCACTACCATATGTATTATTCAGATGGACTATACTAACCCTCTATTGTGGTAGGTTCCCATCGGCATATTTGCCCAGTGTGGGCCATGGGTTTTATAGTCATGGTCTGTGTTGGCTGCATTTAATCAACTCCATTGCTGGTTTCTGTTGCTGAGCACTTGCTGCTTTTGGCAGTTTAGTGATAGGTAATATATTTAGTGAGATTGTATGCAGTTATAAGAGGAGGGGTTCCCCACCCCCACCTTGTCAGTTTGGGGAAAAAGCCTCATCTTGTATTCAAGTAAATTTCATTATTTATACTACTCTTTATAATTCCCCCCTTCCACCCCAAAAATATATGGATTACTATATCCTTAGGTATATAGGTATATTTTCCAGTATAGTTTACTTTGTTCAGGGAAGGCTAGCTAATAACACAGTTTTACTGGTATAAACTTTGTAAAATCTATGAAAACAGATTTCTATAGCAGAAAAGTTCTTATAGTGCAGACCAGGCTTAATAGTGTAGTTATTTAATACAACTGGCAAAATTGAAGGATGATTAAAATATACCATTCTTACTAACTGCCCCAGGTGGTCTAAGGTTGGAGTATTGTAGCTGTGATGGTCCAGGAAATGTGTGATAGCTCCCACTTCTTGAGCAAATGCTTTTACTTCTCTCTGTCCTTCCAAAAAGGCCAAGTTCAAATTTTCTAAAGGTAGGCCCTTGTTTCATCCATAATGTGTCACGTTTACATTTTGTCACCTATTTATTAGTATGTCTCACCATTTGAACCAGGTTGCAATGCAACATTAGGTTTTCCTATGGCTTTTTGTTTGGCATTAACTAACAGTGATTTCTTCCATTCCATTAAACATTATTTTCTAAGCCAAAACTGACAGAGAAACAAAGAGAAGTGTGCACTTGATATTAGTGGTGCCTATATAATGGTGGGGAAAATAATTCCAAATAAAAATATACACATTATCATTCTAATCAAACTCAGGATGGTATTGTACTGGACCATGTATATAAACTTTGCTCCAGTTAGCCCTTGTTTACACTTGTGATCAAAATCAGACCCACTGATAAAGAGAGCTTCTTAGATGCAATTAAGTTTACAAAAGGGATACCAATCATGTGTAATTGCCTAGGTAACTACAGAACACTGAGAACAGTTTTGGGAGAAAAGAGCTTGTGGGTCTTGAGTTGCAGTGGAGAAAATAACTGCAGATAGCAATAAAATCATGGGGAAAGTGAGCTTGATAAATGGGGAGGAGGAAGTACACGTTGCAGATCTGAGTGCATAGCTGTCTCTTCAGGTGGGATCCAATAACTTACACCATACCAGATAAAATACAGGGTGTGTTTTTTTAACTGCATTTATAGTTCATGTTGCATAAATACAATTCTTACATACCAGTTTTCCTGTAAATGACATGACAAAATGATCTTTCAATTAAACTGCTATGAAAACAGGCATTGTGTACCTAACACAGCACAGAGAGAATATAATACTTCTTTCAAAATGTATACTATTTTCATACTGTTGCCTACTGCTAACAGTAAGTATTTAGTTGGTTTTATTTCTAGTATAGTTTTAGTACATTTGCACATACCAATTTCTTAATCAGATATTAAAATTAATTTTAGATCTCACTGCATGTCTGTAAGTTCACACTTTTGTTTTGTTTCATTATCCCCTCCCCCTCCACACAGCACATACAGGTTTATTTATCTGTACTGCCATCAGCAAAGTCCTTGATAAAAGACATAAAATACACACCCTTTCCAGACAAGAGAATTCCAGCAAGAACTGCAGCATTCACATGGTGTGGACACATCACCTTGCATCCAGAACACTCATTTTCTCATTAGCTATTCCATCTTTGTAAGAAAGGTCCTAAATTCAATAACTCTCACTGGCAGGCCAATTTGTTTTTAACAACTGCACTCTTTGCAAGACACCTTGTACTGCAGTCATGGGGTTTTATTCATTTGAATCATATAAGGCTAAATATAATTATAGCCATCAATTACTTTGTACTTTCAATAACACAGAAAATGTCTTACATTGTATAAAAGGCACCATTAGTGGAATTGTTTCCCTCTTAATTGGCAGAGGTTATAGGTGTTCTTCAGTCTTTCTAGATTTCTTTTTTCCTAATTTCCTACAAACTTGCCATTTTTGATTATTTTTATCCAATAACTCTTTAGTGTAAATTCCTAAAATAGACTAAGACAAATAGGCAAAAACCCAGATCTCCTCTCACCCAGGATGGTGAGAGGTTTTGAATAACTTCAGACAAGACACATATACATGTGCATATTAATGCAACACAATAAACTGTGGCACTTATTGTGCCAGGGTTTATTGCTACTGTTCACTGCATGTACAAGTGCACCCAGGACTGCAGCACGTTGAGCCAGGTCGGAGCAGCTCCGGCTGGCACAGGGCCTGCGGGGTTAGTATGAGGTTGCTCCAACTTGGTTCAACGTGCTGTGGAGGGGCTGTCTAGGGTACAAAGGTGTTCCAGTGTGGGGCTAACTGGTAAGCAGCCCCTGCACTGAAGCACCCTCCTGCCTCAGCCAGCCGCATCAGTGTCTACATATGTGCTGCTGTGGAGTAAAAAAACTTCACAGCAAGATAGTACTTGTATATACAAGTATTACCCTGATGTAGTTTATTAGTTTATTTCAGCTGAACAGTCCTGCCTGTGTAGATGTCAAGACATTTACTGCAGGGCTAATTAGTCCATTCCAGAGTAAACATCTTGTGTCAATGTGCCCACAGGGCAAACTACACCCAAATCTCTCATATCCTGGGATAGTACTCCCAGGTTATTATATAATCTGTCTAGTCAGGTTGCATTTTCAAGGAAAAGACTGAATCCTGCTTTGAAGAAAAGAACGTAGTATCCACAAAAGCACCATGATGCCTAAAGTATAACACAGGTAGAATTTTGGTGCCAAAATTTGAAATGAGCAATCCACAAATGCCTGGAGCAACTGCTTTGACAGCTGGTTCTGCTTCCTGCCTAGAGGTGCTGCCATCTATACAGAGCTGAATATCCCAGTGCCTATTTCACACCTAAAGCCATTTGGAAAACAGAAACTACATATACAGGAATTACATATACAGGGGCTTGCCTATCTTGTGGCACAAGAGGGTCCCAGCAGGAGAGAGTCCATATTGCATATGCCACGCCCAGAAATGCCAAACCCAGAAACCCAGAAATACACCAAACCCAGAAATATACTAGTCAGGCTGCTTTTGATGGCACCCATTCTTGAGCCATGATCTCTCATGTGGGAATGAACCTGGAATGCCCTCCCCAGCAAACTTCCACCTTCCATCAATAGGCCAAGGTGGCCAAGGCACTGGTATCCCATCCTCTCTAGGACCCACTGCTGCCATACTGTGGAGCCCCATTAGATCAGCTTAAGCCACTAATAACAGTGAGCCTGCCACACAGTACATAATTGGAGAAAGACCTGGGCTAGCATCCATCTGTCACTTCATAGCCTTATTGTTGGAACACTGCCCAGAAAATGGGAAAGCTGAGTTCAGTGCCCCCTCCTCAGCCTTAGGTGATTCAAGTCCTTTTCTCAGAAGAATGTCTTAACTGCCAGGCTAGAGGCAAGGATAAATGAGGAACATTCTTCACCCTTTATGATGAAATTTTGCCACTGTGAAGAAAGGAATGTAGGAAGCATGGAGGCCAAGAGAAAGGAAATAAGCACACACCGCAAGAAGCAGGATTTTGTTATCTAGTAATGAGATCACTCCCCACGAAGAGGGAAGACCTGGTTCCAGTCTCTTGTCCAGGAACTGCATACGTACCTTGTACTGAAAAGTCATTGGCTAAAAACAGCATAATGGACTTAAAACAGTTCAACCCCTCCAAGAGAGTGCCCTCATCACAGGGCTATGAATTGATTTCCCTCTGTGAATCTTGCATTCCCTTCTGCAGAGTGAGATACAGGGCAAGTAAATTTTTGCATAGGGGATGGCTGCGGGGCAGGAGGAGGGGAAGGATGGACGTGGGAGAAGCACAGGGGAAGTCCAGCTTGTAGTCTTGTGATTACTCATTCTCCTGGAAAGTGTAAGAAATAGGTTTAAACCCCCTCAGGTGAGGAGACATAAACCCAAGTCTCCCACTTTCTTGGGCAAGTGCTCTAATAACTAAGCTTTTAAAATGAGGGCGCACACAGTACTACTGCCTGCCATGTTTTAGAAGAAAAGAACGAGTGTGACAGGGGAGGAGAAAGCCCCCTCAACTCGCCCCATGCACACCCCTCCAACTTGCTCTGATACTCACCGCACGTGCAGCAAGGAATGACAGCTGGGGAGAGACGCTGAGATGGGGAGAGCAGGCGCAACAGTTCCAGAGCTGCCTGAGCCTACCAATCAGCAGGCGAAGGAAGTGTGGCCAGAGAGGCGTGGGCTGCTCAAAAGGCAGTTGAAAACTCAGCTGGAGTATGCTGAGGAGGAGAGCTGAGCACCGGCAGGGAGATGCTGGCAGGCGACCTAGGGAAACCAAACCCTGGGAGTGCCACTGGGGAGAAGCAGCTCACTGGGACGCCAGCACAGGCAGTCTGGGCTGCAAGGAAAGACCCAGGAGATGCAACAAAGGGCAGCACAGAGGGGTCTCTGGCACTCTAAGGCAGTGCAGTAGGTAGAGGGTCATGGAGTGCAGTGAGGGAGAGACTCCGGCTCAACCAGGAGCCTCTTCAGAGATACAAGGCGGGGAAACCATGGAGTGCAGGGAGAGAGAGATGGGCAGCACTGGCTGGTGTGACCCAGACAGCCCACCCTCATGTTAGATGCAGCCAAGGTGGGAAAGGGCAGGGACCCAAAGGAGGGCCCCCCAAGAGAGTTGGTAGAGGCCTGACTGCCGTACCTCCCAGACAATGGTATGGGAGGAGCTGCCATACCTCCCGGACAACTATTAGACAGAGGGGAGCCAAGAGGTCTCAAGCGGGACAATGAGCCCAGGAAACAAAATCCCAGGGACCCAATTGCAGACGCAGACCTCTTCTGTTCATTGTATTCCTAAGTTTATGGTTAACCCAAGACTGGGGTATGTTTAGTTGCCAAGGCCATGGTCCACAGATGAAGGATGGCCTTCAGGAGACTTACAGCCAGAAGGCTGCCAACCCTTGGAGGCGGGCTGTGTAGATGAGACAAGATCATCCGAGAGCAGGACCTGCGGAGAGCAGAGTCCACCTTGGCCATGGATGTGGTAAGGATGGGGTAAATGGGAGGTTGGAGCACCACGAAAAAACCCAGGTTTGAGATCCCATGAGCCACCTATTGAGAACTGTCTCCCAAGAAAAACTAAAATATCTAAGGTGTGGCCAAGAGAGTAGGAACAGCAACCAAATCACATAGGTGATGCCAAATCTGGATCTCAACCTGATGTCACTGGGGAGCAAGGCACCAGTCAAGAAGGGACACCTACCAGTGACAGTGAGTCAGTTATCTGCATCCAAATATATGCAGAATGCAAAACCCACTCAAGACTAACTTCTAAGTGGTCAGGGGCCCACCTGCATGACATGCCTTTTCCCAGGCCACATACTATACAGCCTCCCCCTGCCACATGGGCTGCTCAGGCTTCCCAAGTCCTCCCACCATATGGGCCCCCCTGACACCACACAAGCTCCTTCTCCACCTTCCCTATCCCCCGTACACGATTCAAAATCTATCCCAAGCAGATACCTATCCAAGCTCTTTTTGAAAACCTTCATGGATCTTCCATTACTTCTCTATTCAGCTTGCTGTAGTGCCTTATTGTTCTTACGGTTACGTAGGGTGTTTTTTTCCCCTAGAAGTTGTTTTAAATGTGCTTTGCTGAAGTTTAAATCCATTGCCACATGTCTTGTCTGCTGCGGAAAAGTAAAACACTATTTCTTTTCTTTATGACAGCCTTTTAAATATTTGAAACCTCTGTCATGTGCCCTTTAATCTCCTTTTCTCCAAACTAAACATACCTAGTCCCTTCAAGGCTTTTCTGTTACAGATGGCATTCCAACCCCTTTATCATCTTTGTTGCTTGCCTGTGGACCTTCTTTAGTTTCTTGATATTGTTATTCAACTTCAGAGCTCAAAACTGAATATAGTTTCCCAGCTGAGAGCTATACTGCATTGAATATCACCTCCTCTGTCTTTCATGCAATACCCAGACATCTAACTTGGGGCTGAAAATTCTACACCTGGATGTATATACTTTGATGGGTGGCACCATCTTCCACATAACAAATTAATTATTAGAAAAATATCATTATGGATTAATCTTTGTGGATCTGAGCATTGGTTCCTCACTTGAGAAGACTGTTCAAATGTGCAGAGCTCAAACAGATGGAAGTATCTCCCTGAAGCCCTGTGTGAGGTGCCAAGGAGGTGGGATTTAGCATTCACCCCTATATTGGCTATCTCCATGCAGCTGCACAGTCTAGACAACTCAAAGGAGCTCTCTGCCCCATGTTCTGGCTGTTATGGATCCTATCTGAGATGCCTAATTCTCCCTACACACTGTGGAGCTAGAGTGTCTTACTTGGGAGCTCTGCTGGATTCTACTTCAGGAGTCTAAGCCCTTCACTGTAGCCAACTCTTACTGATGACATATGACATTTGAATATGCTATATAGGGCGGGGGGTGTTACTTACTTCTGATGGAAAATTTAGGGTAATAGTTGCATGGATTTATATATTTTACAATTGTCAATACATACCTGAATGTTTTTTTTATCAGGACACGTCATGTCTATTAATATTTTGCTTAAGTAATTCAATAATAAACTATTTCAACTATATTTTTAGTACCGAGATAATCTAAGTTTGTTCAAAAACAATTTCCTTGGAGAATGTTTAAAAACAAATTGACTTTCAGATTTCTTTCACAGTGCCCGTGGTTCAACAGTAATGATTTTACAGCTCACCACTGGAGTGATAATTTTATTTACTCGGGGTTTTTTTTAATCCACTTCCTAGGAAGCTTACCTGGCAGTCATCTTTAAAATTGCATTAGAAATTTTAAGCAGATGGTTTTCCCAACCTGCTGGCTATCAAATTCATGCCATCAGCCTCCCAGAGGTGGTTAACATAAAGCAGAAATTTTCAGAAACCTGTAATAATTAGTAGCAAAAAAATTGATTAATGATGTGAAAGACGCTTTCTATAAAATCATATCATTACCTTACAATGGAAAATGATAAACTATTTACAAATCTATATGATAGCTTTCTAAAGGAAGAGCTTCCAGTTTCTATTTGCTTATCCAAGATTCCCAGATTTTTATTAAATATAAACTGTTAAGTGGAAATTTGTTACTGAAAGAAGAAAGCACTTATGGGGTGTGTCCACACATGCAAGCACCCCATGCAAGTGCCCCATGCTTTCAGCAGCTCAAATAGAAATGGTACAAATCTGAGCCAGGGATTTTTGCCTTGGCGCACATGCCCAGATGTGCACTTTGGTGTGGGGCAAATTGTGCCACTTAGGGCAAAATAATGGATCTGCAGGCACAGGGAGCTAGATCCTGGGGCCAGCACTTGTGCTGTCCCAGCACTATAAAGTTGCTGCCCTGTCTTTACCCCATCAATACAAAAAGATGCCATGGCAAGTAGCTCAGAGCTACTTGCTCTGAGGAGCTTCTGGGGAAGGAGCCTCTGGGAGAAAGTTGGTCACGCCCCTTCCTGTCATAGGCTGCTACTGCTGCTGGTTGCTGTAAGCTTGGTCTTAGGAGCTTGTGGGAGAAGATGGCTAGGCCTCTTCCTGCCTCTGGCTACTGCTACCTGCTGGCTTGTTCTCAGAGTTTTTGTGGGTAAGTTGGCTGCATCCTTTCCTGCCTTGGCCTGCTTCTGTTGATGTTGTTATTGCTGCCCCCCCATGGGGGGGTCTGCTGCTGCACGCCACTGCCCCCACTCAAAGAGGGGACCACCACACCCCAGCACCACATCCCAGCACTGCACCGCAGCTTCTGCACCCCTGTTCTGGCCTACTGCCCAGCCCACCACCAAGCAACAGTCAGGGGACAGCCTGGGGAGGGAGCCTGAGCTGCCTGTGGGACCCTCCCCCCACGCTGCCAGAGCCTAAAGGTGCCTTGCCTGCCCCAGCTGCTTAGCAGGCCACCCCCCAGCTTCACCTCCACTTTCACCTGAAGTATACCCTGAGTGGCTGAAACTGCTGTTGGTTGTGCAGCTGAGTAAGCCAGCTCAACTGTCCCCAGCCTTTGTGTGTGTATTCCCCATTTGGTTTTCTTTATTCTTTTCCCCTCCCTCCTGTGAAGCAATGGCAGAGCAGGAATTTTCTGCAGGTCTCATCCTGTCTGGCAGCTGGGCATGCAGGGTGTGTGCTGGGGGAATGTGGGGTTTGCAGAAGGGCAGTAGAAAGTGGGGTGGGAGGATGTGGGTGGTTGTGGAGGGACTATGGGGTTTGTGGGTAGGGGTGGGTGGGATGTGGGGGGACTGTGGGAGGAGGCTGCTCAGGAGAGGTGTGTCTCCTGTCCCCCACAGGGTGCAGGCCCCCTGCACATATCACAGACTGCCCCCTCAACAGGGGCCACAGCCCCCAACAGGGGCCACAGCCCCCCACAGGGGCCACATAGCCCCGACAGGGGCTACCACCTTCCCTGCAGGTCCCACATGCCCCATCCCTGCTTGCTTCCGAACTACCCAGATTGCTGCCCCACCCGGCCCCATCCCTTGCTGGCTCCTGCAGCCCCCCTGGTGGCTGCCCCACCTGCTCCCCCAGGCCACCTAATGGCTGCCCCACTTGGCCCTATCCCCTGCTTGCGCCCCCAGCCCTGCCAATAGCAGCTGCCATCAAGGACACTGAGGCCTCATGCCATACCCCCCCCACACACACATACAGCATGGGGCATTGGGGGACAGTGGGGCCTGCCCTGCCCATCTGGCACCCATACTACCACTGCCCCATTGCACAAGTGTGGCCAGGGTTGGCACGGCACTGCACAGCTCTGTGCACTGTCAGGCAGCTGGGGCCACTGCAGCTGTCACCCAGGCCCCGTTCAGCATTGGGGGGCCCCGGTGACCCCAACAGCAGCTGCTACTGCCACTTTTTTTAAGTCTCAGGATGCTGGGGCCTGGTGGGGCAGTGATCAGGGAGGTTCAGGGGGCAGGTGGGGGCTGGGGCTGGGTGGGGCATCAATCTGGGGGGCTGGGGGAGTGGATGGGGCTATGTGTTCCCCATGGTCCCCTCTCTCCTCCCCCCTCCCCCAGCCTCCCTACACCTACTTACTGGCAGGAGCCCAGGTCCCTGCGGATGGCGCACTGCCTGATCTGCATGGGCAGACAGTGTGCTTCAGCACTAGGGTGAGGGCCAACCATAGAGATGCCTTGGCTGGCTACCAGAGTGCCTCTGTGGAGAACCAAGACTCTGGTTTCTTCAGGGCATGGTTCAAGACTGCTTTCTTCACCAGCGTTTTGGGTTTTTGGGTTGTTTTTTTTTACCCCTAGATATCCAGGGGTCTGATTTTTACCTCTGCACTGCAAATTTGCAGTGCAGGGAACATTTTTCATGCCTGCATGTACCTCCTGCAGCACCTCAGAGGGGGTTGAGATGCTGCAAGATGAACATGTACACTCATGTGGATGCGCCCATGGTGTTCAACATCATGATTATAGTTACAGTGTGTTACCAGCAGCCAATAGGAATGTGTTAAAAACAAATCATGCCAAACTAACCTGATTTCCTTCTCTGAAAGGATAACTAGATTGATAGGTGAAGCAATGAAGTGAATATAATAGACGTAGACCTTTGTAAAATTTTTAATACAGACTGACGTGATAGGCTCATAAGAAATTGGAGAAATGTGGGATAGGCAGAATTACAGTTAGGTGGACATATAACTGTCTGAATAAGCTCAAGAAAGAGTAACTATAAATAAAGTGGCAGGAGGTTTTAAGTGGAGTTCCACATGGCTCTAATTTAGGTCTGCTGATTTTTATTAATGATTGGGATATAGAATGGAGAACTTCTTGGGCAAGTGTACATAGACCTGGGATGGATTGTAAAAAATATAGAGGATTGGATTGGAATTCAAAATGATCTCAGTAAACCAATACTATATAGCATAAAGAAATGTAAAGTTCTACATCTAAGGAAGAAAAAACAAATAAACAATACAGAATGGGAGACAATTGTACAATTGGGGGACAAGAAGCCTCACTAAGAAACATCTGTGAACAATAGAAATCACAAACTCAGCATGAGCAAGTGATGTGATGTAGTTATAAGAAAAAATGCAATTTTGAACTACATAAACAGAAATAGTATATGTAAAACAGAGGACATATCAACAAGAGACTTTTACTATGCAGTAGACTAATTAGCTGCACAGTAAACATCTTGGTGTCTACATATGTGCCCTCTTAGGCCAGAGTAAACTAATTTACTCTACAGCAGGATAGTACTTGTAAATACTATCAAATACTACATGTACTATCCTGCTGCAGAGTAAAAAACAGGATAGTTCTTCATGACGGTGCTTCAGTGTGAGGGCTGCCTACTGGCTGGTCCTGCACAGAAGCACCCTTGTGCCACAGCCAGCCCCTCCGCAGCAGACTGAGTTGGGGAGAGCTGCCCTGGGCTGGCAGGCTGACCCCCTGAAAATTAGAGTTATGCTATGGAAAAGGAAAAAAACCAAAACAAACCAAAAACAATTGTTAAAGGTCATGGGAAAAGGTATTTGGAAAGACTCAGATATTTATGTATGAATCTGAACCTTTGCGTGTTGGCATCACCTCAAGCTCTAAACTATAAACGGCACAGGTTTCCTAACTTTATACCTAGAAAAAAATAAGCATAGTAGCATTTGACAGATGTGTTTATTTTTAACAATATCCTATTTACTGCTACTTGTCTACCCAAGAATGGGGAAAGATAAAGCATTTCTAATTCTCACAATTTATATCTAAGAGTAAAGGACCTGCCCTTCCCCTTTCAAAATTCCTATATTGATTTTCTACATGGCATTTTAGCCATATTTTGTTCATTCACTTCATCCATAGTTTGATAAATCAATGATCCTGAATATCTCTGCAAATCTATGGACTTCTGCATTTTAGAACCAGTACTGTGGGGGTGGGGGGGGGGAAATCTCTGTTGTAGTATTACGGATATTTTAACACACATTCTAGTAGTACTTTTTCATTTTAATTTTAATGATGACTTTGGAAAGAAGCTAATTGAATGGGTGGAAGGAAGGCACCGCTTTGCGAAGCTATTATTGATGTCACCCTCTGGGTAAAACATTAGATTGAAAACAGATATGTTCAATTAATAAGTCTATTGACCACAATGCTGTCTTATACAGTTCCACTGAAGTTAAGCTTTATATAGCAACTGCTATGTTACAAGTATCTCATATTTCAAAAAGCAAGATACCAACAAAAATAATGTATGCAAAAATGAACGTTTGTATGGTGAATTTGGAACAATGCTTGTTTTCAAAGTGGTGTATTACCTATGTAAAGTGGAAAAATGGAGGTTCTTAATAACACTTTAAAACAGCTGCTATAGGAATTTTGCCTAGCCATTGTGATTCAATCAGACATGAGTTGTTTCTATGCAGCTGCTTGCAGCTGCCAACCAGGACACTGGCCTATCAGCTTTTCTGTTTTTCCTTTTCTGATTGCTGGTCAGCCGGAAAGTTTTCTAGAGATTTTTTTTGGGGGGGCGGGGGGTTTGGGAGGGGCAGTTGGTTATAACTTTCTTTGGGCTAACAAAAAAATTGTCTTGATGCTTCTTTTGAATCTATTGTTCTGGAAAAGAATATTGGGAACATTTAAAACTCGATCATGTCAGTCTCAGAAGTGATGTTTTCAAAGTTTATTAGTTCACTAAGTTCATCATGCACAGAAGTGATTTGTCTGAAGAAGTAGAGGAAGGACTCAGTCATTTTACATCTACAAATCTGCGGCATTTTAGTCACTTTAGGCTGAACAGGAATATACTAAAAGTGATATAGAAAACACTTAAGCATGCATTTTATTTGAATAGGAATGTTTTCCTCAACTGAAGTCAAAGCCAGGATTTTGATTTCCAACAATGCTGGGACCACAAACTATTGTAAAATAAATGTGACCTTGCCAACATATATAATGGTGAATTAGTTAATTAGAAGGAGTAGAAATCAACTGCACTGTCAGACTCAGAAGGAAGAGTACATGGGAAAAGTCTAAAAAGTATCTGGACATTTTTTTTTTTTTATACAAAAAAGAAAAAAGATGGAACTATGTAGGTGCTGGATTCAGCATTAGCAAAGGTTTGTCCAGATATATAAAGGCAATAGATATAAAAGTAATCCAAGTCATCATTAAAAGTATAATGAATCAAACTATTTTATAAAAACTGGAACCCTTCTCCTCATTACAAGATCTGGGGCTTAATCCTGCATACAATATTTAACAAATGGCATTTGCTGACATGAATCTGTATTTGCAAGACTGTTTAATTATATTAGGACATGGTATGTAATAAGGCATAACCTGCTTATTGCGAACAAGAGGAAACACAAGAGGTTAATAATATGAAATACAATGACACTAGCAATTTCAAGAAAATACAACATTTCATTTAATTATTCAAAATCACCGGACCAGGAACAGCTGCAATGCTCAAACTATGCTTGTTCTATGGTTTAGACAAAATATCTTTTGCTAATTAAGACTTATTTAATGATCCCAATATACTGAATGACCACAGCTGAAAAGAGGAACAAAAATGATCTTACTCAGTTAAGTCAAATTAATATTAGCATTCAGTTGCTCATTATAATTAGTATTTTTAAACAACAACAACAAAAACCAGACTGATACTTCACTGACAGCAAAGGAGATGATTTAAACACGCTCTGCAGCTTTTACCACAAATCAGACTTGGTTTGCTGATCTCAGTAATCTGAGTACTTGGTGAACATAGCTCTTAAAAGGTCTGCGTTGTCTTATGGCTGGAGAACATTTTCCATGGGATCTTTAGTCTGGAACTGCTGACAGGAGTCATAGCTGGCAAGTTCCATCAACTTTTAAATGAGTAATGGTGACCGACTCATCAGGATGCAGAATGACCATTAAGTTGCCTTCATAGAACACACTTACACTTGCACGTCTCTTACTTTTTAATTAATAAAATCTCCCTGACCCTCTACCAAAAGAAACAAATAATTAAGCATCCTCCCTCCCTCTTTCCTTTTCAGAAGTTAGCCTGTTTTTTATATTAGTATTCCTCAAAGTGTCAGACTTTTAAAAATAGTGCTGGAGTTCCCTATTAGGTATCACTTGAAAGGAAAGCTTTGGTCTTCTATTCCATTTCTAACCCAGTAATGAGTAGAGGGCAGATCATTCAGTAACCACATTTTAATGACAACTGTTCCCCACAAGCCGTTTATATTAAGTAAAAAGCATGGTGTAGTAGAATTCAATAAATACGGCATTTCTGTAAACGTTCAGACCATCAGAAAAGTGACTTATATAATCAACAATAATTCAGGAAAAAAAATTGCAACATTTATTTAAAGACTGAAAAAGTACAGTATGTCTACCGTACTTTAGATGTTCAAATTAAACAGACAACAAGCAAAAGGAAGCTGGTTTAGGAAGCAAAAAAGGTCCATAGATAAAGGCAAAGTCCATTTATTTGATAGAACAGAACTCTGGGGTGTGGGCCCTCCCCAAAACCGATTTTTTTCTAATTATTCTTAAGGTGACTTGTATTTCTATCTAATTCTATAAATGGGGAGGCAGAGGGATCACACACTCTAAAACTAGACTGATAAATGTGAGCACCTAATTCAATTAGGAACTCTAAACTAGTACATGAAAATTAGGTATTTTACACCTACTAGATACCCTGAGAAATTCATTCTAAAAGCCTCTCCTTTGCCAAATAAACCTTCGTTTGGATTGTTACATAACATATATATTCTCCTCCAGAGAAATGGCCTGAAAAATGTACTGCAGAACACTGACCCAATATTTCTCCTACGTTTAAAATATGACATAAATTTAAGAATTAAAGATGCCAGCATACAGACAGATACGCTGGCAATGAGACTGTCTTGAACCTCCCCTTTTCTAAGAGTAATAAAACACTGCTTTGGCCTAGAAACCTACCCATCTCTGGTGCAAAACTACAAACAATGAGAAGCTATTACTAGATTAAGATTCACTCTAATGAGATCTAGAGTTCTGACAGAGAAATCTAATGAATTCTACTGAAATGGGCAGGTGGTGTCAGACCCCACAGTCAGACAGACTATGCTTTTACTGGAAAATGAGATAGATGATTTACATCATTATTTGTAGTCTTATTTGTTCATTCAAAAGTAAGAGAAAAATAGATCTTTTCATTATTAGAACACTTTAAATTCTGGGTTAAAGTAGAAAAAGCACTTTAGCTTCTCTATAATATTTGGGAGACTGTCCTATACTCCTGGGTTATGGAGAGAAGTTACACATAAACTGGTTTAAGTGTTCAAAATTGGTTTGAACCTGTAACAGAACAGAAGTTCAGTGTACATAAACCACTTTCAAAATGACCATAACTGGTTTAAGATAAACCTGGCTGGATGTAGTTTCAGACCTAACTGATTCAGGTCAAACTAGTTTATGGAACTTCTGTTCCGGATCTCTTCCTGGCTCAAGTTAACTCACAGTCCCCCAGCACCCCAGGATGCTTTGTAGCCTTGGGCTATGCTGCCTGCTCCAGTAGAGCAGAAACTGCCTTGCTCCTTAGCCTCCTTCCTGCCTGTGTCTGTCAGCCCACAGGGATGGGTGGCGAGCAGGGGAACAGACCTCCAGTCTCCCTATCGAAGGTCTACATAGCACATGGGGGAGGGAAAGCCCCTGTGGTGGGGGCTTTTCAGACCCTGGCAGCCCTCTCTCCTCCCCTCCCCCTTCCCAGCTGCTGATTGCTTTAGTCACTGTCACAGGAGGGAGGAAGAAGGAGTCCTCTGGGCCAGGTGTCTACCCATGCAGCCCAGCATAGGGGCACTGGGGAGAACTTCAGCTCTCTGGTGCTGCCTGGAGCTGGGGAACCCCCCACCCCAGACCAGGGTCCCCCAGCCCCGGGCAGCCCCAGAGAGCTGTAGTCCCCTCCCCAGCCCCAACCCCAACTACAACTCCAAGCCCTTGCCTTAGCTGCTGTGAACCTCAGGGATAGCCCAGGGAAATTCCTCTGCTACCTTGTATTTGTTTTGCCTCAGACTCACAGCAGCTAAGGAAAAACTAGCTCTGGAGGAACAGGAGAATTTCCTTCCATTCCCTGGACTACCCCAGAGACTCACAGCAGCTAAGCCAAAGGATTGGGGTTAGGGAGGGGAAGAATTCCCCTCAGCTCCCTGGGGCTGTCCAGGGCTGGGGGACTCTGGGCTGCGGTGGGGGAAGCCCCCAAGGTGGGGTCTCTCCAGTTCTCCCCATGCTGAGCTATATGAGCAGGCATCCAGCCTGGAGGACTCCTTCATACTTCCTCCTGTGGCAGGAAAGGGGAAGGGGGAGGGGAGGAAATTCCCTTTAGCTTCCCAGGGCTGGTGAACCCAGGCTGGGGGAAACCTCCTGATGGGGAGTCCCCCCCCCCCCCCCGGTGGACCAGCACCCAGGCAAGTGGCTCCTTAACCCCCTGTGGGGGAACAGCAGGTGTTTGGGGACACTTGGATGCACTGGCAATGGCCAGCAAGCTGGGAAATTCACTCTAGCACCCCCTGCCTACTGACCTGGTTCAGTGCAGGCTTCCCCCTGCCTTTTCCAATTGAAAACTGAATGTTAGTTCAGTTGATTATCAGTTCAGCCTATGCAGCTTGGAGGAAGCTGCCTAGACTGAACTGATTTGGCCTCAGGGTTTTTAACTGTATGCACTTAGCCCTAAGGTGTGCAAGGAATAATGGCCAAAATCAGATAGAATTCTTTTTTTATTAGCCACAGCTTCATTTTACCTTTCCTTTTATATCTTCATACACTATGTTTTGTTTTCATATTGGGTAAATTGGTAGAATGGATAATTTTATTGTATTCTTTTACCAATAATTAAAATGTATATAGATGTTGTTATTTTTATATATAATCTTATTGCTCATTTTACTGGACTGTTTTGGTGAAAGTTGTAAATAAACTACAACTACTACTGCTACTATAGAAACCAGTTTGTTATCCCAATCATGGTGTTTCCCCATGTCCAAACATTTCAGTTTGGATAGCTACCAGATGTTTCCAGTGCTAGTGTTGCTGATATTCTAGAGACAGTGAAGCTGAGGCAGTTTGGAATATTTACATGTACTTATTATTTTGGCTGGTTGCTAATTTTTCCTTGTATAGCTATAAGTTCTCTAATAGGATCCATTAACCCCCACAACTGAACAATTTTCTTATAGCCTTTCTGTAGGTAACATTAAACAGATTTTCCCATGGCTTGTTGAAAAGTGAGATTTGTGTATGGATAAAGCCTTCATTCCCTTGTTCATAGTAGAGGAAGGCCTCTTTCCATAAGAATTATAAAACTCAGAGAGAAAAGGTAACTGTTCAGACTTCACTTCCATCAAATTTCAGGATTTTCCCTAACTTTTTTTTTATAGCTCAACATCTAGTACACATTTGCGCAGCACAGGAATACATCATGCATTAGGGGTCCTTCACATGTACAGGTAAAGGTGTGATGGGCTTTGATGCAGGATTTTCTATGATTCACATCTACAATCAGGATAATTACATACAAACACATCTATGATCAGGACACAGGATTTTCTATGACTCTGTGATCATCAAATTCATCAAATCCCATCATGCCTTATTGCTAGTGCAGTAGCAAGTAGCAAGTTGCTACAGCTGAGAGTCCCATCAGCTGATCCTGGCTCCCAGATACGGTGGTGCACCATGCACCTGTGCAGCTGAGATCCCCATCAGCTGATGGGGCTTCCAGCAATGGGAGAACATGATGTGCCCCCATGGCTTGGAGACCTACCACCTGATCTAGGCTGTTAGCCAAGTGGGTGCACTTGGCCACCCATTTGATTAATGACATCATAGAAACCAGCCACAAAGTTATTACACTTTTTTGTTGCATAACTTTGTGGTTTATTCTTTGTTTTATGACACCATTAATTGTTTTACTGTGCAGCCGGGTTACAATTACCTGTTTAATCATGCTTTAAGTGCAACATGTAGCAAGGACCTTATAGATAGAATAGATACCCATTTTTTCAATTGGTTTGTTTCTAGTGTTGGCTAGTACAATATGCTTCAAAGATAGGTTCAAGACTACATTAGAAAATTATGCAAAACTTGCCCATGGGCAGTCTTTCTGTAAATCAAGGCAGTTTCGTGGTTGATTCCATTACAATGAGGATTTATAGTGCAAGATAAATTCTAGTCACATTGCCTGGTACACTCCAAGAGACTGCTTAGATATGATGAGGATGTATAAAAATCTGAATAAATGTTTTTCATCCTATTATAACTGGCTGTACTCACTGTCTCTATAAATGCCAGCTAAGCTGTTGTAATCACAGTGTCTTGTAGCAGTGAGTTCCAGCATATAATTATATACTATATTTTGAAATAACTGTAGTTGAAAAGTGCCTGCTAATATTGTACAGATTTTTTCCTACATTTCTAATTACATTACTGTTAATCGATGCAACTTATAACAAGCCTAAATTTTATTTGCCCATTTTCATCACTTATTTTCCTACCCATTCTCCTTTGACCATTCTAAAGAATTTATCTCTTTCAATAATAGAGTTTCCCATAATTTAGGAACAACTCCACTCCCACCACACACCATAATTAGTAGTCAAACTATAAATAAATAGTCCCTCCTTAATTCCTATGTTCTTCTATTTTTATTTTCTATTTGCAAGTATTTCACTCCAATTTGTTCACATATTTCTGAAATGGAGGTACCTCAAACTATAAACAAATTCACTGCTGACCTAGCCAGTCAAATAGAAAAAGGGACTATCATCTTTTCTCAGCAATGTGATTCCCTCTTTCTGCAGGCAGTGCTAATTATACCAACATTTTTCAGTATTATCTTATTCCAACACTGCTAATTGAGGAGCAAAGCCCATCCTCCCCTTCTTGCATCTCACACTGACTATCAGTGCAATCAATGCAGTGTAATAAGAAAAGCAGCCAATAAGAATGCTTGAAACACAGGGACATTTTAATATGTATTTATTATTAAGCTGGTTATTATGCATGTAAGTGGATGCAGATGTCAGTTTCACTGTGCTACATACATTTGGATGATGAATATATTTAGTTTAATTTTGCTTTTGATAGCTTTTATTCATTAGGTGCCAGATTATTCCTTTACAAGCAAATATCTTTCAAAGGGGTAAAAATTCTGTTAGGAGCAAGCTTGGTTCATACTACTACCATAGTTAAAATATATTCCTGAAATAGACAAATTACGCATTGTTAAAAATTGGCATACAGTGTACTATGAAAACAGTGACTAAGGTCTGGATCAATAGCTTAATGATGTGAGATGAAAAACTACTAATGACTTCAAAAGGGCTTTGTATCTGGATTTGCTCACATAGTATTTTGTTATGTGCATCAGTCAGACACAATTGTTGATATTTCAACCAATGTGGCCAGTCTCTCACTTTCCAAGTTCATGTCATAATTATCATATTGACAGGTCTCCAACTCTGATAAAGGGAATCTCAGTTAATTTAAAGTCCAAAGATAGATTCATTGCATCACTAAACAGTCACCCAACTGAATTTTTCTCATTTAGCAACAAACACTTGACCTCATATGGAGATATTATTTTTAAATACTATCATCCGGAGATCTCCTTGAAGAAAAAGGAAATCAAATTATTTTAAAAATCCTAATAGTGATATTTGTAATAATGATAATCTTTGTGGATGTTTTCTCTTAAAACATTACAAGTTAACACAGGAAAAAACAGGCACTGAATTATTTCTTATATCTTGCTGACAAATTTTCATTTGATATTTTTCACTTTTAAACATTATTTTTCATTTGTTAGACTTTCTTACCATTTTTCACTTAAATAGCTTTTACTTTCATGCCAATAAAAAATATTTTTCTAAAATAATTTAGGTGTCAAAATTCTAGGGAAAAAAACCCCAAATATGCTTTTCCTCCCAGTAGTTTTGTACAAAATTGTATGTGAAAGATTGTTGATCTATAATGTGTGACAGGAGACTCAAGCAGCAACATGTGGCCCTTCTAGGTAAAAAGGTTTTTGAATGATTTCCTTTTTATGTTTGTCTACATCCAGAGCTTAACTAATAAATCAATACAACAAACGTGCTTCTACACATAAAAATAAATGCTTTGAATCAATGTAAACATTGTTTTTCCATATCTAAGAATTTAAAGGACATATTCTAGGGGTGTTTATTAAGATTTAGTAGCACATTTCTGTGTTCTTTTTGTCATCAGAACAAGTCTTAAATCACGTGGGTCAGTTCTTCAGTTGATATAAACTGATATAACTCTCAGGACTTGTTTTGATGTGTGCCAGTTTATATCAGCTATATCCTGTTCCAAAGGCCCTGATTCTGTAATGTGATGTTCATATAGCATTCTTTTCCTCCACTGGATTTCACTGGGATACTACACATTGCAGGATCAATACAGTATATACAAACAAATCTTTAACCTGTTACCTTGTTAAATTTCCATATGGTAGGGTATCTATAGACATAAGGAAAGATTTCCCAGTTGCTACTAACAAACACAGTGAATTTAGTTCTTATGCTTAGCTTTCTTCTGATACGGGTAAGTCTGTTTTTCTAGAGTACTAATGTTACTTTTCCATTATATATAATAAAAATATAAATTTGCTATGGAACCTAAATGAATTCTGGATACACTTACTTAAAATTTAAATAAGGAAACAAAGCAAGTGTTGAAAAATAATAAAAAGTTCCCAAATAAGGGTTCACTACTCTTACATTAGGCTTTTATTTTTGGAAATCTTGGCCATATATATTGTGTCAGTTCTCCTTCAAATTCACGGTTAACTACTGAAAATATGCATCAAGTTAAGGAGCGTTAATTGCCTTGACAAAACTAAAAGCCCAGTGAAATGCAATTTGTGTGTTGCCTTTCAATCTAAAAATATTGGCTTTATTTTAAGTAGGATGGTATGGTCCCGAAACAATATCTGACTGCAAAATAAGAAAACTTAGTAGACTTCACTAAGTCTCACCCTGCTGCATGGTGGCTACTTCCAAAGATTAGAATAATGAAAAAAGTTCAAGAAAATGTGCTCTATAGGTCCTGTTTCATAAACATTATCTCTACTTGGACATAACACTGTAGGGATAACCACAAAAAAGAATATATTTTAAACCTGTCTACACAAACTGTAAAGTTGTTTTTAGAAATGGATTGACTGAAAATGTTCAGTTACAACAAACCCTACTCATTTTCTAGTACAATAAATACCATCTGGATTGTTCAATCATCCCTATAACAAGATGCCCTGGAACAGATAGAGAGTCTAATGCTTAAAGACATGGGTGGCGGAAGACCAGGGCTAATAGGGCTTAGCCCACTCAAACTTTTTGCAGCAGCTGGCAACAGCAGCAGCAGCACAGTGCTGCCATCCCACAGCTCCTGGCATCACTTGGTATGCAGTCACTCCTCCATCGCCACATACAGCACCAGCGTGCACCGGCCCTGTGATGGCCCTGTGGAAGAGAGGGGCGGGGATCAGGTGGGGCTCAGTCCCCCCCAAATAATATTTTCCCAAACTGCTCATGCTTAAAGAGCTCTTATCAGTGGGGACATCTACACATCCACTTAGTCAGCTTCAGCGAGGACTAATTAGCTCCACAGTAAAGCATCATGGTCTACACATGCGACACTATTAGGCTGGAGTAAACTCATTAGCTCTGCCATGGGACAGTACTGCCTGACACAAGTACTATTCTATGGTGGCGTTATTTACTCCACCACAATGCACATGTAGATGGTGACCAGAGCTGACTGGAGCATGAAGGTGCTACAGTGCAGGGGCTGCCTGCTGGCTACCACCATACTGTAGCACCCTCATGACCCTGCCAGCCCTTCTGTAGCATGTTCAGCCAGGGAAGTGCATTATCTATTTCAATAGAAGTACTCAATCTTTTAAAGTTAATCAAGTGTTTCAGATACTACAGGAATCAAAGTACTTACACCCTTCAGGATCAAGCCCTAATAGCCGATAAACAAAAAGGTATGAAAAGTATTAAACAGGAAAACAATCATCTCCTTTGCAATTGCTATCTTAAATGGATACATTTTATTTTTTTGTTTTGCGAATAAATCCAAAAAAAGGGAGAAAAAAAGAAACCCTGAGAAAAACAGAACATTTCATTAAAAAATTACCATAATGATTTCTCATGCATATTTCTGCAAGACAAAACCTATAGCTGTAACAGAAGTTTTCTAATTCAGTGCACAGACTGTGTACCTGCTACCATGGCAGCAAAACATAGAAAAAACATTGACCATATTAAATCTCATAATAATTTCTCCTTATTTTTCTTGCATCATGGATAAATAACTATGAGTGCAGTAATGTATGTTCACCAATAGTATGTTGAGTACTGGTTTAAACAAAAATATATACATTTATATTACTACTAAAGTTGTTGCAATTGAGTTAAAAAGACTTCCTGGAACACATATAAAGTAATATCTAGTTAAACTTCCCATCTATACTAATTGAAACTTCATATTGTTCAATCTTTTTTCATAAAAAACCTCATTTGACCCTGAAATTTGACAATTTTGCCCTACTCATAGCAAATGCTATAAGCAATCTTATGCTGAATCACGCATTCTTTCATATCTCTCATCTATTCTACAGCTGTAGGGACTTATGTATAGTCCTTGAGAAAAGCAATTTTTACATTTTTTTGCAAATGTCAGCATAATATTTAAAAGTTTAATATCCACAGGGAGCAGTCTAAAGTGGAGGATTTCCAAATAAATAAGCAAGACAGTAAGGGCCTTGTTATACTTTACACTGTGAGTCATACAAATGTTGATCGGTGTTAGTGCTAGCTTAGAGTTTGGAGCAGTCACACACAGTCTAGAAAGCTTCCCTGACTGCCCACCCCTGCACAGCTGTGACTTGCCACAAGAGGCCTGCTGAGCAGGGGCAGGGCTAGGAACTGTAGCTGCGAGTTGCCACTACAAGGCCTGTGAGCCATGACAGGTTTCAATCCCTGTTCTACAGGCAGGGGGTGTGAAAAATCCAGGGATACTGGAGGACGTCAATGGGCAGCACAACTGTAGGGAGTGGCCACATCTTAATCAAATAGGATCTGGGTAGTCCAGATCAGAGATAAACCTGCCCTAGAGCGGCATAACTCTGAGCCTCATAACAAGTGCTTAAAACCACTTTAAGGTGTTAATGTGCAGGCAGTTCAGGGGTTAAGAGCTCCAAGAACCACTCAAAATTACAGTCATACGAATAAGAAGCATTCTAAGCCTCAGTTATTATTATACAAATTTGCTAAGACTATGTCAGATCTAAATGTTCACAAATCAAAATCAGGTAGGGGGATGAACTTTCACACCTCTGACACTCAAAAGGAAATAGTAGAGTACATAAACTTGTCCCAATAGCATATATTAATACATATTAAGTATTGATGTTTCAAAATGTGAAACAGGGTAAGTCTAACTCTAGTCTGAAAAATACCTTTACAAATGGTATTTCATAGATTCATAGGTGTAGAGTCAGAAGGGACTTTGTAGATCTTCTAGTCTGACCCCCTGCCCTGGGCAAGAGAGAAAACTGGGCTTAGATTACCCCAGCCAGGTAAGTGTCGAGCCCCCTTTTAAAGACCCCCAGGGCAGGAGCCATCACCACTTTCCTTGGAAGTTGGTTTCGCAATTCCATATTTATTTTTTTCTCAAAAACTAAAAGTTCAGACCTGTTCTTTTTATTTTCTAGTTGGCAGCCACACAAACTTAACCTGGGCTCAAAAAGCAAACTACTCATGTTTCAGCTTGTACTCTGTTACTACAATTAACATTTTGTCAAACAGATATTAGTGCCAGATATGCCCTTACAACCCCAATTACTTTAATCGGCCTACATTTTTTTCTGATTTAGGTTTGCAGAGGGATAGCTCTATATAGAATATGGGTCTTTGGTAATGAATTAATATTCATGGTGATGAAAAATGCAAAAGGAAATACTCCGGTTCACTCTACCACAACTGTTGGTTTTACAGAGCTGAAGAAAATAGTTTAGTTTAGTTTAATTTCAGCTTTCATTAAACAACACAATAAAATAATATGTGTAAATATCAATATTATTCTGTGTGTGTATATATATATATATATACACATAAAATTATGATATAATAAAATATATTATATACAATCTATCAAACAATAATATTTATATAGTTTATAAAGCACCCTCATGCCTTAGCCCCATAGTAAAAGCATACCATAAGATTATTAAAACCAAGGATAAAACTATCCTAAAATTAATAGTTACCTACTATTCAAATACAACATCTAAGGTACATTATGGGAGTAGGATAGCTCTGGGCAAAAATTTCCCTACTAAGACAAGGGTATGACAAGGATGACTGCTTGCCCCACTACCATTTAATTTTTTCTTGAATGATCTAAAAAAGGTGTTAACAGGAAATCAATTCCACACACAGATGATGCCGACTGACCCTAACCCGTCTTTGTTTATGCAGATGACACATCAAAATAATGTTCCTAAATAGGCCCTTGAAGAAAGCTTATCAGCAGTATTGCTCCTCAAATAGTCTGGAAATAAACAGAGATAAACATAAAAAAAAATTAAACTTTATTTTGACTGAAATATTAGCAAATGGCATGCTACATGTTTAAAGCCTTGTCTGTAATGTGGCAGCCATGTTCCCTAGCGAGACTGAGCATACTTGGATTACTTGAGTACACAGGAACAGTCTGTACCCCAAATTTTGCCAGCGTGGCTGTTATAGGTTCATCCCTCAGTAGCATACCTTGAAGCAAATCGGTGCAGCATCAGCTCCATGTGCTGACTTAGAAGGGGAGTGCCCCCTGGGGGAGTTCATGCTGTGGCCATCCCCCCTGCTTTCGTAGCAACAGCAGCCCGGTTTATGGATATGGTGCTGCTATTGTAGTAGCACCATCAGCAACCAGGGGTGGACAGGTTGCGCCACAGATGCAGCAGCTGAGGACTTTGAGTCCCAGGGACAGATAAGACAGAACTCCTCCTAGTACGCCTGCTCTCTGATGGGGTTTTGCCCCAGGCATTAATTATAGGGCACTGTTTACATTTCTGCCATTATGCATTCCCACTTTTGAGCCCTCATTTGCTAGGGGTATGAGAGCAGGTGCCAGAGATACATGTATCACAACCTCACAGGCAAAATTGAGATATGGAGCTTAGAGTAAAGGAATTTCTGTGGCAAAGATTATTTTAGCTAATAAAAGAAGACTAAAGATATAATATCACTGAGATATGATCAGTAACTTGTACTTGTATAGTGAATCTCAGCCCAACATCCTTTTTTACTACTCCATCACTAAGAAGAACAGGAACATGACATTCTAAAGCAATACATATCCAAACTAAGAAGAAAGCCCCTGGGAAGCTATACTATGGGAACACAGAGGCCGTGTCCACACAAGTAGGGTGGCACACATACTAGTGGCACAAATTTGGAACGCAGTGTTCCTCGAGACAGGGGAGCAGTCAGTCCTGGGCTCCAAGGCACATGGAGGCAGGGGAGACCCAGGCCAGGGCTGCCTGCTCCCCCTTCTCAAAGCACACTGCACTCCAGCCAGTCAGGGAGTGCTAGTTGAGGCACAGGGTGCCTCATCAACGGGGCTCTGTAGTGTGTGGAGAGGGGCATCAGGCAGGGATCTCTGTGTTTGTCCCAGTGCATGCCACCGGTCAATTAGCAGCACTGGTCACAGTTCAATGTGCAACGCATGTAGTTTGTGTCACCAGAAAGAGTTTTGTGGCATCACAAACCACATGTGCCTGCATGTCTAGATCTAGTCAGAAGAGCTATTCTAGCTATCCAGTCTTTAGTACTACACATGGTTACAGTGGCTAAGCATGCTTCTGCAAACAATCCTCATCATCTCTGGCCAACTTAGCTAGGGGCAGATATTACACATAGACTGGTATAAGTCGTCAGAAACTGGTTCAAGCCTGTAACACAACAGAAGTTCAGTGCACATAAACTATTTTCCAAATGGCAGGTTAAGATAAATGTGGTTGAATGTAGTATCAGATTTAACTGATTTAGGTTAAAGTGGTCTATAGAACTTCTGTTCCAGATCCACTCCCAACTCAGGTTACGTCACAGTCTTCTGGCATGCCTTTGTAGCAAGGATGGGCAAAGTCCAGCCCATGAACCAGATCCAGTTGGCAGTGGGCTCCATTTCCCAGGTGCCCCTGCACATGTCTGGGACCAGTCTCCATGGAAACCCCAGCCATAGCTGCATGGGAAAGTTTAAGCCTGGGATTGCCATGGAAACCAGGCCCAGCCATGCTGAGCAGGGCAGGGGGCTGGGAGCTGCTCTGGAGCTGCTGAGATCTTGCGATAGGTGCAGCTTGCTCTGGAACCAGGGCAGAGCCATGATCTGTAGCCTGCATACTCTGAGCAGGGGTGTACAAGCAAGGGATCACAACTCTGCCACTGCTTCAGACCAGGCTGTCACCACTACAAGGAGCCAGGGCAGAGCTGTGATCCCCTGCTTGTGCATCCCTGCCCAGAGTGTGCAGGCTACAGATCATGGCTTTGCCTTGGCTCTGGACCAAGCAGCCCCCATTGCAGGATTCCAGCAGCTCCAGAGCAGCCCTCTGTTCTGCTCTGCCATGTGTACAGGTGGTTAGGGCTGGTCTCCATGGCAAGCCCAGGCTTAAACTTTCCCATGCAGCTATGGCTGGGGTTTCCATGGAGACCGGCCCCAGCCATGTGCAGGGGTTGCTGGGAAATGGAGTCAGGCTGCTGGCCTGATCAGCCATTTTGCCCACACCTGCTTTGTAGGGGGGGGAGCTGGAACACAGCTTATTGCTCTAGGCTAGTGCCTAACTGGCCCTGCCTCTAAGTTCCCACAAACCCAGGACTGGGCTTGGTTCTGGTCAGCTAGCAAGCAGCCAGAGCACAGAGGTGGGGCTGGGGGGAAACAAAGGCAGGACTCCCCAAGATTGGACCCTTTGCTGCTCCCTTCCCAGCCCCCAGTCAACAAGCAAGCAGCCCAAGCAGGGAGATGGGGCAAGAGAGGCAGGGCTTTCCCTGGGGACTGGATCCCAGTGTGGGGGCAGGCAGGGGCAAAATGGACCCCCACCCTAGTCCTGGCTCTATGTTGGGGTCTGCTGTGGGGGTGGTACACAGCAGGGGACTTCCCCCTGTCCAGCCCATAGCCCAACCCAACCCAGCTAGGGAATCAATGGAGCCCCAACCCCTGTTGGGTGCTGGGGCAAGAGGAGAAGAGAATGGACCCCAGTCCTGGCCCTGGTCATGCAATGGTGGGGCAGGATGCAGGAGGGGTTCTTCCCCCATAGCCCAGCCTGGTCCTGCTGCTTGATGTGAGCCCCAACAAGGGCTACCTGCTGCACCCTATGGGCTGCCACTGGCCAATTTAGAGATTGAATTGATTGAATTAATTCTTCCTCAGGCGTTTTGTCTGTTTGCACTTAGCCCTTATGCCCTTAGCCCTATGTTTTAGGCAGACATAATACTGCCTAAATGCCACAAGTTAGGCATTCTGGCTACATACTCACTACCACTTCAAAATTACCTGATTTTGGGGACTTTGTAACTCACTCTCAAATACCAGTTTCTAAACTGAATGTATAATGACACATTGGCAATATTATGGCATCTAACACTCTTAAGGAAGTATGATATCAGCACCTGACATCTAAAAGGAACGTACATAACATCATCCCCATGATAGTTATAGAAGTACTGAAAGGTTCCTATCAGGAATGAAGATCCATTGAGCAAGGGACTCTGTGGGCACAAAAGATATTTCCGTGCCTCAGAGTATTTTAATCTAAATTAAACAAACTTAAGTGATTCAGCTTAAGATCCTAATCACCCACAGGTGATGACTTCTTTAGGGCACTCAGAAGCCCTAAGCAACCATTTAGATAGTAGATATTTTAGGTATGTGTCAAGGCTAGACCTACTGAGTCAGCCAAAATCATATCTTTTATGTTTCTTTGAAATACTAAATCTGTTACAGACTGAAGAGTTAGTAGAGGAATTAACATTTATAATCTACATTTATAATCTATAATACAACACTATTTGGCCTTCTTTGACCCCCAAAGAAAGGAGAAAGCAGTGGCCAGACACATTTAATTTGAAAAACTCTGGGTTACTCCATGTTTTGCTCAGTTCTCCTTAAATAGCAACAACAACACTATCTGCTTAGGTTATTGGAAGCTGGAGCCAGGTGTTTTTTCTTAACTGTATCACAAAAATCCTGCATAAATAGCAGTGAGACATGACTCCATTCTGTACTATCCTGTGTAGCCTATTTAACCCCATGATGAGAACAGTACTCATGCAGAAAAGTAGACCAGAATCAAGAAACCTCAAAAAATTGTGTGCCAGTGAACATTCTTGGTAATAGCTTCTAAAGTGGTGTAGGAAGTTTTTACTGAGGTCAGTCTGCCTAGTAGGCACTCTATGAGTTGAGTGAGCTGGATGTAGCCTTCAAAGGGAGTGAAGGAGGGCAAAGGTATAGGAGATAAAAACAGATTTATGGACTCTGCTGCTGATTGATGCAAGACTAAGAGCTCTATCAGCTAAGTGGGTTGGTTCCCAATCGCTGTACCACTTATGTTACAAGTTACCCAGTTCTGATAAAAAGGTGACTATAAAAAGTGGCACCTGGTTGCTCAGCAGAGTTGTTCTCTTTGGGTTTGTCTATGCTGCTACAACATCTGACTTGGAGGAGGATGTGGCTAAAGATACTTGGGCCATACCCTACCCACTTGAGTCTGCTAATAATTTTACTTCTTTACTTCAGAGGGTAGATAAAAGATTGTGAATTACTTAGAAGCTATGGGGTGTGTTTACACATGTAATTAGTGCACATGAATAAACTCTGAAGCTTATTGTTCTGGAGTTTTTTATTCACAGGCACACAATTTGAATGTGCACCCAGAAGCGATTAACTCCAGAGCAATCAGCCCCAGAATTTATTAATGTGTAGCATATGTGGAGCCCAGTCAGAGCAGTCCTGACTAGTAGGGAGCCTTGGGGGTGCCTGTCAGCATGAAGCTGCTCCTTCTGGGCTTAGTGTGCTGTGGAGGGGCTGGCTGGGGCATGAGGGTGCTTCAGTGAGGGACTAGCATGAAAAAACCCCATAGCAGGACAGTACTTGTGTTTACAATTAATACCCTGTTTCAGAGTTTATTAGTTTCCTGTGCCCATTTAATAGGGGCACATGTGTAGATGCTGAGACAATTACTGTGGGGCTAATTAGTCAGCTCCACAGTAAATCTCTCATGTAGAGGTGCCCAGGGTGTTTGGTTCCTCATGTAACACAGTAATCTAAGTGTAACTCTGTTTCTACTGTACCAGTATGATAACCTCTCTGTAGTGTTTATTTGCACACTTCCAATGGTATGCAAGGTCAGATGAAGGGGACTGTGTATCATATCTACATATCCTCCATTGGTATGCATGGAGTGAAAAAAACTCTTTTGTACTCTTACCTGTGATAACATGTTTCAACTGTTCTCAACATTTTCAATATAAGAGGGCAGGGAAGTTTGGTTTATTTGCACTGGCCCTGCCAGTGCAGGGTAAATTTCCTAAGGGGACTAATACTAAGAGAAAGTTGAGTTAATGTAGTTGAGGGGTCAGGGTTTACTATGACCTTTGTGGAAGCCTAAGGTGAAGAGACTCCCCCCGCCCCCAGTTTAAGAATTACAAAGGAAGAAGGAAGGACTCCAGATTGGCAGTCTCCTAGGGGAATAGTATTGCATCACCACCCAACCATAAAGGGTTAAGTGCTGGTGATGTATAAATCCCTTTAATGGGTTCAGTCTGAGCCTGTTACCCACTTGGTCCTAAAGCGCTAAAATCCTTAGGATACTAGCAAGTCAAAGCCTGGAGAGCTGAGACTGCATCTAAAAAAGCTGGATAGCTTCTGCATCCAGAAGAGGAGCAGCACTGCCTCCAACAGCATGGAGTGAGAAGGAGAAGCATTCCCCAGCAGTGGTGAGGAGCAACAATGAGGAGCACCCCTATGCCCAGCAGTAGTGAAGAGTGATGAGGAATAGCGTCTCCCAGCAGTGGTGAGGAGCAAGGAGGGGCAGTGCTTCCCTGCAGTGGCAAGGAGTAATGCCCCAGCAGTAGTGAGGCAAGAGAAACCTTGAGCTAAGAGCTACACTAGGTCTCTGCTGACTACACTGTTCACCCTGGGTGGGACTAAGCAAAAACTCTGAACCTTTTGACTGTGCTGAACTGTTAATAATGTATTGAGGTGGGCTACTGATTATTAAGGGATTCTTAAATCTGTCATCCCATCTCCCTTTCCACCATTAATAAAACCTGTTAAAAGTTTACATTGCTTGCAAATAGGGAAGTTTGCTCACACTGGAACACTCAGGCAGTAATTATTTTCCCAAGTTTCTGGGTGGGGGCTCGAGCCAATATAATCAATTTGTGTAAAACCCCTAACATGAACTCGGCCCTTGTTGCTTCCATCTGGTGCCTGGCAGAAGGGTTACACAAGGTATCTGGAAACTGGCTGATGTTCCCTGTAGCTAATTTTATATATGTTATATAGGCAGCAAGGTAACAATACCAGGAACAAGAAAAGTTCATGAGCATAAGTCCTAATGAGCATGACCAAAAGGGAGAGAAATGGAAGGGGTGGGGGGAATGAAGAGGACAAAGAAAGTTGTCAGACAGAGTGGTAAATGGAAGACAACAAATTGAGAATGGAATAGAAAAGAAATTAAAACTACATTGAGGGAAGAATGTATGAAAAAAAGGAGAGAGTTACAATAAAGGAAAAAAAATCCAATCTCGGTTTTGACAGTCAAGAGTTTCATAAGCACCAGATTTGGAAGAGAAAGTCATTTTTGATGTTACATGAAAGTATCATGAGATGGAGAAACATGCTTTAGTGACTCTAAACAATTTATTAAGACTATTTCATATTGGTAAATTCATTTAAAATCATACCGGAATATTGTCCTTTGTGGTTATTTGTTTCTTTTAATAATGTCTTACACAGGGACATTTAAGCATATTATGCTTCTGCTTACCACATTCTGCTTCCCCCCTGCCCTTCTTTATTGACTTTTTAAAGAAATGTAAATAGCTCAGAGAGACAGTTTACCCTTACAGAAACTGCTAGTTTGACCCTACCATGCTACATTAACTTTATTCACACTTTCAACCAGAATGGAGGTGAAACACATTGGTCTGTAACTCATGGAATCACCCTTGACTTATTTTCTGAATGTTTACAGTTCGTTGGTAGCTTTCCAACTTTCAGGAATAGCAACTGGTAGGATAGTTTTTGTCTGGTTTTTGATTTTTCACAAGCACTAGTATTTATTTTGTTAATGTTTGTTAAAATAACATATTATCTTGCATAAAGCATATACTTTTCCCCCCAAACTAGCTGGGGGAAATAATGTGTGCATTATATGCAAAAATACAGATCCCCAGGGGTCCAGAGATTTGGTGATGGAGGAGCAGAGAAAGCATTAATTACCATGGCTCCCAGAAGAGCTCTGCGAGTCACAGCAATTAATGCTCCCATGCCTTCCCCACCCCCTGTCCAACCTCTGTACTCCAGAGGAACCTCCTGGCTGGCTGACATGGCACCATGGATGTTTATACATGTGCTCTAGGAGTTTGGGGGGTGGGGAGGGGCACCTCAATTAGAGAGGCTCTGAAAGCCACAATAATTAAAAGTGCCCAGAGCACCACATGCATCAGTGTCCCCATGCTGAAAAATGGCAGCAGGGGCACTTTAACTAAAGCTTGTCATGCTGGAGTCTGCTGGAGCACAGTATTTACCTCACTCCAGCAGGCTCAAATAATCAAGACTTTTCCAATGAACTATAATTACAGTGCATTGGAGCAGCTTCCCTGCATGTGTATAGGTGCCCCATATGCCCAATCAAGCCAGCTTTCAGGGTCAATCTCCAATCTGAAGCCAGCTCAGGAGGTTAGGTCTGGCATGGAGTCCCAGGCCCAAGCCCTAGAGACCCCAGATCTCAGGTACTTATCTATGCTGTAAGGTAAGATCTTTTGTTTTTCCTTTTTGGAGTCTTCTAAAAACACGGGCATGATACATGCAAGAAAATACAGTATTTGTTATATTTTTAAATTCAGTATCCAAACCTTTCGCTGTCTTCCCTGGTAAAATACTATAGTATTCTGCAAGATTAGCCTGAACATATTGTAATAGAATAACAATAATCTCAGTCAATATTTTAACATGCTAGACAACAATATTTTTAATAGAGCTTAGATAATAGAGCCACTGGCACAGATCTTTGAGAACTCGTGGCACTCAGGCAAAGTGCCTGAGAATTCAAAGAAGGCCAATATGGTGTCTATCTTCAAGAAAGGGAGGAAAGTAGATCTGGGGAACTGCAGGCCCATCAGCCTGATCTCCATCCCCGGGAAGATCTTGAAGAAAATCATCAAAAAGACCATTCTTGACAAACTGGCTGAAGGCAACTTCTTGAGGGATAACCTTCATGGGTTTGTTGTGGGAAGGTCTTGCCTGATCAATCTCATCTCTTACAACCAGGTGACATATCACCTGGGCTTCACAATTTTAAAAGGATGTGGTGACAGATCACCTGGACAAAGGAAAAGAGATTGACGTCATATATCTCAACTTTAAAAAAGCTTTCAATCTGGTATCCCACAATCGTCCTATAGAAAAACTAGTCAACCGTAGCCTCGGCTACATCACATTCTGCTGGCGGGGGAACAGGCTTTGAGGTTGGACCCAGAGAGTGGTAGTTGATGGAAGTCAATTATTGTGATGCACCGTGACCAGTGGGGTCCCCCAAGGCTCTGTCCTTGGACCTATCCTTTTCAACATCTTCATTAATGATGTGAACATTGGTATCAGAAGTGGACTGGCCAAATTCGCTGATGACATCAAACTTTGAGGTAAAGTGTCCACACCTGAGGACAGGATGGTGATCCAGGCTGACCTTGACAGGCTCAGAAAATGGGCAGATGAAAACCTGATGGCCTTCAACCCCCCAAAACACAAGATATTCCACCTGGGGAGGAAAAACCTTCAGCATGCTTATTGGCTCAGCAGTGCTATGCTTGCTAGCACCACGGCCGAAAGGGACTTGGGGGTCATGATTGACCACAAGATGAATACGAGCCACCAATGTGATGTTGCAGCCAGCAAAGTGAGCAAAACTCTGGCTTGAGTCCATAGATGCTTCTCTAGCAAATTCCAGGATGTCAGCCTCCCACTGTACTCAGCCTTGGTGAGGCTGCAGCTGGAGTACTGTATCCAATTCTGGGCTCCAATTTAAAAAGGATGAGGAGAAGCTTGAGGAAGTCCAAAGGAGAGCTGTGAGCATGATCAGAGGGCAGGAAAACAGGCCTTATGATGAGAGGCTGAGAGCTATGGGACTTTTCAGCCTGGAAAAATGCAGGCTTAGGGCAGACCTGGTGACTGCCTATAAGTATATATGGGGTGTGCATCAGGATCTGGGGGAAATCCCTGTTCACCAGTGTGCCCCAAGGTCAAACGGTCACAGACTTCTCCGAGACAATTTCAGGCTGGACATAAGGAAAAACTTTACAGTCCAAGCCCCCAAGACCTAGAACAGACTGCTGCCAGAGGTGGTGCAATCACCTTCTCTCGATTCATTTAAGAATCAATTGAATGTTTATCTTGCTGGGATCCTGTGACCCCAGCTGACTTCCTTCCCCTGGGGCAGAGGGCTGGACTCGATGATCTTCCAAGGTCCCTTCCAACCCTAATGTCTATGAAATCTATGAAATATAATTCCTCATGTGACCTTGGAGATGAAGAGATTTTTTTGTTTTTACCTTGGCATGGTGGCCGAGCTGCCAAAAAAAATCATGGGTTGAATTGCCTATTTGTCAATAAAGAATAACTTGCTTATCCTAAATTAATAATTAATAGTTTTTTAATTCCTCAAAGTGCCTCTCTGCTACTGTGATGCACCTTATGTCATGAGTGAAAAGGGAGAATAAAATGCATTGATTAGAACAGCTTTATGTTCAGCACACGTGGAATAGTATGAACAGTAAGAACAAAAGTTAGGCTCGGAAGCGGCAAGCGATGTGCGGGTGAAAGCTCGCTGTGCCCCCGCTCCCCCGAAGCCCCCCAGAAACCCTCCAACAGCCGCAGAGCCCCCCACTGACCCCCAGCACAGCCGGGGTAAGCGGGGCCCGTGGAGAGAGGGGGCTAACCCCTTAGTGTGTGTGTGTGGGAGGAGGTGGCTGAGTGGAGCCGGGCCGGGTCAAGCCCCGCCCAGGCCCCTACTTGGCCCAGCCCCCCAGGGAGAGAGAGAGGAGGGGGGTTACTCATCTGTCCCCCTCCAGTAGGGCAGGGTCCCTCAAATCCCGGGCAGGGCCCCCTTATTGCCCTAGGAGCAGCTTCCTCAATGGCAGGTCCACTGCGCATGCGCACAGTCTAAAAGGGCCCGCCGACCGGGAAAAAGCCCAGTTAGGCTCGGAAGCGGCGGGAGACACGCGGGTGAAAGCTTGCTGCACCCCCGCTCCCCCGAAGCCCCCCAGAAACCCTCCAACAGCTGCGGAGCCCCCCGCCGACCCCCAGCACAGCCGGGGTAAGCGGGGCCCGTGGAGAGAGGGGGCTAACCCCTTAGTGTGTGTGTGGGAGGAGGCGGCTGAGTGGAGCCAGGCCCGGTCAAGCTCCGCCCAGGCCCCTACTTCGCCCAGCCCCCCAGGGAGCCACGTGAACAGGCTGCGCAAACAGGTGCGCTTCTCTGCCGGCGCGTGAGTTAGCATGGAGTTCGCAAGGGAGGGCGCATGGGAGGGCCCAGGACCCTGCCAGCGCGCCCCCCAGGGTAGACAGTCCCAGCCGTAGCCAGCCTCCAGAGGCATGACACGGATAGGCACGCGCCGCACCCCTCGGGTCCCCTCGGGCTCTGCGGCCCACCCCTCTGGCACCTCAGAGACGGCCACCCAGACGGAGCCCCTGGTTCCGGGCTCCACGCAGACGAAGCCCCTGGCTCTCGGCTGCGGGGGCTGCCTGTCCCTTTTTCAGGCTCTGGGGCCTGGGAGTGTGTTGACCTCCCCTTGTGGGGTCTGCTCCCTTTTGAGGTCTCTGGCACACCAGCTGGAGGAGCTCCAGGCCACAGTCCAGAGACTGCATGCCATCAGGGACTGTGAGCAGGAGATAGACTCCTACTGCCAGGCCCTTCTCCCCCAGGAGGCGGAGGGTAGATCACAGTCTTCCTCCATGCCAAAGGAGGACTTTGGGACCTCCTGCTGTGTCCAGCCAGGGGCATGGGCCAAGGTGGTCAAGGGCCCTAAGGCCCGCCGCACCAAAGCCCCTCCCCCACCAGAACTGAGAAACAGGTACGCACCTCTTGCTGCCCCAGCAGGGCCTGCTGAGTTGCCACCCCCCACAGGCAACATGGGCCCAACTGCAGCTACCACCCCTGCTCTCCCCAAGACAAAACGTAAGGTGTTTGTTGTGGGAGACTCCCTCCTGAGGGGGACTGAGGGGCCAATCTGCCACCCCGACCCCTTAACCCGGCAAGTCTGCTGCTTCCCAGGGGCCAGCATCCGGGACATTGCGGAGAGGATCCCAAAGCTCCTTAAACCCACAGACCACTATCCCATGCTCCTTATTCATGTGGGCACCAATGACACTGCTCAGAGCACTCCCAGCCAGGTCATGAAGTGCTACAGGGATTTGGGAGCGGGGCTTAAGGGTCTGGGGGCACAGGTGGTGTTCTCGTCGATCCTCCCAGTCTCAGGCTATGGGCTGAGAAGGGACAGGAGGATCTATGTGGTCAACCAAAGACTGCAGTGCTGGTGTCATCAGGAAGGCTTTGGCTTTCATGACCACAGCCCGCTCTTTGGCGAGAGAGGCAGCGAGCTGCTGGGAAGAGATGGCCTCCACCTCTCTCCCCTAGGGAGGAGGCTCTTCTCAGCCAGACTGGCTGACCTACTCCACCGGGCTTTAAACTAAGCCCGTTGGGGGACGGGGGGAATACTGCCACTTCTGGCCCGCTGAGCAATCCTTGCAAAGCCAGCGGATCATGGCGTTTGAGGGAGCCCACCCCTGCCCCAGCCCTGGTAAAATCTGTGGGCAAGGAAGGAGCCCCCCAGGGGGCACTTGCCTGCCTGTACACTAATGCCAGGAGCTTGGGGAATAAGCAGGAGGAGCTCATCCTCCTGCTCAGTGCAAACAATTACAGTGTCATAGGGATAACGGAGACCTGGTGGGACTTCACCCATGACTGGACCACGGGTGTAGATGGCTATACCCTGTACAGGAGGAATCGTGTAGAGAAAAGGGGCTGGGGTGTAGCTCTCTATGTTAAGGAAAGCTACACGTCCCTGCAAGCCGATATTGGTGACCAGGGTGGACGGCTGGAGACCCTCTGGGTTAAAATCCATGGGGAACACGGCACAGGGGACACAATGGTGGGAGTCTATTACAGACCTCCCACCCAAAGTCCTGAGCTTGACCAGGAGTTTGCCCAGGAACTGGCTGAGGCAGCTTGCTCCAGGACCATGGTTGTCATGGGTGACTTCAATTACCCGGACATCTCGTGGGAGGATCGCTCAGCAAAAACTGAGCGGTCGCAGAGCTTCCTCTCGTGCGTGGATGACCTCTACCTGACTCAAGAAGTCTATGGGCCAAAGAGAGGCAAAGCGCTGCTCGACCTGGTACTGGCTACTGGGGATGACCTAGTCAACGACCTAGTGATCGATGGGAGGCTGGGTGAAAGCGACCACGAGCTGATCACCTTCACCATCCGCCGAAAAGCTGGCAAGTTGGTCAGCAACACGCAAGTCCTTGACTTCAGGAAAGCCGACTTTGACAAGCTCAGGAGGCTTGTCAGTGAGGCCCTAAGGGACTGTGACCACAGGCAGAGGGGAGTTCAAGAAGAGTGGTTGCTCCTCAAGGGAGCGATCCTCAATGCACAAACTAAGTCTATTCCATCTCGGAGGAAAGGCAGCAAGAGGGCACAGCAGCCCCCCTGGCTCTCCAGGGACCTAGCAGACCTCCTGAGGCTAAAAAGAAAGGCCTACAAAGGATGGAGGATGGGAGTCACCTCCAAGGAGGATTATTCTGCACTGGTCCGGTCCTGTAGGGAGCAGACCAGGAAAGCCAAGGCTGCAACTGAACTCCAGCTAGCTTTGAGCCTCAAGGACAATAAAAAGTCCTTTTTCAGATATGTGGGGAGCCGGAGGAAAAGCAGGGGCAACATTGGACTCCTGCTGAACCAGATGGGGCAACTGACAACTGACGCCCAGGAAAAAGCCAACCTATTAAATAGGTACTTTGCGTCAGTCTTTCATCAGCCCCATGGGACGCCCATGCCCACTACAGGGCAGGGAAGTCCGGGTGAGGGTGATACCCTGCCCTCCATTAATGTTGACTTTCTGAAGGAACATCTTGAGAAGCTGAATACCTTCAAGTCAGCCGGCCCTGACAATCTTCACCCCAGGGTACTCAAGGAGCTGGCAAGCATCATAGCCTAGCCTCTAGCACGGATCTTTGAAAACTCTTGGCGCTCTGGTGTAGTGCCTGAAGACTGGAAGAAGGCCAATGTGGTGCCTATCTTCAAGAAAGGGAGGAAAGTGGATCTGGCTAACTATAGGCCCATCAGCCTGACTTCTATCCCGGGGAAGATCTTAGAAAAGTTTATTAAAGAGGCCATCCTTAACGGACTGGCCGACGCCAACATCTTAAGGGATAGCCAGCACGGGTTTGTTGCGGGTAGGTCTTGCTTGACCAATCTCATTTCCTTCTACGACCAGGTGACCTATCACCTGGACAAGGGAGAAGAGATTGATGTCATATATCTTGACTTCAAAAAAGCCTTCGATCTGGTGTTCCATGATCGCCTCTTGGAGAAACTGGCCAATTGTCGCCTTGGGTCCTCCACGATCCACTGACTGGAAAATTGGCTCCGGGGTCGGACCCAGAGGGTAGTAATTGATGGAAGTCACTCATCGTGGTGTCCTGTGACCAGTGGGGCCCCCCAGGGCTCTGTCCATGGACCCATACTGTTCAACATCTTCATTAATGATGTGGACACTGGAGTCCGAAGCGGACTGGCCAAGTTTGCCGATGACACCAAACTTTGGGGCAAAGCTTGCACACCAGAAGACAGGCGGGTGATCCAGGCTGACCTAGACAGGCTCAGCAAGTGGGCGGATGAGAATCTGATGGTGTTCAACACCGATAAATGCAAGGTTCTCCACCTTGGGGAAAAAAACCCCACAGCATCCTTATAGGCTCGGCAGTGCTATGTTGGCTAGCACTATGGAAGAAAGAGACTTGGGGGTCATCGTTGACCACAAGATGAACATGAGCCTGCAATGCGATGCGGCGGCTAGTAAAGCGACCAAAACGCTGGCTTGCATCCATAGATGCTTCTCAAGCAAATCCCGGGACGTCATTCTCCCCCTGTACTCGGCCTTAGTGAGGCCGCAGCTGGAGTACTGTGTCCAGTTTTGGGCTCCACAATTCAAAAAGGATGTGGAGAAGCTTGAGAGAGTCCAGAGAAGAGCCACGTGCATGATCAGAGGTCAGGGAAGCAGACCCTACGATGACAGGCTGAGAGTCCTGGGGCTCTTTAACCTGAAAAAGCACAGGCTCAGGGGTGATCTGATGGCCACCTATAAGTTTATCAGAGGTGACCACCAGTATCTGGGGGGAACGTTTGTTCACCAGAGCGCCCCAAGGGATGACAAGGTCAAATGGTCACAAACTACTTCAAGATCATTTCAGGCTGGACATAAGGAAGAATTTCTTTACTGTCCGAGCCCCCAAGGTCTGGAACAGCCTGCCACCGGAGGTGGTTCAAGCGCCATCATTGAACACCTTCAAGATGAAACTGGATGCTTATCTTGCTGGGATCCTATGACCACAGCTGACTTCCTGCCCTTTGGGCAGGGGGCTGGACTCGATGATCTTCCGAGGTCTCTTCCAGCCCTAATGTCTATGAAATCTATGAAAAGACTTTAAAGAGTGGGGAATAAAGTCATGGGCCATTGACTTTTGCATAAATATTTCATTAGTTATAGATTACAAGTAAGGAATGCATAGTCCTCTAGAGATGTTACTTTTTTCCTCAGTCTCTTTTTAAGTTTTAACAATTAACAAGTAATATAAATAGGACTGGAAAAAACAGATTTCAATTATAGTAAAAATTCGTAAAACAGAGACCTCCCCTCTTGGCTGTGTAGTGTATGGGTGGATGACATTTACTCTAAAACACATGCACTATGAAGAACTTACAAGCAAGATTCAGGTTCTGAGATGCTCGTAAGATAGACGTAAAGTTTCCAAAGTTGATGACAATCTAGGAAGAAGCTGTAGACCATTCTTCATGCTGGAGGACCATCTTGTCCTGAAAAGTTAGGGAAACTAAAGAGAGGTGCTTGAGGTGAAAGAAAATGGAAAGATCACAGAAGAAAGCTTGGTTTAAGTGCTGTTAATGATCAGCTTAATCATCTGGCCCTGTGAACTACCTATAGTAAGCACTGTTCCAAAATTGTACTCAACAGCCACTGATAATGCTACATAACATAATAACTGAACTGTTTTTGATGGACTATGGGTTTTATTGTACTATTTCTGTTTTAAGTACTGGCATATGGTTGTGTGACTCAGTTTACCTGTAAAGCTAGTATACAGGGAAAGAAGAGATAAAAGAGTTCTGTTGTGGTTTGTGAGCTGTGTGTGGAAGATACAAGATGTACCTACAGCATTAGGAGAGACTGAACAGCTGACAAGTCAACAAAGGTGGGATTGCAGGTTATGCAAGCTTCAGAGAAGTTGAAGGAGATAAGTATGACAAAAGGCATAGCAGGCAAGACAAGTTCTAGAAAAGAAGGTCTGAAGGCAGAGACCACAGCTCTGGGGCCTGGGATCTGGTGGGATCAGAAAAAGCTGGGTAACTTTGTGGTGCTCAAGGCTGGATTGGAGACAGAGGTACTCTGACCTTTGGAGGATGCAGAGAACCTGTAGCAGAAGGGCCTTTGCTCCAAAATGTTTGGGTTTTTTTTAAGAGAAGCTGCCTGTTTTCCTGCTTGGAACGTTGAGTTACATATTTTCTCCCCAACAAGAGATAACATCCTTCTCTCAGGACATAAACTGGAAGCTAGTTCCTTGAGACAGGGAATTGGAACAATCAGGGAAGGTCAGAAGAATGAAGGTCAGAAGGGGAAAAGGTGGTCAGGCTTAGGTTTTGACACGCCTCTAGGGGAAAGAGTTCCCAAGGCTGAAGATTACCTACCAATTACAACATTCTGTGTTTTTACCAAGCAAACCTGGCACATAGATGGTACAGGAGGTTGCTCTCAATCAGCCTGATGGAGCATAGGAGAGGAGGTGGTCCCTTAGACAGCTATAGAGGAAAAGGCCACTTAAAGAGTCATAGCTACCCTGCTGTAAAAGCCATGCCTGGGTTGGCTTCAGAGGGCACTGTTACAGACCAGAAACGGATGCTGTTGTCCGAAGCGAGCACTCACCTGAAGCAACTGTGTGATGCTGGCCAGGTGACTACATTATCATCTTTCGAAATAGTTGGATTTTGAGTGGTAATATAGTTTAGAGCTTCCCCTTTCAAACTGAATAATAGAGCTGTGCAAAATTTTGCCGGCAGTTTTGTTTCAAACCAGCAAAATCAAAACAAAACAGAGAGCTTTGAAATGGCCTCAAAATGAAATGAGGCAAGTTGAAATGTTTCAAAATTGTCTAATTTTTTTTCAAATTTTGAAGCTCAAGCTTGGCTTGCCTGCAGGGAAACAGAAACTAAAGTAAGGAGAGGGAGGGGAAAGAGGGGGAAGGACTGCTCTCATTATTGACTGTGTAGCTGGCCAGTGACTGTCATCCTTCCCTGAGGTGTCTTCTAATCCCAGTGCTCTGGGGGAGGGATGGAAAAACTGCATAAAAGACAGCATTGTTTGAACTGCCCTGCTTTCTGCCTTGGTGTCATTTGAGTGAGGGCACACCTTAACACACATATAGTGTCACCCTCCCATATCATGAGTTTTGCCAGTCAGCAGCTAGAGGTGCAGGGCCCCAAATCCCAGACTCCCCCTGCTCCTATCTCCTTGACAGCTGGCAGGCTTCATGGCCTCAGCAGGAGCTAGCAGGCCTGCAGCTTTCACCTTGCTGCGCCTTAACACACAGGGTCACCCATGTCACAAGTTTTGCTTGTCTGGAGTTTGAGGTGCAGTTTCCCCCAAAACTTTGCACCTATCTCCTTGAAACTTGGCAGGCTTTGTTGCCTCAGCAGGGGCTAGCAAGTCTTCAGTTTTGACCCCACTGTGGCTTAACACATACATGTGACATGAGTTTTTTTTTGCTTTCAAGATGCTGAGGTGGAATTTCCCTGAAACCCCTGCACCTATCTCCATGAAATTTGGCAGGCTTCATGCCCTCAGAAAGGGCTACCATTTCTGCAAGCTCCATCCATATCAGGCCTGAAATGACAAAGTTATAGGCTGTTTCAACCATCCCCATTATAGTCTATGGGCGAAACATCAAAACAGCGTCGAAACAGCTGAATTGTTTCAACAAAACGAAACAGAACAGCAGTTTCTAATTGAAATGAAATTTGAAATGAAACGCTGTTCCATCGAAACATTGAAACACAAGTTGAAATGGAACGGTGCTGTGTTGCACACCCCTACTGAATAATACTGTTGACCTCTGGATGAACTCCTTAATAAGATTTAAAGGAGTTACAGCATTTCTTAAGTACTCCCCTACTGCTGGCCCCTTTTTGTTGTTCCAAAACCACTAACCAAGAAAACCTAAACAGTCTTTTGTTTAACCCTCCCGTATGGGCTTCTTTGCTGTAGCCTGATCACTTACAAGTCCTTATTGCCTGAAGGCTTATTCTATGTCAAGGATTTCAACCAAATTTTGTTCTCAGTAATAAAGTTAATCAGATAGTCTCTTTGCTATCAGACATCTTTATTTCATGATAAGAATTATGACAAAACAGAATTAGACATAGTACTTACAACCTTGGCACACAGGTGGTACTTACAGGAGGTAATTGAATTGTGATGGATCATAAGGGAGAAGGAGGTCCCTTAGAGATGTAGGACCCAGATCACTTCTGAGAGTCATAAGGTAATCATACATGGGATAAATGTGTCTTCAGCACAGAGGTTTTTATACCAAAAGTCACAATTAAGCATAATAATATCAATACTATTGTCAAACAACACACTAGTCTGATTATAAAATATATATAATATATTTACAGCTAACTCAGCATTTGAGTGCCTTCCAGTCTTTCATAATGGAGAACATCAGACTTCACTTAGTCAGTAGCAGTATTTTTTTCAATATGAAAGTAGTCTTATAGTCACTGCTGTCAAACACTACTGTATAGTGGGCTCAGCACAAACTATGATCTCTGTCAGATGTCTTCTGAATTTCATGTTTTTAATGCATTATTGAATAAGGTAGAGCCTAGTTTTTTTGTCTGCATTTTATAAAAAAGTAACTTCTGCTTTTAGAGTATTCCACATGCAAGTAGATAGGAAAATATTTATAAACAAATTTTCCAGATTGCTGAAAAACTTGGATCTGTTTATCAAACTGCCCATGGTTATAGGGTCATTATGAAGCTAGGGGATATGTGAAAATACTGTCATCTGAATTGATGTTTATATTATGCAAAGATGAGAAGTTATGCATTTTCAGATAATGCTGCATTTGATCAATTTCTAACATAAATCATGGGGAATAAATTCTTTTTCTAAATAAGGAGAAAAGTAAGCTGCTTGGATGGTGCAAGCAATCCAAGGCAGAGAAAAAATGTCAGAATAATTCTATTGGCTCAGGTTAATTAGGCACATCATCCCATGTTTCATAATATATTCACTAGTTCTTGAAATTGCAAGGAATTACAGCAATAACATTTATAATTATTTTGTATGAACAGGGAACTGTAATGGTTTTGGAATCCAGTAGGCTTAAAGCATGTAGATTTGTGGATAACTATTTAAGATCAGGTTACTGTCATTCTCTCATTTTTTCTCTTTTGAACTGCAAGAATGCCAGCAATGTCTAGTCACATTAGTAAAGTTTTTCTTCCCATCTCCTTTTCCACATCATTCCTCTCCCACTCTTTTCCCCTGGAACATCTTGCTTATAGTGAGGGTACTGGTACAGGTTACCTTTATAAATCTTAAAGTCTGTGGGATGTTATGTCATCATACAGCTGTAGCAGTTTCAGACCAGTCGCAAGTTAAGGCTTAATGCCATCTCAAACCTGTATAACCATGACTTGTCACTAGAGGACTGGCAACTAAAGGTATGGACAGGAGCCAGAACTTCATTGCTCTTCTGTAGTGAGGGGTGGGGAGGAGTGGCATGTAGTTTAGAGGGAGGTGAAGGGAAAAGGGAAATTCAGCAAGAAGCATGTTTTTTTTTTTTCTCTAATTAATTTAGTGGTGGTTAAAGGTGCTCTAGAGAATAACGTTCTGAATTTATCTACCCAGTAGATATAGCATAGGTAGAAATAGGCCCTCAGCTGTGGCCTGGAGGAAATGAAACAGGTCTCCATGCCATCATCCCATCTTTGATATTGTTCGCATGGTGATAGGGTACACACAGGTAAGAAACAGTGTTGTCTAGCTCACCCTCTGATCCTCCAGCTGAGTCCTGACCTCAGTTCTGCTGCTAACTTGCCATGTTGTTTTGGAAAGACTCTCTGACTGTTTTCCAATCTAAGAGATGGTTTTGAGCTTCCTTTGCAAAGTGCTTTGAAATACATGGATGACAATTTCAACATAAGGGCCTAGCATGGCTTTGGTAGATGCTTGCTGTCCGTCTGGTCTGAGCTATCCTTGTTGTCCCTCTGTGCAGTACCCAGCCATGCTGTTTCTCTGTACCCCTCTAGCTCCAGTGAACTGTATGCATTTCAGTACCCTTGACAAGGTGCTACTTGAGGTAACCCACGATAGACTCAAGGCACCACTTGCAAGATGCAAGGCACCCCTCAGTAAATGCCAGCTCTTATTTTTCACTCATTTTTATACTACAGAAAAATAATAGAATAATTATTTTGTTGCAAAGAACTCATAAAGATCCCAACAAGGTAGACTGCTTTTAACACAATGGATTCTTATGTGAATTGTGTATGTGAATTGTGTTTAGAAATTTAACAGTTAACACCTGGTGGTTCTGCTCTCAGTGCAGAATCACTGTATTAGTTTAAAAGAGAACAGAGAGCCCACAAAAGCACACTGGGGAGCAGAGCCACTGGCATTTAATCCACAGGGGCTTAATTCACTCTCAGTGCAGAGCTGCCGTGGCTTGGCAAGACCAGAGAGCCCGGGGAAGTGTGCTTCCCCGGGCTCTCTGGTCTTGCTGAAACCAATGCATCAGCTCTGCTCTGATAATGGAACCACTTAAGTCAGGCTGAGCATGGAGCCTCCAGGCAGCAAGACAGCAGCCCTGGACAGCTTGCTTGCCCTTGCTCCATAGTCTCCACTGAATTTAATCCTGGGGACTCTGTGTGGGCTGCAAGACTATTAACCCATTCACAGCAGCTGGTCTCAGCATGGGGAGGGCTGGGGCTGGGGAGACCACTAGAGTTTTGGAAGATGAGAAGTGGTGGGTTCACACCCTTGATGGGTGAATGTTTTAACTGCCTTTATGTCATTTTAAGGGTAAAGTGTAACATTGCCCTGAGACTCAGCTTTAAGGTCCTTTAAATTACTCAAAAAAGAAGATGCAGCAATGTACAGATCTACATCATTAGATGGAATGAAATTATATGACTCGGAAAGCAGCATGTGTTCAATTCCAGTGGGTGGAAAATGAGGACCCTCCATTTTCACTCCCAACTTTACTATGGCTGCTTATTTTATTTTTTTCCTTTCACAGAATAGGGATAATGATCCTTATCCAGCTTTGTAAATAGTTTTGAGATGTGAACATGGAAATAAATTGCTAAAAATTATCATATATAAATTAAATATCATGAATTTATATATGATATAAATGTATCATCTTGCATATCTATGATAGTTCTAGAAAATATCAACATAACAGAAGTACCACTGTTTTACTGAGTCTTACACTACCACCATGCTAGCACCACTTTTTCTAGCTATTTTTCTAAAATATTTTGTTGAAAACAAACCACTCCATCCCATCTTCCTGGCCATTGGTAAAGATATTGAACAAAACTGCCACAAGACCGATCCCTGGGGCACCCCACTTGATACTGGCTACCAGCTAGACATTGGTTACTACTCTTTAAGCCCAACGATCAGACAGTTTTCTGTCCGCCAAACAGTCCACTCATCCCACCTGTACTTTCTTAGCTTTCAACCTATACTTTTGTGCAAGTTTTCACAGGACTTAAGGCTCCCTAAAAATGGCAGGTTGATCTAAAGTTAGTCTACCTCAGAGGTGAACTAATTTTAGATTGATAAAGGTTTAACTAGACCAAGGGAACACCTGCACTTATTCATAGCACAGCCTTGGGGGCTGGGAAAACTCAGTCATTCCCAACAGGAACAAGGCAGTGCTGTTCTTACCCTGTCAACCCTGACCAGACTTTTTTGAGCCTCCAACTTCCCACCACACAGAGTGGGCATCTGCTGACTCCCTGCTGTGGAGCTGCCACCTCTCCAGACCTGCCAATCCTCCAAAACCCATGAGCCCTCCTATGGACCTGGTAGCTCCCCACAATCCCATCACTCCCTCCTACCCCCACGTCCGGATACTAAATTTTGGCTGCCCATACCACTCCAAGATTAGATATCAGCAGCTTAAAATAAGCCTGTTAAACCTAAACGTGGTTCATCAAACACTTCTTTAAATGCTCAGTGTAGATGTATCCAAAAAAGATAAGCCTTCATTCTGCTGCTATTTACATTAGGTTTCTACAAGTAAAATTCTGGCCTGCCAGGCTGCTGCCTTTAGTCATTTTTGAAAAACAAGATTCTAAAACAAGATAAATTATAGTTTTTCTTCCATATATTTTGTTTTCAGGTTTCAACACAACTAATAAAGATATATGTAGGTTCCTACTTAATTCATGATTTCACAAATTTCATGGAAACAGTGAAATTGGGCATTGTCTGAAAAACTGAGCATTGTCCACAAAATTAAAAAAACATAACTTACTAAAAATAAAATGCTGGCTCCCCAGTGGATGCCAGTGGTCCTCACATGGCCATTCTGGCCCAGCCTTGCAGCCTGCTACGGGGGGGGGGGGGAGTTGTCAGCATGGAGGAGAATAGCCAAGATGGCAGCCATCTCCCCCACCATTCCCCCTGCTCCTCACCACTGATTGGCTGAAAGGGTGGGGCCACACAACAGACAACCCTCTTAGCCAATTAGTGGCATCGGGCAGGGCCACATGGTGGACAGCCCTTTTTGCTAATCAGCAGTGAGGGGCAGGGCCACTGGGCCCCTCAACCAATTAGAGACATGGGGGGGGGGGGACCCTGCCACGATAAGCCCATGAAAATGGTAGCCAGCCCTGCAATTGGTCCATGAAACTGGCTGCCCACTGCCTCGATTCCTGTAGGTCCCTGACCATCTGATTTAAAGGACTGTCTTAAGAAACACTTTAGGAAATATGGTTATAAATAGCAGTCACTTCCTATGCCAGTTGGAAATCCTGGGCAAAATTAGCATCTGTTTCAAAATGATCCACTTGCAACAGCTATTACTTCTTTAATAGAGTTATTAATTACTTTTTTTCAATTCCTAAATTTGGGCTGACACCCAAATAATATATGACTAATTATAGTGAGAGACATGTGACAAGAACAAAACAGACTTATTTACATTTTATCAATTTTTAAAACAATTTCCTAAGACTGTACACAAAAGTGATTTAAATTCCCAGGGGAAGAGTTGTAATAATTTCACATTCTGTGTGTATTAACACATACAGGTGACTCTCTTTCTGTGACACAGTGTTCCTCAATCTTCTCAGGGTATAAAAACTTAAAGATAAAATATTTCAGATCCCCCTTACGTGTCCTGTGAAATTAGAGTAAAAATGTATCAGTAAAAACAACGATAAACCCACTGAATTAATATAGTACTACAGATCATGTAAGTCAATTTGAACACTTGCTTTGTCCCAGGGGACTTTACTCCTTAGCGGAGAATTTGGTAATGCACAATGGTTGCTTGCAGACATGGAGAAAAATCTGTGCTTTACTTTAAACTCAGTGTGCTCCTGTGCCAAGCCCAGGACATGCTCAGAAGAGGTGTTGCACCTGGCTTTCCTACCATCTGTACAGATTGGACACTTCAGTGCGGCTTTTTGGGGGACTTTTATCTAATAGCTGATTGAATCAGCTTAACCTAAAAGCGCCAAAAAGCCCCACTGAAGCACCTGATCAATACAGACACTAAGGAGCCATGTCAAAATAATGCACAGCTGCTTTAAGTAAAGTGTGATTTTTTTTTTTTTCCCCCTGCCTGTCAGTGCCCAGTAATAACAGACTCTACCTCTCTCTTTTGTCTTTATTGACTCTGCCAGCCTAAGAGAACAGTTAAGAAAAAACAAGGAGTAAAAAGTTTTGTTTTCACTACAGTAAGATATGACTGCCCATTTCAAAGGATTGAATAAATTTGTCATTTTTATAGTCATATTTCAATCAAAAATTGATTTAATTGGCTGAGTAGTGATGAAGTGGTAACATGACTGACTAGAAGCATTTAATAGGCTTTTTGCATGAAGATAAATTATTTCAGTTGGCAGAGATAAACTAAATGAACTTTTTCATCTTTCTATTATCTCATATTTCCCTGACTTCAGTTTTTGTTCCCCTCTAGATAACATTAAACCATCTCTACTAGGAATAATTTCACCCACCTTGGTTCATAAACATATTTCTGAAGAGGAATTTGTATGCCAATGATTGCACCACATGACACACATGTAAAATGTATTTTTATGAAGAAGAATTTCCCAAGGTCCCCAACAAATTACTCAGTTTGATCAGTGGATCATGTCTACTTATTTTTCTTTCTCTCCAAAATAATAATAATGCTAGCTGAGAAAATAAAAAATAAACTAGTTCATGCTTCTCCTAAGCCAGATAAATGTGTCCCTGTGACTTCTGTGGGACGTGAGATTGAGTTCATTGTCTTGCTTTCAGTTGATCCGTTTTGCTGCAGCATTTAACCAACAAACCCATTCCCCAGTATCTACTTACATTAAAGACACTGAGACATAAACAAGGAAGTAAATAACAATAACAAAAGCATGTTAATTTTTAAGACCATTAGAAGAACTAACGGGAGGAAAATCAATTTTATTTTCAAGTTTCTAAGAGTATTGCTAGCACTGAGTAGTTCCAAAACAGAACTATTTCTAAAGATCATCCTTTTAAGAAATATTTCTTGAGCTATTTTTTGTAACATAGTTTTGGGGGAAGCTGCAATTATAACAATTAAAAATGGATTTGGTGTTTCTTTTTTTTTTTTTTTTTTTTTTTTTTAGGAACACTAAATGCAGCTAAGTTTTAACATTCACAAATGTTAATTTGTCTCTGCATACAGAACCTGCTGTGTACACATTAACGTTTGCAGACTTTTTTATATTGCATGGATAATAAAGCACCACAATCAGTTTATAAGCTTTGACAATTATCAGCCTGATGGTGTAAATTAGTGACCTAAGTGAAGCATAGAAAAAAATAATTAGCTATAGGTCACACAATGACAACTTTCAACATTAAAATGTATCATTTTATTATCATCAATAGAGCATACTCTGAAAATGCTATCTCATTAAGGATGGATGTCAACGGCTGTTGATCAGGACATGCAGGTGAATGAAGACAGACACAGGGATAGATTTAAGCAGCAGGCTGCAACTTTATTAACACTGGAGAGAGGCTTCATCTGCTCTGACTCCCCCAACTCTCAAATCCAAGGTATCTAAATGAGCCCTGTGTGGGGGTTATAAAATGCCCATCGTACAAGGGCCGTATTATACCTTATGCTGCGAGTGTCACAAAGGTTGATTGGTGTTAATGCTTGCTCAAGTCTAGAACAGTTACATTGCAGGCCAGAAGGGGGCTGGAGGACTGAAAATGAAGAATCCCCCCTCCCATTCCAAGCTTCTCCCCACCCCCTGCCCCAGTTCCTCCCCATTCCTGGGGCTCCCTTCCCTGGCCCTCAGGGTCCCCCCCTGCTGCCTCCCCCTGCTCCCACCTACGTGTAGCTACCCAGGTGTCTGTCCCAGGAGAGCAGGGAGGGACAGGCTAACCTGCCTGCCCAGCCACTGCTGCTTTTCCCAGGGCTAAGCCTCCCCAGAGAACAGCAGCCAGGTAATCACACAGACAGATTAACCCTGCTCTAGCTGCTACCCCAGGACAGGCAGCCAGAAGTAAGAGGGTTGGGGGGGGGGCAGGGATCTTGAGTGCTTTTAAAGGGTGGAAAGGGGGGACAGTTGGCCAGCAGAGGAAGGAGGAGGGGTGCATGGTGTGTTTACACTAAGGTCTACCCTAAAGTGGCTACACCTTAGTGTAGCATGAGCTGGATAATGAATCAGAGATAATCCAGGCCCTGGAGTAGCATAACTTTAAACTGCACAATAAGTACTTAAAACTAGTTTCAGGTGGTAATGTGTGCACAATCCAGGTTTTAAGAGCTCCAGGAATTGCCCACAATTATTGTGGAGCTACATGGAAGCTCTACACATTACAAATTAAATTAATAATTTATGGTAAAATCTTCTCCATTTACTGTCAGATGGAGCTCACTCTTCTGAATTCTCTCATTCTCACATTTCCCACCAGCATGAGGGGGCAGAGAGCATTTGAGTAAGGAACCTTGTTCTGCTTAGATAGCCATCTCTCCCTTTGTCATACTGGCACATCAGCAAAATATCAACTGTCATTTACCAGTGGGATTTGGACCTTGTAGCTTTTTCCTACCTTGGGCACCAGGAATTAGCTTTTTTTGCCATCTACCATCTTCATGCCCATTCCCTGTCTTATCTCATCACTATTGTCCTACGGTTAAATGCTGACCCTGTCATGAGACAAGAACATTTAAATTTTGCTGACAAATGTTTAATAATTGTACTAGATACCCCTATGCACTGTCTAACTTCTTGGCAATGTGAGGGCTGCATGCCCTGCAGGCCACAAACCTCCATGCCATAAGCTATGCATCATGGGAGCATGCCTCCTTGAGTCCCCCTTGCCATGTAGGCAGCCCCAGCCTGCCCTGCCCTGTGTACAGCCCCAGCCTGCCCTGCCCTGTGTACAGCCCTGCTACACTTCTGGTGGTGCATGCAGCCCAGCTCCACTCCTATCTACATGTGCAGCCTGGGCAGCCCCGCTCTGCTTGCAATCTGGTTCCTCTCCTTCTAGGGTCTAGCCACCAGTGGCTTCAGCTCACTAACTTTGAAAGAACCAAGAAAGGTCATGACAAATCCTGCCTTAAACAGAACTTTTTCTTCCACCCTACTACTGCATATCACAGGTAGATATAGTATATATTGGCTAATAACAGTACTAGACTATTTAGGAGCATAAAATCTGTCATCTGTCTGGTGTTTTTCACTCCCAAACCAGCCCACCAAGAATTTGGTAACTAAAAATCTTTTGTAAAAATTAATGAATCTAGACAATCTGCAAATGGCAAATCACCCAGATAATACAGTATTGTGGATGAAGTTAATCTGTAATGGGCAAGTTACTTTATGTTACACTACCTGATGCTTTGGGTTAGGCCAAAGATGGCACAGTGTTTCTCTGACTAAATTTCATTGACTCAAAGTGGTCCACTCTGTAAGCAATGTATGTCCTCAGGGCAATGACATTTTCTGGTATACCTAAAAACGAAGGTAGCCATACTTCTGCAACTGGCGAGGCATCACATGTGCATCTATACTTGCAAATGGTGCAAACTCTTATTATCTGTATATTGAAAATGAGATAAAATATTGGCAGTGCCATGTTCTGAGCAAAAGGCATTTAATTGAATATAATGTTAAACAAAAGGCAATCCAAGAAATGTCCTGACTAGTTTCATTTCCTGAGCCAATTTAGAAGGCTGTCAATTAGCAATGTGAACCACAGCATGATTGTCAGAGTAAAAAATGTATAATTTGCTGATAAGTTGCTCTTCTCAGATAGTGACTGCCCCTAATATATGGAGATGAGGGAAAGGGAACAAGAAAACACCTCAAGAAAATTCCTTGCTTTCAATCCTTCAGGATCAGGGCACTGGTATTGGCAGCATTGGAGGTTTTAGATTCTCAGAGTACATACTAACACACTATAACACACTGGAAATTGAGTTCTACTGGGGTAAATTTAAGATGTAGAATTCAGAGAGGAAAAAATTCAGTCTTGTCTGAACACAAGATCAATCTGTTTAGAATGGCTTGTTAAGTGAATGTGGGGGTAAGCCCACATAGACAGAGAAAAAAACATGAAAAGGTGACCAGAATTATTGATTATCTTGTATGAAGACCTGAAGTCAAAGCCTGAATATTTTCAGGAATGACAGAGATCACTCTATGTGAACTGATTATGGAAGAAATATGCTAGACAGAATTAATGAAGGGTGTCCCCATCTCTGGGGTCTTTTGTAGATAAAGGCCAAAAGGGACAAATCACAAAGGTAAAAGAGATCAGAAATTTTGCTGGTGACCTTTTGCCTGTCGTACAAAAGACTCAATGTCTTCACAAACTATGATGTTTCATTGTTCCTTTTGTGCCGCTTTTATACTTTTGTAGGGAAAGGGATAGGGATAAGAGGATTTTTAGAAGAGTGAGCTGAACCCTGGGGATAGGCTTAGAAGAGCCACAGCATATGTATTGTTTATATAATGAGAGCCCCAAAATCCCCATATTGGACAAGGTCACAATCTTGGTCAAACTGGTTGACAGCCCTAGACAAAGGGAGAAGTGCATTTTTCACTATCTCTTTGGGTATGTGCAGATAGAAATTACACTTAGATTAATCTAAGTGCAAAAATGTACATACGTTTGTGGAGTTTAAATCAAGCAAAAATGGCTGACCCAATCTAACTTAATTCACGTAAGGAGGTGTACTACACTGGTCAGGCTAACCCATACCTGATCTAACAAAACAAGTATGCAAATCTGGAGTGCAAGCCTGGGGTTGGGAATGCCCAGCTGTTTGCCCCAGCCCTAGGGCTGTGCTTTTTCAACCCCACTCAGCCCTGGACAGACAACCTGCTCTGGGGACCCAACACTCCCCCCACCCTAGCCCCCAAACCAGGCCCCAAAATTCCCCTACACATGCCTCCCACCATCTCAAGTTCCTTAGATCATGTTCTTGGCACAGCTCCTGGTACCAGCAAACATGTGGATAAGTAGGAACCTGATCTATGATCACATGGATCAAGTCAAGCCATAGATTGGGGCCTACAAAATGAGTGCAAGTGCCCTTTCTCTCCCACTGGCCAGTGAGAGGGGTATAAGAGCTCAGTGAACTCTGTAAAACCTCTGTGTAGGACCTTTAGAGCATCATGCTCCCCTTCAGTTGCCCACCCACCCATCCTGTAGTAGTACTGACAATATTTAAAATGAACATTTATCATTTTATTAATATCAATAAAGCATACTCTGAAAATAACATCCTATTAGGGATGATATCAATGGCTGCTCAACTGCTTCTCAAAAAAGCTAGATTCAAGGTCAAATTATGTGGCTGCTATCTCAATGAATGTGTATGGTTGTGTTGGTACAACTCAGGTAGCAGCCTTTTCATTTTGGGCTTTTGTTAAGAGATTTTTTTCTAGAAGTCACAAAGAAAAAAAATACAATAGTAGGGTGAACCATGGCATGTTTGTTCTTCCTGTGAAAATTTTATTTAAATTGGGAAAAGATGCTGGAAGAATTTTCAATTCTGTGTGTGTCTGAATTACTCATTGTGCTGTTCTCCACATTGCTCATTGTGTAGTAAACTAAAGCTGTACTGAAGATAACTTCTTTTCAAACAAACATAGCCCCCTTTTTTAACAAGGTAACTCATACTGAAAAAAAGTTATTTTTTAAATGTCACTTTTCTCAAACAATATCTCTGGGGAAATGTTTCTTAGGGAAGAAAAAAATTATACACTGGTTTTCTATGCAAAAAGACATAAGCTATTTAAATGATTAAGACCATACATAAAATAAAGATAGTAAGATTAAAAAAAATATCTAACAAATAATGTGTTGGCTAACACAATAAAGTAGTGGAAATGCTTTGGTCATTTTGTAGTAATTTTTTAAAAACATAGATTTCATAAACATTAAGGCTGGAAGGGACCTTGTAAGATCATCAGGTCCAGCCCCCTGTCCAAGGGGCAGGAAGTCAGCTCGGGTCAAAGGATCCCAGCACAATAAACATCCAAACATTTCTTAAAAGTGTCCAGAGTAGGTGCTTGAACCACCTCTTGAGGGAGCCTCTTCCAGGCCTTGGGGGCTTGAACAGTAAAGAAGTTTTTCCTTATGCCCAGCCTAAAATAGTCTTGCAGGAGTTTGTGACCATTGGATCTTGTCATCCCTTGGGGCGCTCTGGTGAACAGACATTTCTCCCAGATCCTGATGCAGACCCATGATGTACTTATAGGCTGCCACCAAGTCACCCCTGAGCCTGCGCTTCTCCAGGCTAAAAACCCCATAACTCACAGTCTCTGTTCATAAGGCCTGTTCTCTTGCCCTCTGATCATGTGCCTGGCTGTCCTATGGACTTTTTCAAGTTTCTCCACATCCTTCCTAAATTGTGGAGCCCAGAATTGGATACAGTACCCCAGCTGTGGCCTCACCAAGGCTGAGTACAGCACGAGGATGACATCCTGGGTCTTGTTCAAGATGCATTGGTAGATACAAGCCAGAGTTTTGTTCACTTTGCCAGATGAGGTATCGCACTGGTGGCTCATGTTGATCTTGTGGTCAATCATGACTCCCAAGTCTCTTTCAGTCATGGTGCTAGCGAGTGTAGCATTGCCAAGCCTATAAGTGTGATGCAGGTTCCCCCCTGACCCGAGGTGGAGCACTTTACATTTCTCCGTATTGAATGCCATCAGGTTTTCATCTGCCCACCTTGCAAGTCTATCAAGGTTGTTGAACACTAAATCATTAGGTGTCAATTTAATTTTCCAAAAGGATTTTTTGTTTCAAAGGTAGCATCTAAGGAAGAAGTGAATAAAATGGTAAATTTTCATAGGCATCAGATCAGACAGCGCTGATCATGCTGTGTGTTCCATAGCCGTCAAAATAGATAACACAACTTCATCTCTACAAATGAAACGAGTAAATAAGGCTGTTTTGATGGTAAAATGATGCACAGAAATCATGCAAAGCTTATTTTCTATAGGTGTACCATATATATAATTAAAAAATAATTAACATGATCTTTAAAGCTTCCCTTTTTGCTAACGATTTCTGACCAGAAGGAAGTCAAGCTGACCTTTCTTTCTTTCTTTTTTTCTTCTTCTTCATATTTTTGGGTGCATGAGCAATGTGCTGGTTTGGGGTTTTTTTCCATTTTGATTTATGGGTTTTTTGGTCCCATATGTGAAAAACACAATAGAAATGTTATAGGTTTAGTGTGTGTGTGTATATATATATATATATATATATATATGCACACCATGGCTAGGGTTGGGTTATATATTATTATAATATATATAACCCAACCCTAGCCATGGTGCAACTGCAGCCATGTCCAGGTTCAGGGTCCTTGGGTGTCAAATAGCCTTGGTCAACCCCCCAGCCCCTTAGACTGGGACCACGTCTCCATGGAGTGCTTTGTTGTGGTTTCCCACACACTGGAGTACATACAGTCTAACTATTTACACAGTTTATTATTTACAAAACAGTTAACATATGAATTAGGTTAATAGCAGAACAAGATATCAATAATCTAATTGTCAAAGGCAGGTATCAATGAACTAAAACACTCTGTACAAATTGAATCAAAGACACCCTCAGTACAACTCCCCAGCTTAAACCTTGAGATGCCAGTGAATTTCAGCAGGAGCACACAGGATTAACATGACATCAGCTCTCCTTCACACTGGCAACATAATAACAATGGCTGGTGCTACTGCTTCAGAAAGTTGGGCTCTCTGCTACAGCCTGCATGGGGAAAAGAAGCTCTCCTCTACTCCAGCTGTCTGTGGTATCTGCAAAGAAACACACACTGTCCCCTCTCCCCAAAAGCACCTTTCTCCAATTCCCATACATGGCCCCTTGTGCTGATAACTGAAAGAACCCTGAGTTTATCACCCACCTGGCCCCAGGCTGGTTTTCAGTTAACTCTCCCCAGAGCCTTTCTAGATCAACACCCTGCCCTCCTAGACAAGTTTACTTCACCACCCTGTTACCTCCACATGGGTCCCTCTGCCTCACACAGGGAAAAAAGATATCAGGTAGGGCTGTGTGAGGCTTCAGGTGCTAATTCGATTTGGAGGAAATTTGGGTCGATTCAGCAGCTGAATCTCCAAATCTGAATCAAATCAGGAGACCAATAAAAAGGTCTGAATCGATTTGAAGCTCTCCGAATCGATTCAGAAAAGATTCAGTGAGCTTCACAGATTCAGCAAGTCCCCACTCTCCACCGCAGGGAGTTGGACCCAGATTCCATGCCAGAAAAATAGGGGTGGGGACCATGGAGACCCCCAGCCCCCCTGAGCACCCCCTGACCCTCACCCACTCCCACAGCCATGTGAATGGCTGCCTCACCTGGCCCCAATGTCCTGGCACTTCAAAAAAAAAGCCCCACACCCACTAGCTCCTGCCAGGTGGGGAGGGGGGCAATCCCCGTTGCCCCCCACTGCCCCGTGATGCATGGGGGGCTCTGCCATGAGCCCACCAGTCCCTGCCTGCTCTCCTAGCCCCTTTGATAGCTGCCCCACCTGGCTCCAGCTCCTGGTTCTTTAAAAAAATTAATACATAAAAAAGCCCTGCACTCACCAGCTGGGGCAGAGACCATCAGGGCTCCTGGGGGCTCATGGCAGAGCCCCCCTGCCCTGCACAGATGGGGGGGGCAATGGGGATCACCCCACCCACCTGGCAGGATCCAGTAAGTGTGGGGCTTTTTTTTTAAGTGCTGGAACGCTGGGGCAGCAATGGGGAGGGCAGGGAGAGCAGGCAGGGAATGGGGCCTGTTTGATTTGGAGATTCGGCCAATTTGGTGGCAGGTGAATCTCTGAATCAGATTTGGCCAAATCGATTTGGGACAGTGATTGAAATCACTGAATCAAATCACTGTCTCCTGAATTGGCCAGATCCAAAGGGAATACTCTCTGACCCTGGCTGAGTCCCCATGGCTGAGTTCCCATATATATATAAAGACAGGAGTTGTCATGACCTTGCTTGGTTCTGGTGTGTATGTATGTATGTATGTATGTGTGCATATAAATAAATAAATAAATATATATGACTATTACAATACTGAGAACAAACCTCTAGTAGCTTTTTCTAATTAAACATCTTTAATATCTCTATTTGACCAAGAACTAAAAATAATGTTTAGTCTAAACAAAGAAATATACACCCCCAAGTCTTGGAACTGAACTTGATCCTGCAAGTCTTTCATATCTAAGACACTTTTGAATCAACCCATAGATTTCAGCAGACGTATTTCTATAAAAAAGGGTTGGTTCAGGAAAAGAGAATAAGGACTCTGGATTGGATCAACGAGTATGTAGGGCCCCCCCTCCCCTTTTGTATTGAATTATTTATAGCAAGAAGTGAAAAAGCTCAAAAATACTTCCATTTAAAAAAAAAATAGCTTTTTAAATGGCTTAAATTCATGTAGTATCTAGTGGATTGACAGCTCTTCAAGACTTGAAGACTTCTGCTTACAAAAAGAAAAGGTCACAGGAATTATTATGGTAAACTTCCCTAAACCATAATGTCAAGATGCCTCAAACTTGGTCTATGAAAGTGATTCTGAAGTTAAGAACGTACTTCTGTCTTACTGTTAATTCCATCCTTGCCAAATCAATTTGGATTATTAAGTGAGGGCATTGATAGACATGGGGACGTGCAGGAGAGGGGTGAAAGCACTTTCCTGAAAATAGCAGCATGTTAGTTAGATCTGGTTCTGCAGCATCAGTATATATCAGGCACTTCACCAGGTCTTTTTGGCACTTTTAACTAATAGGTGATTCAAACAGCTATTAAATAAAAGAACCAAAAAAGCCCCTCTAAATTGCCCAATCTATACAGACTGTAGCAGGGCACTAAGGTGCCTGCTACTTGGAGAGCCAGGATAACCTCTCTGGTGCTGGTTGGTGAGGCAAATCATGGGAAATAATGACTCACACCTGCCTAGACAGCTGACAAGAAGGGGCAGGGCCTGGCTCCTATATAAATCACAGGCAGGAGGCTAGGAGGCAGTTTCCTATCAGCAGCCAAGGAGGAGGGAGGAGCGAGGAGCTCTCAGCCATGTTACAGAGGAGAAGCCTGATGCAGGAACAGCGTCTTACGCTGCTGCAAGATGAAGAAACCCTGGTAGGCTTGAGTGTGGTTATAGCCGGCAGCTTCTGTTTGTGTTATAGCCCAGGGGCTTGTGTTTGTGTTGCTATTTGGTACACTGGTGGTTTGGGTGAGGTTATTAGGGGTTGGAGGAGGCCTCATAGGGGACTCACACTAGTGTGGGGTCACCCCACACCTCACCCCAGTGCCAGTGATGGCGCAGCAGTCAGGGTACATAGACCCCAGCCTCAGAGAGGAGCAGTTGAGAAGCCCCAGAGAAGGGGGCATTGCTGAGAAGCCCCAGTATGGGCGTGGTGAGCCTCAGAGAAAGGGGCAGCATTGTGGTGAGCCCTGGAGAGAGGGCAGCATTACTGAGGAGGCCCCGGAGAGAGGGCACAGAGAGACTCAGGGCTGTGGAGAACCCGAGTGCCAGAGAGGGCACGGAGAGAGACAGGGCTGCGGACAGCCCAAGCACCAGAGAAGGCATGGAGACAGAGAGAGAGACAGAACAACATCCGATACACCTGCAAGGCTTGGGGCATGGTACAGGGGTGGTAGGAGCCACACATAGCCCATAAGGCTAGAGTGTACAGAACACTCACTCCCATAGAGGAACTGGAGATAACCAGATAACCGGGGAACAGAAGATGAAAGGCAGCCTCTCTATAATATATATTAGGGAGGCTGCCTTTTGTCTTCTGTTATAAATCAATAAATAAATAAATAAATAAATATATATATAAGTCATGGCAGGCGAGAATTGGAGGGTGCCAGTCGGCAACTGGACATGGTAAAGGAGGCGGCAGGGGAGAGCACGGTGACCATGACCGCCCTCCTGTTACACAGACATTGAGCGAGCCAGGTCCAAGTAATGCACTGCCTCTTCTGAACATTTGCTGGGCTCAGCACAGGACTACACAGAGTTTAAAGTAAAGTGCTGGGTATTTGGGGTTTGTTTATGTCTGTAAGCAGCCCAAATTTGTTCAACAGATCACTAGAGCTATCAAATTACACAGCAAATTCTGTTATTAAACCAATCTAGTTCTTCACTGCTTTTTCTAATAGTAAAATAAGCTGGCCTACATCCTATTTATTAGCCCAATACTTACCAACAAATATTATTAAAGAAAACATTTGTAACCTGGGTAGTGGCCCAATAGTTGTCACCCCTGCCCAATATTAGGGATGGTGGGGTGAGAGTGGAGCAGGGCTTCTGGCCAGCACCGATTTACTTTGCAGCTGGCCCCTGCTCTCCACAGAGCAGCCCGTAGTCCCAAGAAGGTCTAACACTTAACTGATTTAACTATTTACACTTTATTTACAAAACAAGAATAATAGGAAAGGTAATTTACAAGTGAACTTAAATGGCATAACCGGAATCACAAAACAAACCAGAATGCATTAGTCAACCCTTGACTCAAGAACCGCAGATAGGGTAACTGGCAGCTTTCAGACACTGCTGAGATGCTACCACAAGGAAGCAAGGTGGTCACTCCCAGCAGCTTCCACAGGCTTCCCAATATGCAACAGAATGTAACGGATTAAGCTCTTCTGGTCTGCAGCAATCAAATTGTATCAAACCCCAACCCCCCAAAGAGGCTTAAGGGTGACCCTCCATGGCAGCCAAAAAGGCAAGCAACAGAGTAGGCTCCTGCAGCAATCAGCATGACCCAAGTACAAGCTCAGGGACTGCATCCGATGACAATCAGCTGCAGAATAAGGGACAGGACTGAGTCCTCTGGGGCAATCAGTGGCAGAAGATCAAAAGAACAGGCAGCCCCCAGGGGTTACTGCTCTAAACCCCTGCTCCAGATGACTGGCTGGGCACCCCACACACCTTGCAGCTTGCCAATCCCGCTCCGAGCACTGGCCTGTGCCCTGAACTCCTGGGGACTCTAATCCTGGCACGCTGCTGCTCCTCAGGATCCCAATGCCTTGCCTGCTGCTGTCCCACTTCCCCAGGGAAGGTAAGGAGTTTCCTCAACTCACTGGCTCAACTCCCTGCTCCAGATAAGGATGCTGCCTGTGCTCTTGGCCACTGCTTCATCTCCACAGTGGAGTGGGGGGCCAACTGCCACCCCTAGCCTCCGGGACACCTGGCACATGCAGTACACTGCGATGGGGCCTTGGGGCACCAGCTCTCTGTCCCAAGCCCTGGCCGCGGCTCCCTCTCTGCTGCAGGGCTGGAGGCACGGCCGACTGCTGCTGCCTTCTTGTCCCAGGGCCTTCGAGGCTCTTCAGAGGGGTCTCTCTGCTCCTTCTGCTGGGTCAGCTCACCCCAGCTCTTCTTAGGTCTCCTGCATCATTACCTGGAGTCACTGTCAGCAGCCCCCCACCACGCCAGTTCAGCTGCTGCTTTTATCCCCTCCAGCAGTCCCTCCCTGGCTTGCAAACCGGCCAACCAGGGCTCAGGGTGGCTGGCCCCGCACTCCGGCCATCCCTCTTCCATGCAAATGAAGGGATTGAAAACCCCTTCTTTCGATTAGCTTCTCCTTTTCCACAGGGCAGGACTCCCCTGCACCATCCCTGGGGTCTCTCAGAGTTCACCGGCACTATTTCTAGCCCAGGTTAAATATCTCAAGCCAAGCTGGTGAACCCACATTGGCAGTCTGTTACACATTGATAAAGATAGGTTTTGTGTATAAGCTACATGGATTTTAAAGGAAATAGTAGTGTTTTGGAGAGTGGAGCCAAGAAGGTTATATGTCTTCAAGGATCCACAAACCAAACCCCTACTCAGTCCAGGGTAAAGAATTTGTAGGAGTTGTTGCAGTCTTAAAGGAGCAGCAGCAACTATACCATTGCCCTGTTGTGGTTTGGCTCTGATTTCTTCCCCTGCCAAGAATCTCCCCAAGGTACAGTCTTACATTTAGTCATGCTGGGCACTAAGTATAGGTACTGTTTTGAATGCACTGCTAAACTCCTTTAAGGAAGCAGGTTTATTAACAGGACTATTACAATTCTATGATTTTTTTATTTCTGTTCCTCAAAACATAGTCAAAAGGACTAAACATGAATTTAGGTTTCACTATTTGTGAAAACATATATTGATTTTATTGTTTATTTATTCATTCCCTATAATGTTCTAGGTGCTCATCTAGTATGTGATAAGTTAAATTACCTCAGAAAGCCACTACAGACAGGTATGTTTTGTTTAAAGGAATAATGCTGGTACTGCTCTTTTAAGAGTAAAAATAAACCTGTCCATCTGCAGAAAAGGGATTGAAAGAACATAGCATATGCTTTTACTGCTCTAAAGCAAGGTTAATAGAATCTCTGCAGGAGTCTGAATGTTAATATGATTTTTATGATCATCATTGTATTAATATCCTTATTTTTAACTTGTACATAACAAATTAATTAAACACTGTGCATCACTGATTTTCTGTTCTTGTTGTTGTGATAAAAGACTGCATAATGACTTTTCTTGTAGACTCCTTTTAATTATTATAAGAATGCTTCTTCTCTATTAGAGCTACCGCTAGGCTATTTTACAGTGTTTGAAAAAATGTAGAATCAGATTCTCCGTTCTATTTATGCACCTTTTCACTACTCTAGCAGTGCAAAGCAGCATTAAAGAGGGAGGAAATTACATTTACACACATTTTGTAGTGCCTTTAAACTGCTGGATCAGGAAAAATGTTCTTAAGGAACATGAGCACCTCTAGTGCTTAAAGCTAGATCACAGTGGCTATATGTTGAGGCTTTCTTGAAAAAATTGAATAGATTTTTAACGCATCATGGTTTAAAACAACCAAAGTTTTGGGGTTTTTTTAGGGAAATATGAAATCTTTCCTAGACACCTAATCCTCTGGTTTTTATCTGTAAAGTTTATAATTTAAAAGTTATGGGTACAGTTTCTTGAACAGCATGGCAAATGTAACATATCCCCAGTGTAAATAATTTTAAATGTCCTAAACCTAATCTACCATTAGAAATTATTGCCATAATCTCACAATTATTATCATAATTGCACATGTAAACTTTGTTTTTGTTTCAAGAAATCTAAATTTGTTGAGCTTTCATAATGGAATTATCTGAGTAAGCAGAAAAATTAGCAATACAAAATGTAAAAGTACAGACTCGGGGTCAAATTCTCCAGTGGCAAAACTCTTAATTCATCAGTCAGACTAGCAGACAATTTATCCCACTGTTCAGAATCTTGACACCTTTCATATCTACAAATTTACAGATGCTTGGGTTTAAAGTTTTAGTTAACCAGATACAGTTGTGTTTGCCCTCCATTCTTTAGAGTTGTCAGAATAGATAGGTCTGAAACTACACAGGACAAACATTCCAAATCCTTTATTCTAATATTATAAAAGACTTAGTCTGTCTGTCAGCCTGTCTGTAATGCTTTATTTGCACTCTGACTGGCTCATTGAAACAACAAATCAGAGTGCTCCAAGAGCATTCAGATAGGAAACAGCGTGGGAGAATCCCACCATGACAGCAGGGACACAAGGGGTGGAGCTGGGGGGTCTGGATGAGAAGTGGGGGTAGGGCCAGATACGGGACGATGCGAAGCTGCTGGGCCCTGACAAAAGCTGGCTGGGAGGGGGAGGGAGGGGATCGGGAGCGGGGGCATGGTGGCAGTGCTTTGCCTCTGCTACCATGCCTCAACAATAGCCCCAAAGAGGGAGGAATCGCACCTGGCCGCAAAGTAGCGGGGGTGAGGGTGGGGGGAATGGGTCTGTTTCCCCACTTCCCTGACCAGATGAGAAGTGGGGGCGGGGCTGGATGCAGGACTTCATCCCACCTCCCCCCCACCACGATGGCAGGGACTGTCACCGTTCCACTGCTGCCACGCCCTTACAAAAGTGAGGGGGAGGTTGGGGAGTGAAGTGGGGGCATGGTGACAGTGCCCCACCACCACCATTGCTGCTACCACCACTGGGGCTTGTCAACAGCTGGGAGTGAGGGAAGCAGGGAGGAAAGTGAAGAGGGGAGGCAGGTGGATGTGGGCCAGGCAGATCCAGAGTGTGAGAATAGAGGGGAATGGGCCCAGACAGGAAATGGCAGAGGAGAGAGGGAATGGGCCAGACCCAAAGTGGTGGAGAATGGGCCCAGACTCATGGGAGATGGGGCAGCAAGGCCAGAGATGAAACACAGGGATGGGGGGGTGACACAGGCATCTGTCCTCACCCCCTGCTCCATCATTCTTGAAGGGTAATTGGCTAGGCTATTACAACGATATGGGGGATTACCTCCACCTCCAGATTTGAAAGGACTTGGGTGTCTTTTTTTTTTTTTTAAATAGGTTTAGGGATACAACTCAGTTATGTAAATTCCAGTTAGAGATATGAGTTATTTAGGCCTTGGGTAGGGAATGCAAAAACTTTCTCTTTCCTCTGCAGTTCCTGATGACTAGGTTAGGTTACCTCCTGCTCAGTGTGCCAGCTTTTATGAATCTTACTCTTAGGGCATATCTACACATGCATTTAAGCATGACTAAATTAAATGCTCATTAAGCTAATGTACATAAGCAATTTTTTGGCAGGTGTCTACATATGTAGAGACTTGGCATTGAAGTTAGTGCCAAGTTCCTGCAGCCCTGCTGTGTGCCCTTAGTGTCTGGGCAGACGTGGCATTTAAGTTAGTGCCAGGTCATGTCTACACGTGTGTTAATGTGCTTTAACTAATAGCACTTAAATTTGATACTTGGATTTGCATCAAAATTTTGGTGTCAAATTTTGGTGTGATTAGCCTAATTTCACCATTTCTAATGCATATTAAGGGCACGCATGTGTAGTTGTGCACCCATAATGTGCATTAAATTAGATCCATGAGCATTAATGCGTCTCATGTAGATGCACACTTAGAAGACCTAATTCTCCTCAGTTAACATACAGGAATCTTAAACACATGCTGTGGACATTGTGAATTCTATTTGAGGGAAGGTTCCTAATAAATTAGTCCTGACAGTGTTTCAACTTGTGAATCTGGCCCAGAGGGTCTATGTGGAGAATTATACTGCTGTAACTGTAGCAGTATAATTGTAGTAATAATATCAGGGCAGTACATTTCCTTGTGTAGACAAACCCTAAACTAATACACCTTAAAGAATTATATACAGTTGCCATATAATTCATTTTATAGTTTTAAAATGTACAAGTCATATCTGTTGCAAAGAGTTTACAATTTAGATGCAATGCCATGCCTTAGGTCAAAAATTAATTTTGGATACTGTATCACAATGATAACATTTCTGTCAGCTATACAACAAGCACTGTTACTAAATAGCATATTCATTACCCATTAACTCATTCTAAAGCATATTCATTAACTCAGTCTAATATACAAAATGAGTCATAATAATTAGAAATTAACTGCAGTGCAATGAATACTCTTTATCACTGAATCAAAGCTTTATTGTCTATGTTGGATCTCCTCTCTTCTTTGCTCTCATCATTAGAATAAAAACACTTCTCTATCTCTATTAATTGATTCCAGATCAACACTGCAGACTGTAGCCATTTGCAGAACAGTGAATTTACAGACACGGGCAGAAGAAGCAATAACATTCTTCTTCATACACCTCCTAACTGTAGCAAACTCTAATCTATTTTAAATGCACATGATATACATGTACAATACCAACAATGGGAGTTCTAGGTGCAGATTAATGAAGAATATAATCTATATAAGGAGTAAAATGAATCTGCAGCATAACAGAATATTGTATTACTGATTACCAATTTAATAATGATCTGAGTATGAAAGCCAAGGCGTGCATGGAAATCAAGCTGGCATTAAAGACAACAAAAAATCCTTCTATAAGTACATAGGGAGCAAGAAAAAAATCAAGCTCCACTTTCACACCCCTACTGAATGTGGAGGGAAAGCCCACAGTTAAGCCTGGTGAAAAGGCAGAGCTCCTTAATACTTACTTCACATCGGTACTCCTGAAACCATGTGAGAACTTGTCACCTGTCTAGAAGCACAGAGAATACAGCGATGGCAGCAATCCACATAAAATCAGTCCCAAGCAGGTAAAGATACTTTTAGATCATGTGGATATTTTCAAGTCGGCTGGACCAGACAACCTGCTTCTGAGTGCTGAAGGAACTAGCTGAGCTTATAGCGGTGCCTTTGGTGAGCCTGTTCAAAGAGTTGTGGAACTCAAGAGTGCTCCCAAATGACTGGAAAAGGGCTAATGTGGTTCCCATCTTAAAGAAAAGAAAGAGGGATGACCCTGCTAACTATAGACCGGTCAGTCTGACATTGGTTCTGGGAAAAATCTTTGAAAAAATTGTCAAGGAGGCTATCAACTGCAAGCTCATAACTAGTGGGGTACTAAGAAACAACCAGCATGGCTTTGTCAAGGGAAGGACATGCCTAACAAGCCTGGTGTTCTTTTATGACCGGGTAACTAACCAGCTGGACATGGGACAGGAGGTGGACATCATCTACCTAGATTTCAGCAAGGCCTTTAATGCTGTTTCCCATTAAATCCTCATAGTTAAGTTGGAGAGCTCTGGCCTAGATCAGGCTACAGTGAGGTGGATTGGCAACTGGCTCAGTGGTCCATCCCAGTGAGTGTTAATTGATGGGGTGGCCTCATTCGGGAGGGCTGTCTCCAGTGGTGTCCCCCAGGGATCACTGTTTGGGCCTGTGTTTTTTAACACCTTTATCAATAACCTGGATGAGGGAGTGAAAAATGCAATGTTTAAGTTTGTGGGTGACCTGATAGCCACCTACAAATATGTCAAGGGATAACACCAGGATCTGGGAGAGCAACTTTTTGGAAAAGCACCCCCTGGGTGATGAGGACAAATGGGCACAAGATAATTGGGGGAAAGTTTAGGCTAGACATACAGAAAAACCAAAATCTGGAACACACTTCCAGCAGAGGTGGTGCAGTCACCCTCCCTGGCAGTGTTCAAGAGGAGACTGGACAAGCACAACATTGAGCTCATTTGAGCCCATTACCTCCTCCCCATGGCAGAGGACCAGACTTGATGATTACAGGTCCCTTCCGATCCTTATTTCTATGATTCTCTGAGTTATGGGCCTGGGTTTACAAAACTTCTGCAATATTTTACTTTTCCTCATAATTTGCTGAAAGCAATGTCTGTCCATGCCCTTTGAGAAGACTATTGTTATCCAGGCATAAAGGGCACAGACAGAAGTGACAAGTTTTGCAGATTACTTCAAAGGTTAATCAGGTGAAAATCTGAACCCCCATTGCATACGGGTTCAAATGAAGACATTTCAGAACATAATGTCTTCTGTAACTTGTCTGCACTGCCTCCCAACCTGTTGCTGTTTTCAGAATGGGGAGGAGGAGAGGAGGAAGTTCAGTTTGGAGTTTTTTCAGCCCCCTCGGAGGGTGAAGCAGAAGTATTGGAGCCCCCCACCCCCCCGAGGTGAGAGGAGCTCCAACACACTCACCCCGCTCTCTAATGCTGGCTGGGGAACCCCTATAATGAGCCTCCCCCCCTTTCCCCCTTCCCATTCTGAAATGGGGCAGGCTGGGAGGGAGGAGGGGCCATTGGTATGGGAACCTGGCTGCAGCTCCCAGCCAGCAGCTAGATTCCCCCCCCCCCCCCCGGAACTAATAGTGAACTTCTGTTTGGTCCAGGGGATCCTTGCAACTCAGAACGCTTCCTGCAAAGCACTGTCAGTTATAGCAGGCAGCTGCACTGGATTGCAAAGGCAAACAAAAACAAGTCTCGATCTTACCTAATCAATTGTCACCCATCAAGAATAATTTGATAAATATCTCACTACCATTTTCAATCAGTTTAGTCATTTAATGAAGTAGAAACAGTAGAGAAAGGTCTTTGCAAAGTTCTATGCCCTTTCTAAAAATAAAGTTTGAATGTGTAAAATTTTAAATTGGTATGCAAGGTAACTGGCGATATGCAAAGTAAGTATCCTGAAAGGGAAATAGACCTAAGAAAGTTAAAACAAAACAAAACAAACAAAAATAAAACCAAATATAAAAGAAGGAAAGAAAAAAGGGATGGTGAGAGAATTCTATCCACACAGAATGCTGAACCCCCCCCCCCCCCATCCCCACACACACTGCCTCACACAAACACTTTTTTATAACATTAAACATCAGTTCTCTGGGAAGTCATAACAGATCTAGGATATAAATGATGCCGGGGCGGGGGGAGGGGGAGGGAATTCTACTTACTTTGCTGAAAAATTCCTTGGAATATGACTTGAAGACCTGAATATGAAAGACTAATCCAGCTAGATTAAGACATGTTTTTGGATTCCTCTGAAGGATGACATGCTAAATTTAGAAATGGAAATTCTGTACATAGTTCATAAAACTGTCAGTACACAGGACTTTGACTGGGGTCTAAAGAAAACTGAAGCTTAATCACAGTTTTGTTAGTACAGTTATACTTGGCTAGGAGTGTGAAAAATAACACACCCTTAACTAATATGATTATGCCAGCAAGAGTTCTAGTATAGCAGAAACTAGGAGAAAAGTTGTTTTACCAGCATAGCTTCATTCATTTTATAAATTAGTAAAACTATACTAGCAAAAGCATTTTTTTTTTTTTGCTGATAGTAGCTGCATCTTCATCAGAAAAATGTTCTGGTATAGGTACAATGTCAAACCCTTTCTGTTGTATTGACAGTCTGAGTTGTGAAATCCTGGCTCATAGAAGTCACTGATTTAAATGGGACCAGGATTTCACCTTCAGTTTTCATGGAGATTCAGTTCCCTTTTCTTTGACCCCAGACAGAAGCCAAAGTGAAGGAATGCAGCAGAAATAAAATAAATATATTTTTTTTGCAGCAGTAACTCAGGTGAACATCATCTCAGGTGTGGGAATAATTTGAGCGTGTGTAGAAAAAATGGGGGCCCTAAATTGAAGCGGTGGGTTTTAAAAAACACTGCTTCAATTTAGGACCGATTCAACCCCCATGTTGTGCACACACCCCGCTGACTTACCTGCCCCTCTGACAGGGAGGGGAGGGCAAGCTGTCGGCGGATGGAGCGGTCCCTGGGCTGCAGGGTGGGGTTGGTGCTTCCTGGTGCTTCTCCCAGGTGCCACCTGCCCATACGTACCCAGCTTGGGCAGTCCCGGGGGGCACTGCAGTTGTGGAGGTCCCCGTGCAGCTTAGGCAGGCAGGCTCCAGCAGGGGGGAAAGATCAGTCTCACCACTTTTCTTGGGTAGAGCCTGCTTTCCTAGGCTCCTGCCAGGCTGTCTGCAGGGCTTCCTACAGAGCCACAGAGCTGCACGGAGCCCAGTGCTTTGCTCTATGGCTGCAGGGGCAGCAAACTAAAACTCAGAGGAGTAGTTTTAGTTTGCTTCACCCCAAGTCATTTAAGGTGCATTACACCACCAAATTTGCTACAGTGGCTGGAATCAAGGTGCAATACACCGCTGAGGCATGCAAACACTGACACCATTAAAGCAGTGCAAAATCATTTAGCCTACTTTAAAGTGTCATGCACACACGCCTCTTATTTCATCTATACATAGCCAGTGAAGTATTAGATGAACTATCAAGATGGTCAAGAGGGCTACTTTTTATTTTATTAATCTGAAAAATTGATGTACATTTAATTCTAATGACAACTGAGCTAACAAAACAACTTTTGATTATTTTTTGCCTAGGTTGTTTTATATATATGATATTTAATGCACATTCCAATAAAGATGCACTTGTTTTTGCTTCAATCCTAAACTGAATAATATAACCCTAGACACTTAACATATTGGTAAAGCTTCTTTTTTCCTTGAGCTGGACTGAATGACCTCATGAGAACTCTTTCCACTCTATGATCCTATGAATGCATTCTAAATCATTAAGAAACAAAGAGACTTTATTTAAGCATTTGTTAAAACAAAGTGATGTATCTCTTCAGTTTACACGAATAAATGTACTGACTATGATGGTTCCTCACATCGGTATCTTAAAATATTCCTTTTTCCAACAGACTCATTTTACTCATTTTGCCTTCAAAAAAGAAACAAATCATGAAATAAACAAACAAAAGGAATACTTCCTGGTTTGATTTTGTGAATTTGTAAGTTCTGGGTTTGCCCCTCATATTTAGTTATGTAAAGGAAGAATAATGAAAGGCTATACTTTAAAGAGTTATTTTTAAGTAAAGTATCTGTATTTGCTATTCAATATACATCTCCTCCCTCTTCACAAGTGACTAACTCTCTATTATACACCTGGGAGAAATGAACAGGAACTTGGAGCACAAAAGAAGAAAAAAATAAATAAATAAATGTGGAGACTTATTGGAGATATTTTTGTGTTTCTTCCCGTGCTGCCGTTTTGTTGCAATTTAAAGAATGTCACACATGGCTTTGCCAATTTTTGGATTAGATACCAGACAAACTTTAGCTTTACAGATACATCAGATCACCTTAAGTTCATATGACTATTTTCTTATGTGTATATTGCTTGAGATGTACTGAAACTGTACAACCTTTTTGAAAAGCCTAAATATAATACAATCACACTTTGCCTCTATCACACTTTCCATTGAAAAAAATTGAAATGTCTCATGAAAAGTTAATCCTTGCACCAATCCTGTTAGGAAGGTATTTTCCTCATTTTATAGATGGGAAAACAGAGACTTCTGCCAGGTCATTTAAGCAGATTATGGCAAAAAACCAGGAATAGGACCCATTTCACCTGCTATTTCATCCTTCCTATCTAGAGCTACTCAGAGGGTCATGCAGGTGCATGATTAATGGAAGCAACAGGCTACTGAGTGTTTAAGACACTCGCACCTTTTTAGGCCCAGACCTCTCTCCATATTTTATCTTGGCCTATTGTGTGGCCCATACATAACTGTTCCCTGATTTATTTTTCTCCACATCAGACTGTGAGAAAAGACTGTTTGATACAAGCACTGAAGGTTTGATACTAACTGTGATTTGAGTAACACAAATATATTTTGCAAGCATATACCAGGGAATGATGCAGAACCCAACTGCCCAAGTCAATGAAAACTAAACTGGACAAACTGTTGATAAGGGTATAATGATAAACAATACTGAAGTGATGGCCTAGATGACTCTTCTGATCTGTCTGCATTTCTACCTATCTTGTTTGTATATAACACATCTTTCTATAATTATATAAGTTGATAATAGATAAGTGTTCATTGAGGACTGCCATAAACCTGTTTGGCAATCTCAGAAATTCATTTCTGTCAGGGAAATGAATAGCAGATATTAAAGATTCCTATATGCCTGGATTTCAATAGTGATATGAAATACAAATGGTGCATGAAACAGCACAGAAATCATCATTTAAGTAAGACCTGAGTCTTTTCTACATTATTGCTCTCAAGAACATTGCTTGGTGGGACTTCATATAGTAAGAAAAATAGATTTTAGCATTTTCTTCCAATTAGTTTTTTGAGACCAGACCAATTAATTGGTATCTGTATTTTTATCACCTCTGAAGAAGTTACTCTCTCATATTACTTTATATGTGATGTGAATAGGAACAGAAATTTTACAGATTAGAAGTTGAAGGTATACGGCTAGTTAGTGAGTCATGGCAGTTAATGGAGGATAAATTCTACACTTGAACCAACCCTCTATGAGAAAACCTAAATTGATCACTGTATAGAAGCTAGCTCCTCACTGAGGGCCTTGTTACACAGTAATTTTGGGCAGCTCCTGGAGCTCCTAAAACCTGGATTATCCATACATTAACACCTCAAACTGGTTCTAAGCATGTTACACAGTTCAAAGTTATGCCACTCCAGGACAGGTTATCCATGTTGCCCAACTCGTGTTACAGTAAAGTGTAGCAACTATAGGCTACCCCTTAGTGAGAACACATCACTTGTCCACCTGCCCACCTCCCCAGCTAGCCCAGATTAGGCCATTGCTTTCTTTCTCCCTGACTTCCTTGTGGCTACCCACTCTATCTATCCCAGGAGGGCAGGCAAGGAATCAGGGGTGACGCGTAGGGGGTGCATGCGGGTGCATGTGCACCCTGTAAGTGTGGCAGTGCACCCCTTGCAAAAAGGCACTGCCGACACTGTTGGCGGCACCTGTGGACAGCTGCCACTCACCACCCTGCTGCCGACACCGCAGGCAGCATCTGTGGGTGGTCCACAATCACTCTTGGCTGCCGCCGCCACTGCCAGCTGTGCCTGTGGGTGGTCACTGACCCCTGGTTGGTGCTCACCACACCCTCCCCACCCACTGCTGACAGTGCTGGCAGAGTCTGCGGGAGCTCTGCACTTACAGCCTCTGGGCTCCCAGTGCTGCCAGCGCAGCTGTGCCCCCCCCAGCTGCCATGGCCACGTATCATTCATGCAGGGAAAAGAGAACCTGCTTAACCAGATCAGCTTCTGGGTGGGCTCAGTCCAGAGGAGAGTAGTGGAGAAGAGTATCAGCCCACCAGCAGTAGCAGTTGGGGGCCAGGAAGGCAGGTTAACCCTTCCCTGCCTGCTTTCCTGAGATAGATAGTGCAGGCAGCCATGAATAAGTGGGCAGGGGGGAGCCCCAGTGGCAGCGAGGGGCAAGAGAGAACCCTGAGGGGCACAGGGGGAATCCCAGGGATGAGGGAGGACTGAGTGAGGCCCAGGGATGTGGGGGCAAGAGAAAAGCCAGGAATGGGTGGATGGGGGATTCTTACCTTTCAGTCCTCCAGACCCCTCTGGCCTGAATTTGTGACTGCTCTGAACTCCAGCTAGCACTAACTCTGATCAACTTTTGCATGGCTCACAGTGTAAGGAGTAACAAAGCCCCAAGATTGTGGGCCTTGTGTTAGTTGACAAGAAAATGCTAGAACTAAAAAGTACTAGCAAGCATATTTTGAATACTTTCATACTTGAGTGCTGTGTGATCCTTCAGTTTATTCTATCGCCTTTTTTATTCCATTTTGACCTTGCTATCTACAATAAACACTAAAGTTTTTTATGAAATTATTGTCTAAGTTTGTATATCTTTCACAGAAAGAAACCTAATGCAATGAAGAAAGATTATTAAAATGGTGAGTTATGACATTATTGGTAAATACATGATGTGCATTTCTCACCCATGAAAACTAATTATCACCTATATGTTTGAGCAAGACTAGTGGGAATGTTTTCATAAGACAGATGGAAACAAACAAACAAAACAAAGTAGAATGTATTTCTGGTTTTATATTAGAATTTAAATTATTCAATAACCAAAATATATTTTGGCAGAAATGAATGTGTACAGCAGGTGGATTTTTTTTTCATGAGACAATCTACACAATGAAATGGGGAGTACACAGTTTTGTCTGGTTCTTTTAAACATACAGAACTGAATGGTGGGGAGCATCTTTTGGGTGGATAGGAAGTAAGTTTCTCTTCTTAGCAAGGCTTCTCAAGGTGTTCATAAAACATATTTTAAGCTCTATAAAGCAATATAATTTCTAAATACCTTCCAAACTACAAAAAGACATTTTAAAAGTAGTTACATTTGAAGAAGGACTATCAGAAATTAAAAATAGAATTTAGGTGCCCAATTTCCATCAACTAGCATTGGAAATCAGGTTTCTGACTCCCAATTCTGCTTTTGAAAATCTTTTCCTTTATCATTCTGTTATAAGATATACACACAAACATACCTGCATTTTGGGGAAAATACTTTTTTAAATATCTAGAAATTAAATCTAAAAATATCATTCAGGAATAAGTGAATCACTGCAGATGTGTGGGGGAGGGGGATAACATTCAGGAATAATTGAACTATGGTTGCCTAGTGATAAAGGGGGCATTGTCCAGACTAGAAATCTGCACAAGACCAATGGAACTTCTGTCACTCCCAAGCAAGTACAGGGGAAGGAGCTGGTTGCCTCTGCAAAACCAAAAAGAGAGGTAAGTTCTTTTTGACAAGACCAACAAGTGGCTCCTCAGGAGCACTGGAAAAAATGCAGCTGCAGCTACATGGGCTAAGTACAGACAGTCAAAAAGACAGAGGCTGAATTGATCCAGTCTTTGCAAGTTAGTCTAAATTGCAAAGATTGAGCCAATAAGCAAATGAACGCACATTCACTTTTGATTCAGGAAATGCAGCCACATGCCTGCAGTGGCTCAAACCAGAAGCTGGGAGACACTAGAAGATGGCTCTCCGGCACATAGCCAGCATGGGCTGTGTGTTTACTTATTCTTCCTGCTACCCCCAAGATCTCTGGGATTTGCAGTCCACAAACACAGCAGCAGGACTCTGTATGGTTGCTCATTACTTCCTCTTCCTGCTTCCAGGTGCCTCTGGGATTTGTAATCCACAGTTGCAGCTAGCACTAAGCAAACCAGCAGGGTAGGGCAGCTCAGTACTCAGGGGAAGGTGAGTTTAACCCCCATCCCTGGCCCCTGGCCCCAGTCACAGTCTGCCTAGGGGAACCAGTGAGGTAGCCAGTGAGCCAGCCCTCACTGCTCCAGCTAGGGAGGAAAGGGCCAAAGTCAACCCTGATCTCTGGAGCAGATAGCACAGCCCACCCAAGAGCTGCAAAGCATGCTGAGAAACTGATTTAACTTGAACCAGGAAGGGGTCTGGGACAGAAGTTTCATAAACCAGTTTGATCTAAATCAGTTAATTCTGATACTATGTCCATCCAGGTTTTCTTTAAACCAGTTTTGGCCATTTAGAAATTAGTTTATGTGCAAAGAACTTCTGATTTTTTTTTTAAAGGTTTAAACCAGTTTCTGATCACTTAAACCCATTTATGTGTAACTTATGTCCCTAGCTTTGGAGATTTGGTTTGTATGCTGAGGGAGGAAATAACTGTACTGGCATGGGAGCTTCAGGTTACAGTATGATCTACACAAGAATTGTACTGACTTATGAAAAAGGTTTAATCTACAGACATCTATACACAGCTAGAAGATCCACAAAAAACCAAAGGGGGGGTCTTCTTCTAGAATTACTTTCTGAAACAAGCTAAAAGCTAGCCCTACGAGCAGTGTCTATTCCTAGTGTTACCTCTGCCACCCCAAAGAGAGTTGGTGCAGCGGACAAGCTCAGGTGTTTGGGCTTGGACCTAAAATCCCTGAAACCCACCTTATAGGAGGTTCCAATATGACAAAGACATAGTAGTTTTTGCATGGGATCCATAAACCTAACAGTTCAATAGCCTGTCAGAAAAATTCTTGTGTTTTCACTGAAGTTCATCAAAACAACTGCTCCAGGGAAACATTTCCATTCCAAGAAATTGACATCTTCTGCTGAAAATCTGTTTGGTGATGATTCCAGATTAGCTCAATTCATGAGCCTAATACTGCACTCCTTGAAGAAAATGAAGATTGATAGTATTGCAGACTAAAGACTCATCTCACATAGGTAAGTCAGTGCACAGTAAGCAAAGGCATGAATTTATGGCATGCTCTCTTCTCTATTTGATAGTGATGTAGCAGAAAGCCCCCTTTTTCCTCTTGCCTGCATTTGCTCTCCCCTTTTTGGATATGTTTCTCTTTTTCTACCTTTTCTTCCTTCCTTTCTCTTTCACTTTAAGATAAGGAATTGTGTTTTAAAATTTGTATGTGTGCATTTTGTATCTCCCCTTGTATTTTGGTATTTTTATCTATTTGTGTGCCATGGCATTTGTAGCTTATATTTTATACTTGTCACCTTTCACTTTCAACTGAATGTGTTTAGTTTCATAAGTAAATTATACATTGTAACAATGTTAACAAGGGCAGGAATCAAACTGTCCTTCCCTGTATCAGGCTGGCCTCTGAAAGAGCGAGTGAATCAGTGATTGAATGTGTAACGTGATTGAATGTGTAACATGGAAGCAGGCAGTAATTAACACCTGGGAAGCTGCAGATCAACCAATGGAAGAACTCAATAGAAGACAATGTAACAACCGGGAAATCTCTAAACATCACTGATCAATGGCTAGAAGCCCTGGCCTGAGTTAATCAACGCCAGGGACCAACTTTTGGGCTGAGTATCTCCAGATCAACTGATCCCAGAGCCCTATTCTAAATTCATCAACGGACTCCCAAACCTGCATGTACATGCGGAAGACCCCTGGGGCTGACAGATGCCGTCCAGTATCCACCGGGGGGGGGGGGGGAAGTCCTACGAGGGTCAACGACTCCTGGATTGGGCAAACCTGAAAACTGGGGAGTCACCAAAGTCTGCCAGGGACAGATAAAAGGCAGTGAAAAGTGACCCTCAGGGGCGCCCTCTTGATCTCCAACTCGACCAGACCTGTCCAGCCAGAAGGACCATCTGGCGACCCCCTTCTGGAAGATAACACCACGCTGAAAGAAGCCTCAACGACAGACTCCAGCGCTTGTAGGATAGGTATACCTGACTCTGTAGCCTGCTACTGTGTGTGTGCATGTGTGTGCGTGTGTGGGGACCAGCCCCAGGGTTTATGATTACAGTGTTTCAATCCGCCTAATAAACTAGAATTTTAAGGATCCCGAGTTGGACATTTGTAGCCAACAGTGATAGTATTTGATAGTGTTCCCTATGTGAACACTCTTGATGGTGTAAAGTGGAGTAAGCTACTTTGCGCAAAGCTTACTGAGCATTAAAAATACTTACCAGAGGAGCTGGTGCAAAGTATTTAGTGTTCTGTAAATTGAAACCCTGGCCCATTAACTTCCCTGTATCAATAATCCCTAATTACCCCTGCACATCACTGTTAAATATTTAAAACTCTGCTTCTCTTTTTACTGTTGGTGGGATCAAAACAACAACATCTTTCAAGATTTTTTTTTCCCTTTCCTTCTTTGTATTAATGTCTGAGACATGTCCCAAAGAAAATGAAACAAGGGTACATTCAAAAGTTTGCAAGAAACAGTCTGCAATATACTTGGGTTTCTGGGTTAGGCCCCAATCAATTAATCAATCTGTATACATATTGTGAAAAAATAGGTTAGGTTTTCACAGGCAGGGCAGCAAACAGAAGGTTTTGAGGAAGAACAAGATAAAGTAAGATATGCTTTATTGTGTTTTTATGTACTTCATTGGCAACTCTTGGCTGTGTCTTGGCATTTAAACCAACTTATATTTATTCAAAATGTAACCTACAGCACTATTTATGTTGTCACTGAATTTGGTCCAAATAATCTAGAAGATGAAGAGTTAATACCTTCCTGTCCCTATGTTATGCTGGATTCTAATGTATAATCAATACTTGTAGTAAAAATGTTTTTTCATACCAATTAAAGACTATGCTATTAGTGAGGGTATTTGGCTCACAACATGTTTGTCATCATGCTTGTGCAGCTGTTTTATGCATCTGATTAATAAAAATAAACTAATAACTAGCAATTTTATTGACTGCTCTTCACACAGCCAGGCTTTTTTTCTTTTTTTTTTTTTTGGTAAATATATCCTAAGAGAGCTAGAATAAATCAGATGATTAATTTTAGACAGAAACAAGA